>NC_138347.1:136809837-136842337 GCF_046562875.1 Panthera onca | reverse complement strand
TAAGTATGGAAATCAATAGTGCTTTCAGGTAAATCTTTTTCATTTCTAGTGGACAACAAATGTAGTCGACTAACATTTTTTTAAAAATTCCAGTGTGGGGCGCCTGGGTGGCGCAGTCGGTTAAGCGTCCGACTTCAGCCAGGTCACGATCTCGCGGTCCGTGAGTTCGAGCCCCGCGTCAGGCTCTGGGCTGATGGCTCGGAGCCTGGAGCCTGCTTCCGATTCTGTGTCTCCCTCTCTCTCTGCCCCTCCCCCGTTCATGCTCTGTCTCTCTCTGTCCCAAAAATAAATAAAAAAAAAAAAAACGTTGAAAAAAAAAAAAATTCCAGTGTAATTAACGTACAGTGTGATATTCGTTTTAGGTGTACAAGATAGTGATTCAATAATTCTACATATTACTCAGTGTTCATCATGATAAATGTACTCTTTTTTTTAAATATGAAATTTATTGTCAAATTGGTTTCCATACAACACCCAGTGCTCATCCCAACAGGTGCCCTCCTCAGTACTCCTCACACACCCTCCCCACCCTCCCACCACCCATCAACCCTCAGTTTGTTCTCAGTTTTTAAGAGTCTCTTATGTTTTGGCTCCCTCCCTCTCTAACCTTTTTTTTTTCCTTCCCCCCCCCCCCCCCCACCATGGTCTTCTGTTAAGTTTCTCAGGATCCACATAAGAGGGAAAACATATGGTATCTGTCTAAGCTTCTGCACTGCAAAGGAAACAATCAACAAAATTAAAAGGCAACCAACAGAATGTGAGAAGATATTTGCAAATGACCTATCAGACAAAGGGCTAGTATCCAAAATCTATAAAGAACTCACCAAACTCCACACCTGAAAAAACAAATAATCCAGTGAAGAAATGGGCAGAAAACATGAATAGACACTTCTCTAAAGAAGACATGCAGATGGCCAACAGGCACATGAAAAGATGCCCAATGTTGCTCCTCATCAGGGAAATACAAATCAAAACCACACTCAGATAAATGTACTCTTAATCCCCTTCACCTGTTTCACCCATCCCTCCACTCACCTCCCCTTTAGTAACCAACAGTTTGTTCTCTATAGTTAAGAGTCTGTTTTTTGGTTTGTCTTTTTCCTTTGTTAGCTTTTTTTTTTTAAAGTAGTCTTTACACCCAGTGCATAGCCCAACATGGAGCTTGTACTCACGACCCTGCAATCAAGACCTAAGTTGAGATCAAGAGTCGGATGCTCAACTGACTGAGACATCCAGGTGCCTCTCATTTGTTTCATTTCTTAAATTCCATGAGTGAAATCATATGGTATTTGTCTTTCTCTGACTGACTTATTTGATTTAGCATAATACCCTTTAGATCCATCGATGTTGATGCAAATAGCAAGATTTCATTCTTTTTTTTTTTTTATGGCTGAATAATATCACCTCTTCTTTATCCACTCATCTATTGATGGGTATTGGGCTGCTTTCATAATTTGGCTATTGTAAATAATGCTGCAAAAACCATAGGGGTGCATGTATCCCTTCGAATTAGTGTTTTTGTATTCTTTGGGTAAAATACCCAGTAGTATGATTACTGGACCATAGGGTAGTTCTAATTTTTTGAGGAAGCTCCACACTGTTTTCCACCGAGGCCGCACCAGTTTGCATTCCCACTAACAGTGCACAAGAGTTCCTATTTCTCCACATCCTCACCAACACTTGTTTCTTGTTCTGTTGATTTTAGCCATTCTGACAGGTGTGAGGTGGTATGTCACTGTGGTTTTGATTTGCATTTCCATGATGAGTGATGTTGAGCATCTTTTCATGTGTCTGTTGGCCATCTCTAAGTCAATGAACAGTTTTATCTGCAGTATTCTTTTTCCTCCACTCTCTTAGTTATCAAATGAAATCTTGGCGTCCTGTTAGACTATGTACAGGGGCAAATGATATATTATTCTGACTACCTTTTACAAAGGAGGGCTTCAATCCCTCTCTATGCTCTTATTCTGCTGTATTTTTCATGTTAGTACTTACCCCTATCTGGGAATATATGTTTACATGCTTCCTTTATTTATTGTCTGCCTTTGTGTCAGTATAAGCTTCATCACAGACCATGCCTGTTTTCTTCACTGCTGTATTCCAGCAAATAAAACAGTACTTAGCATATTTCAGACACTCAAGTATTTGTTGAAAACTGAATGACACATTACATTCTAAGAATGACTCCAAGTGAGAGGTGAGAGAGAACTGTATCAGGCTAGTGCCTATATACAGAAAAATAAACTTCTGGTGTAAAGGATTGACTCTTTGTCAAATCACAGTCATAGGGTGCCTTATATATTGTCCCAACAGTTCATTAAGCCTCAGAAAAACTATACCCTTTACATGAACATTACCAAATAATAGCAATTAAAAATCTTGGCTCTACATTTTGGCCAGAAGAGCTTAATAGCTTTGCCAGTACAGTATAACCTTGGATTGTGAATGACTTGTTCTGCAAGTGTTCCACAAGAGGAGCAAACATTTCTACCCAATTTTAACTTGATAAACGAACGATGTCTTGCAATATGAGTGGGACGTGACGCCGAACGTCACATGATCACAACTGAGCCAAAGGTTCTTGAAATTTGCTTTGATATACACGTGCTTTGGATTACCTGCATGTTTCTGGAATGAATTATGCTCTCAAACCAACATTTTCTTGTACTCATTTTCTCCACCTACTTCTTTGCTTTTACATCCTGTTTCCTTTGGTGGGTCCTCTTCCTCCTTCCTGCTAACTGGTCATTCCCTTGGATTTGCCTTGGACCTTGGACCTTGTTGATATCTCTCACCTGTGAGTTTTTCTAGGTCAGCTTCTCAAATGTCATGATGCCATTCTTAGCCAGATGAGGGGTTAGGTCCCTGGTTGGGTACTGTCCTGGGCTTCATCTGACCTGTTTAATTCTTTGTATGAAGGTATGAGTGGCACTGTGAACTCCTCCCCTGGAAGCTTCAAGCTTTTTTTGTCTCTGCATCTTCAGCACCATGCACACTAGTTGGCCTGTTGTAGGTATTGAAGAAGTGATTGGATGCTGACCAAATTTTTTGATGAGATTAAAGTATTTACCAGTGAAATTTATATAATTTTGGGATTTGCTCTAAAATATTCTAATAGACGGGTGCCTGGGTGGCTCATTGGTTAAGCTTCCGACTTTGGCTCAGGTCAAGATGTCATGGTGCATGGGTTTGAGCCCTGCATTGGACTCGGTGCTGACAGCTCAGAGCCTGGAGCCTGCTTCAGATTCTGTGTCTCCCTCTCTCTCTGACCCTCCCCCCACTTGTGCTCTGTCTCTCTCTCTCTTAAAAATAAATAGACACTGGGGCACATGAGTGGCTCAGTCGGTTAAGCATCTGACCCTTGATTTCAGCTCAGGTCATGATCTCACAGTTCTTGAGTTCAAGCCCCGCATCTGGCTCTGTGCTATCAGATTCTCTCTCTGTGCTTGGGATTCTCTCTCTGCCCCTCCCCCACTTGCTCTCTATCTTTCGGTCAAAATAAATAAAAATAAACTTAAAAAAATATATATATAATAAACAAATAAATAAATATTAAAAAGGTAAAATATTCCAATACAAATACATAAAATGAAACTAAAAAATAAAATGGTTGAAGACAAAGATGAAACAAGAATGAAAAAGTGTTGGTAATGGTTGAAGCTGGTGATGTTTATATGGGGGCTCATTATACTCTTCTATTTTTGTGTATTTTTAAATTTTTTTGTTAAAAAAACACAGAAATTTGTTGTTGAGGCAAAGCTAGGAGGGTCTACTAATATGCTAATAGTTCTAGAAACATTTATGAAGGGCAAATTTGTAAATAAAATTTTACTATACAGTTGTGCCCTTCAGGGAATTAAATACAAATAAGGAAAGCAGCAAAACGTTTCAAACTTTTCAGAGCTCTGCTTGTTTCTTTAATTTTTCATATTACCATGTGCAAAGCATATATGAAAGTTACTAAAACCCCTTGCCTATCACATAGTACACCATCTTATTTATCATTTATCATAGAAAATTTTCCTTCCTAGAAATAAGATTTTTGCATAGCATATAGAATAAAAATTCTACTGGGAAGAATCTTAAAGATATTTGCCTATTTTCTAGAGCTATCGTATTATTTTACTTATGCATTCATTTCTCATTTACATACATTTCTCAAAATTAGGCTCTATTTTTTTTAATGTTTTTATTTATTTAAGTAATCCCTACACCCAACATGGGGCTTGAACTCATGACCCCAAGATCAAGAGTCAAATACTCCCCCAATTTAGCCAGCCAAGTGCCCATAAACTGTGTTCTATCTTGTATGTCCAGTTTATTTTTATTATTATTTGTTAAACTAACATAATTGTAGCCAAGCAATGATATATACGACTTACCACAACATATTAATAAATACACATCAAGGAATTCTGAAACATTCAGATTCAGTTTCTGCTATTAACAACATCTTCTCCCTGGGTGCCTGTTTGGCTCAGTCAGTACATCATGTGACTGTTCATCTCGAGGTTGTAAGTTCAAGTGTCATATTGAGTATAAAGATTACTTAAAAAAAATCCTCTCCCATTGAGTTACTAATTTTTTCCCTTAAATTAGTTTTATATAGAATACATTTCCCCCTAAGCATTGCAATTTCACGTCTTTATGTCATATGTTGTCATTTGGTATGGTTCTCAGTGTTCTTTTTGCTTAGGGTAGAAGGAGCAGGCACTTTCTGAGTGTCCCCTATTGCCAATTGCTTCTCCATTGATCTCATTTGATGCTAAAAATAATCCTGTTCATTTACAGAAAGAAAGCAGATGGTCAGAGAAGCTCAATAACTTGACTAAGGCCATATAGTTTGTAAGTGAAGACAAATTTTCTTTTTTTAAAAAAAAAATTTTTTTAATGTTTATTTATTTTTGAGACAGAGAGAGACAGAGCATGAACGGGGGAGGGTCAGAGAGAGAGGGAGACACAGAACCTGAAGCAGGCTCCAGGCTTCGAGCTGTCAGCACAGAGCCCAACGCGCGGCTCGAACTCACGGACCGTGAGATCATGACCTGAGCCAAAGTCGGACGCTTAACCGACTGAGCCACCCAGGCGTCCCAAGACAGATTTTCTTTTAATCCAGAGTCTACATTGTTTACAGTAGATTGTTTTGCCTCTCCATATTCCAACTTTCAATATGAGGCCATGACTTAGTATTGAGTGATAATGGCAGATTCTGGGATGGCATGCAAAATGTGACCCTACTTACATTTCAGAAAAGATGACATATTTATATTATATATGTAAATATATTTATGTAATTAATGTTAACATTAATATATCATATCATTATATATTTAATGATATACACACACACATACATACACACATATTTGGAAAGATAGATAACAGGCGGTTAACTGAGCCTGGGATTTGGGAGTTAGGGGTGGGGCTGGGGAGACAAGCAGAACACGCTTTCATTTCTAGTTTGTATCTTTCTGTCATGAACTTAAAAATGATTATGCATTGTTTTTATGTAGGACATATTATTATTTTGTCATTAGTACTAAATGGGCTCATTTCTTATTTTGACAACTGTCAGCATTCTTGAATACCTGTTACTATGCATATTATTGTAGGTGCATCTACTATATTAAACGTACTCACATCACATACAATTATATGACTTGAGTTGAAGTTAACGGGATGTCGCATGTCATAAACATTTAAAGCTACTAACTTTGATTTTTCAGGTTTTAAAATATTCTTTAACTAAAGCAGTTTTTTCAGATCTCCAACATTTCCCTGGGCTTCATGAATTGTGCTTATGTGGATAAAAATTGCCCTATGTGCTGAGTACTGTTCTAGATACTTCTGGGAAGTAGTATAAGAAAGGATGCCTGCTGTCCAGATATTTATCGTTCAGCTCCACAGCTTTTCTTTCCTTTCCTCAGCCTACACCCCTTTCCCACGTAGTCCTAAAAAATTCTGTCCTATAGTTCTTTTTATTAGTCTGCTTGGTTTGGGCATCTCCTATGCATTTTGTTGCAAATTCTTTAAGTAGAACAAAACAATATTTTCAGCAAGATAAAATGGAGTACAAAAATATTCATGCTCGTGGCACCTGGGTGGCTCAGCCAGTTAAGGTCTGACTCTTGATTTCAGCTCAGGTCATGATCTCACGGTTCGTGAGATGGAGACCCCAGTCGGGCTCTCTGCTGACAGCATGGAGCCTGCTTGGATTCTCTCTCTCTCCCTGTCTCTCTGCCCCTCCCCCATGCTCTCTCTCTCAAAGTAAATAAATCAACTTAAAAAAAAATAATCATGCCCAATTTTAAATCAAATACCTAGGTCTCAGCATATACCTTCAAATGGCTGGGATACAATCTTGTGTTGATTTCTCAGAGTATTTGTTCTTAGATTTCTAGTTGACTTTGTAGAGACTTTGCCTAATTTTATTCAGGCACACACAGTTCAGTCACCAATTTTGTGAGTCCTACTTTTGTGGTCTTTTGGGAATGACAGAAAGATGCATCAGAATATTCAGCGGTAGGCCCACACAAAACTGTGAGGAACTAAAGCAAATCGCAAAGATAAAGGTCTGCCTGACAAGACTTTCTGTGTCATTCCTAGCGCGTAAATATCTTTTATCCTGTTTGCAGAGTGTTTTGGAAATCAAGGGAATGGAATGTGAGAAAGTCGACATTTAATTCAGACCAGGAAATACCACTTTCATTGAGAAGAAGGTATTTTAAGAGGAAGAAAAAGGGCAGACCATCCAGAGACTCTGAAGAGTATGATAAGCAACAGGTCGGTGATCACATGATAACATTTCCCTGTTCCACATGCAAGCACGAAATTGACGTACGTGAAATTTTCCTCCATAAAAAGCAACATGTGGCTTGGGCCACCCTGGGGTTTCAGTGGATGGGTGGAAAGAAACCAGGGCCCTCAGTGATTGCCATTCAGAGACAGCTCATAATCGCTAAACTATTGTCATCATCTAGATTCACTGAAAAAATCCTACAGAGCATTAACAATGCTTTTGAGCTACTTTGGAAGAAACAAATACCAGCATACTATAAGATTGTTGACAGCATTCATAGGAGTTCCACACATCCTCAAACTATCTGTCATCTATTGATTAAAGGTGTCGCCATTTGTGAAGATAGAAATTCTACATGGAGAGCTGACATGAATGATAAATTCACTGTAGTGAACAATTTTGGCAATAAACACAATGTGTGTTTCTTTGGTTTGTTTGATGGACATCATGGTGTCTCAGCAGCAGAGCTGACATCAGTTGAACTCCCAGTTTTACTTCTCCATCAACTTTCCAGATTCGATCCTTCCTACCAAATGACCCCTGAAGAGCAAAACATAATCGAATCCTTTCACACAGTGTTTAGAGAAGAATACATAGCTATAGAAGAACTTTTCACCTCCATAACGAAAAAGACAAAAACATTGAAATGTGAGTATGAGAACATACACAAAGCCTTTGCAAAAGCATTTTGGAGAATGGACAGGCTTTTACGTCTTGGAAGGAAAGAAGTATCCAGGGTTCGATGGAGTGGCTGTTCTGCAGTTACTTGTATACTGGAAGGCAACATTAAAAATCCCTATGCTGAGAGGAGAATCCATAAGCGTGTTAGTGTGGCCGAGAGTTTCCCTTCCCAGATGATGCCACAGATAATTTCTGGAGTATTGCATATTGCAAACACTGGTATGTACATTGAGTTGTGCACACTATACCTTACATTTATTTTTTATTCCTGGCAGCAAAACTTCTCTTGCTTCCAGAAATACTTAGTGACCTATGACGTAGTGACTTATTAATGCCTAGAAATTCCATTGGCTAATTTAAGAAAAGATCAATAACCACAGATTAAATGCATATTGCAGGCACAAAAACAGTTGTAATTTTGGAGGAACATATACATAATGATGTGACCAAAATGTTAAATTTCCTAAATGGGGTAGCAATACAGCTGTTGATAAAGGAAAAGCACATTTGCTTAGATCTGAATGAAACAAAAAACATTTCCCGTACTTCCCTTTTCCAGGAGAATGGAAAGTTCTTTGAGGATTGTTACAGTCTGAACTGGTTATTCTGATAACACAATTGCAATAGGTCATGTGTGCTTATCGGTCAACTAGCATCAATTTGATTTTAGAGAAATAATACTTTATGCCTCAATTTTATAGGCATATGTTCTCTTCTCCAAAAGAGAATTTTATTTCAAGAAACAATTCTTTTCACTTTAAGTGTTAAAGTTCTAGCTTAGGAGCTGGCCAAAATGGAAAGCACATAGGTTAAACAGTTTTAGAAAAGTTAAGCTGAGTTTCATGAGATGCTTAATTAGGTTTCCACTACCCCTTTCATGAACAGAGTTATTTGTTGTTGTTGTTGTTTTTTTAAGTAAACCCTACCCTCAGTGCAGGGCTCGAACTCATGACTCCGAGATCAAGAATCGCATGGGCTACCAACTGAGCCAGTCAGGTGCCCCTGGATAGAGTTATTATTATTATTATTTTTAATATGAAATTTATTGTCAAATTGGCTTCCATACAACACCCAGTGCTCATCCCAACAGGTGCCCTCCTCAAGGCCCATCACCCACTTTCCCCTCCCTCCCACCCCCCATCAACCCTCAGTTTGTTCTCACTTTTTAAGAGTTGGATAGAGTTATTATTAATAATTGCATTCACTTATTGAATATTAAAGATAGCCTAATTTCTCATTTAGTTTTACAAGAACCCTGATATCTAAAGATATATTCTAAGTATTATTTTTTTAAATGTATTTGACATATGACCTTGTGCAAGTTTAAAGTATGTTAATATGATACATTTATATATTATAATATGATTGCTGTTCAGGTGACAATTAGCACCTCTATCATGTTACATAATTACCATTTCTTTTTTAGTGGTTGAAACAATTAAGTTCTAGTCTTAGCAACTTTGACGACTATCATACAGTATTGTTCTCTATATTCCCTATATTGTGCATTAGATCTCTGGGACTTATTACTTGCTGCAAGTGTGGACCCTTAAACTATCCATACCCCTGCCCTAGTATCTGTTGTTACCTCAATTTTCTATTTTTTAAAATGTTTATTTTATTTTTGAGAGAGAGAAAGAGCACGAGTGGGAGAGGGGCAGAGAGAGGGAGATACAGAATCCGAAGTAGGCTTCAGGCTCTGAGCTGTCAGCACAGAGCCTGATGCAGGGCTCAAACTCATAAACCATGAAATCATGACCTGAGCTGAAGTTGGATGCTTAACCGACTGAGCCACCCAGGTGCCCCTACCCCAGTTTTCTAGATGAGAAAACAGAAACTGGGAGAGGTGAGATGATTTGTTCAAGGTCTCAGAGGTAACAGGAATTGGAGCTGGAAATTAACCCTGCTATGTCATACTGCATCTAAAGGCGATTGCTTCCAAAGCTTGAGGAGGCTGGCCCTCAGAGAGTGGGACATTGTGATCGACATGGCTCTGAACAAAAACCAGACAATCACGAAGACCACTATAATGTCAAGGTCCCTGGAAGTCAGCCTGTTTCTGCTCTAGCTCTGGTTCTGAGCCCAAGATGAGTAACTCCCATTAAACAATGCCAAGTGCAATGCCAGTTAGTTCCCTCAGAATTTTCATCATTTCTCAGGCTTTATGCTGAGGTTCCAGATGGCTTCAGAGCAGGTCTACTTCATACACAGTTTTCAGATTTCAGATCAATCTGGGAACTGACCCATATTCTTGGACTTGGGACCTCCATTAGAAAATGTCATTACACATTAAGGTTCTTGTAAAATTAAAGGAAGAATTATGAGATAGTGAATAACTAGACACTATCATTAAATGTCTAATTTACTATGATTTACTACTTCCAGAATCACTGCCGTTTGGCTGGTTCTAATCTCCAGGTCAGACTTTTGTTGGACCTAATCTCCAGGCTACATAATTATGTTAAACTGTTTTCATTTAGGCATCCTTCATTTTAATAAAAACAAATAGGTAGGGGAAAAAATCCAGCTTGTGAAAAGGAGGTTGTGATTAATGACAAAAGAGTGCTCCTGGAAGAAAGCAATTTAAATGGGTTACAAAAAAATGTTCACAGAAATTCACCAAGAGCATGTTTTGTATTTTATGATACAAGACCTCTAATTATAGCAAGCGCATTTTTTTTTCTTATTTGAAGTTTGTAAAATACCAGTGCCATCACAACTCTGAAATTAAACAAAAGAAAAAAAAAAACTTGCTTTATAATGAAACATGAGTGCAATAATGAAGCCACTGAATAAATGTTGAATGTGTGCATGTGGAAACAGACACTTCCAAACCAACATTCTTGAGTTTTTATTCTTAGCACATCTCATTTAGAGTGCATTTTATAATTTCTCTTGGTGCTCTCGTATTTTACTTCAATTAGTCCTCACAGAATTAAAACACTAACAAATGTATTTACACAGAATACATAATTACACATTTTCCCTAACATCAAATAAACCACAAGTTTTACATTTCTAATTAACCACACTAGTTCCTTATAAACAGAATGAGCCCTTAATTTTCCCCAGTGCTTTTATTTTTAATAGCTTTATTGAGATGTAATTCACAAAGCATACAATTCACCCGTGTACAGTTCTGTGGTTTTTAGTACATTACATTTACAGATATGTGCAACCCATCACCATATTCAATTTTTGAAAATTTTTGTCTTCTTACAAAGAAGCTCAGTATGCTTTAGCAATCAGCTCCCTAACCTGACATTTCTCCAGGTCCAAAAAGCCACTGATCTACATTCTGTCTCCATACAGTTCCCTCTTATGGGTACTTCATAGAAACGTAATCATATGACTTGTGTTCTTTTGTGACTACCTACTTTCACTTTGCATGTGTTGAAGGTTCACCCATGTTGTAACCTGCATCGGCACTTCTTTCCTTTCGGTTGCTGCATAATATTTCACCGTACAGTTGTGCCACATGTTGTTTATCCATTTATCAGTTGAAAAACATTTGCATTGTTTCCAATTTTTGGCCGTTATGAATAATGTGGGCATGAACCTTGTGGATAAGTTTGTGTGTGGACATGTTTTCACTTGCTTGGGTACATACCCAGGAGTGGAATTGCTGGGTTGTAAGATAAGTCGACAGTTAACCATTAGAGGAACTGCCACACCATTTTCCAGAGTGGCCACACCATTTCACTATCCTGCCATGGATGTCTGAGGGCTCTAATATTTACACATTTTCCCAGTGCTGTCTTTCTGATTCTAGCCATCTTAGTGGGCATGAAGTGGTACTGATTTGCACTTTTCTTTGTTGACTATGTTGACTATTGACTACCTCTTTATGTGATTATTAATCATTTCACTATCTTCCTCTGAGAAATGTCTACTCAAATCTTTTGTCCATTTTTTTTTAATTGGGTTACTTGTCTATCGAGTTGCAAGGTTTTTTAGTATTCTGTACACAGAATCAGATAATATGATCAGGAAATATTTTAATTACATGGGTTTCTTCTCTTTCTTGTGTTCTGAAGCAAAAACACCTGAATTTTGATAAAATCCAATTTATCAACTTTGTTGTTTTGATGCTTGTACTTTTGGTGTCAAATCTGAGACCATTGCCTAATTCAAGGCTGCAGGAACATACACCAGTGTTTTGTTCTAAGAGATTTATAGTTTTATCTCTTACATTCACGTCTATGATCCATTTTGATCATGATGAGGGGTCCAACTTCCCTCCTTTCTGTGTGGATATACAGTTGTATACTGTTATCTCTTTTACTACTTTCCTTTGAATTGATTTCTTTATTCCTATCTATCTTCTTTGTTGGGTAGTTAGCTATAACTCTTTGTTATTTTAGAAGTTTACAGTATACATGGGGCGCCTGGGTGGCTCAGTCGGTTAAGCGTCCGACTTCGGCTCAGGTCATGATCTCATTGTCCGTGAGTTCAAGCCCCGCGTCGGGCTCTGTGCTGACAGCTCAGAGCCTGGAGCCCGTTTCAGATTCTGTGTCTCCCTCTCTTTGCCCCTCCCCTGTTCATGCTCTGTCTCTCTCTGTCTCAAAAATAAATAAACGTTAAAAAAAAAATTTTTTTTAAGAAGTTTACAGTATACATCTTTAGTTTCTCACAGTCTACCTTCAAATATTACATCATTTTACATATGGAATAAGATTCTTACAACAGCATACTTTTATTTCTTCCTTCCCAGACTATATATATATATATATCATATATAAGGTGTAAGAATCTTATTCCCTATGTATATGATATATATATGTGATATATATGATATATATATATATGATATGATATATGATATATATGGTATATATGTGATATATATATGGTATATATATGGTATATATATGGTATATATATGACATATATATGATATATATATATATATATGACATATATATGAATTTGTTTATATGTATAAAATATCTATTTTTTAAACTTGTCTATTTTTATACAAGCATATCTAGGAGGTATTTTGGGTTTGGTTCCAGACCACCACAATAAAGAAAATATTGTGACAAAGAGAGAGAAAAGAATTTTTGTTTGTTTCCCAGTGTCCATATGTGATGATCACACTATACTGTAGTCTACTAATAGTGTTATGGCTAAAAAGCCACAGTGCATATCTTAATTAAAAATACTTCGTTGCTAAAAAATAGTATCATCTGAGGTTTTAATAATGTAATCTTTTTGCTGGTGGTGAGTGTTGCCTCCTTGTTGAAGGCTGATCAGGGTGGTGGTCGCTAAAGGCTGCGGAGACTGTGACAATTTCTTAAAATAAGACAACAATAAAGTTTGCCACATCGATTGACTCTTCCTTTCATGAACTATTTCTCTGTAGTTTGTAATGCTGTTTGATAGTATTTTACTAACAGAAGAACTTCTTGCAAAATTGAAGTCAATCGTCTCAAACCCTTCTGCTGCTTTATCAACTTGAGTGCCTGTGATATTCTAAATTCTTTGTTGTCATTTCAATGATCTGCACGGTATCTTCTTTACCAGGAATAGATTCCATTTCAGGAAACCACTTTCTTTGCTCATCCCTAAGAAGCAAGTCCTCATCCGTTGGTTTTATCATGAGATTGCAGCCATTCAGTCACAGCTTCAGGCTCCACTTGTCATTCTAGTTCTCTTGAATTTCCACCACATCTACACTGACTTCCTCCACTGGTCTTGAACCCCTCAAAGTCATCCATGAGTGCTGGAATCTGCTTCTAAACTCCTGTTGATGTCGATATGTTGACCTCTTCCCATGAATCATGAATGTTCAGAAGATTTCAATTTTCTTTGCCCAGATCTATCAGAGGAATAATTATCTATGCTGGCCATAACTTCATAAAACTCTTTCTGAAGTTACAACTTGAAAGTCAAAATGACTCCTTGATCCATGGGCTGCAGAATGGATGTTGTGTTAGCAGGCATGAAGACAACATTACTCTTTTTGCACATCACCAGAGCTCTTGGGTGACTTGATCAGCTGCATTGTCAATGAACAGTAATATTTGGATCTTTTTTTCCTGAGCAGTAGGTCTTAAGAGTAGGCTTAAAGGGGCGCCTGGGTGGCTCAGTCGGTTAAGCGTCCGACTTCAGCTCAGGTCACGATCTCACGGTCCGTGAGTTCGAGCCCCGCGTCGGGCTCTGGGCTGATGGCTCAGAGCCTGGAGCCTGCTTCCGATTCTGTGTCTCCCTCTCTCTCTGCCCCTCCCCCGTTCATGCTCTGTCTCTCTCTGTCTCAAAAATAAACATTAAAAAAAATTTTTTTTTAAAAAGAGTAGGCTTAAAATAGTAAATTGTATTATAAATAGTTGCACTGTCATCTAGGGTTTGTTGTTCCATTTATAGAGCACAGGCAGAGTATATTTCTCAAGACTATACTTAAGGGCCCTAGGATTTCTGGAATGGTAAATGGGCATTGGTAAAGTAGTGACTTAGTGTATCGATTCCAATATCTTTATGTCTAGATTATAAATATTTGTTCTTAAAATTCCTTTTAATGAGGCCCCAGAAACTACTTTTGTACTAGTGATGCAACCTTAATATAACTGGTGAGGTTCATTCTTCTTACGTATTAATATGTGATTACGCTTACCTCAAGAGGCTGTGAGGATTAAAGGAATCACTTGGTAACCTTGAGAAGAAAAGGATTGGGGCTTGAGGTGTCCAACAATTAAGGAATTGTGAATAATAGGAAAGTATTTGGTAAAGCTATGATTGGTCTCTGGATCTACAATGAGCTCATGGGACAGAAAACTGGGTCACTTAGGAAACAAAAGTAGTTTCTGGTAATTATTTCCAGCCCTATCCTTTTTCTGTAAAACCTAATTCAATTTCAGAATCACCTTATTTTACGCAGGGAAGAAACCATATTCTTAAATAACACTGACCTTTTACGTGCCTCTTCCTCCCTCTCCCTTTCTTGGGGTATGTTGGTGGTGATACAAACCTGATTCTGAAAATAGATTCAACAAATACTTGACAGATAGTTGAGGCTGACGTGTAAAGTGTTGTTAGGCTCCAGATGTACAACGGTGAACATGAGTTTCATGCTCATACATCCTACAAAACGAACAAAGGGATCTTTTGAATAACCAATGAAAACTAGCTCCACATCAGCAAGACTCTCATGCTAATTGTCAGTAGGAAGATGTAAACCTAGTGTCCACGCATACAAATTCAGCCTTTTCTGCAAAATGAAAGTCCTGTAGACAAACTGGATATAGGTTGTTTCCCTGACCTCATTTACATGCATTTCTGTTATGATTCCACTTTAGGTATACCTCACTCATGTTTCAATTTCACATTTGTTCATGCTCCTTTTCAATTGCTTCTTTCTCCACTAATTTTCTCCAATAATTCATTTCCCAAGCTCCAAGTTATCGCTCTTTACTTCCTTAAGCCTATAAATCTACTTCATAAGAATTTTCTTAAAACTTTTTTTTTCCCCCCAGGGGCACATGAGTGGCTCATTTGGTTAAGTGCCTGATTCTTGATTTTGGCTCAGGTCATGATCTCACCCTTCGTGGGTTTAAGCCCACGTTGGGCTCTGTGCTGGCAGTGCACAGCCGGTTTGGGATTCTTTCTTGCTCTGCCTCTCTGCCCCTCCTCCACCCGCTCTACCTCTCTCTCAAAATAAACTTGAGAGAGAGCAGGGAAGATCATGTGAAATCATGACCCGAGCCTAAACCAAGAGTGGGACACTTAACCGATTGAGCCACCTAGGCATCCCAAATTTTCTTGAAAGTTTTTTATAAATGGATCTGAAATGAAACATTTATAGTTTTGTCTTTATCTTTTGTGGATAGCCTCTCTTCTGGTTTCCCTTTCTTGGAACACAAAGGAAAACCACCTTTATCAAGTTTCTACTTATTGAATTACTTTCTTAAATCTCCACAATAACCTTGACAAAAAATAACACTGCAGGTGGAAAACTGTAACTAAGGGAAATAAAGTGGCTAAATGAAGATCAAACACAAAGTTGGAATTTATTAAAGCCCAAGTGTGTCAGATTCCCAAGTGTTCTGTTTCTTCCAAACCAAGGTAACATTTGTTTCCTGGGCACTCCTGCATCCTAAGTATGTTTCCTTTCCTTCCACCATATACAATTTCTCCTTTTCCCTCCAGTTCTAAAACTTTCCTGTTATCTTCAATAGTAAGTGGCTTTATCTGAAAAAGTATCTTGATCTTGCTCATTCACATCTAGAATTCCCTGTTTGGGATTCTAAGGTCACTCTGATGTTTACAGGGATACTCTTCATTTTCGTAAGTTGGAGATAACCCAGCAATTGCAGGAGGCAGCTACACCATTGCTCCCTGCATAAGGGAACACTTTGCCTGACTATATACATGCCATCTTGAAAAAGCTTGAGTATCATCTCAAAGCACTTTTTCTAATCCCCATATAATTAATGTCCTCTTCCAGTAACCCTGTTCCACTTTTTTTTTCTAAATCAGATTGCATTTTTTGTTGTTGTTGTTGTTCCACTTTTTTTCTGATAACATTTTCTGAACAGCACAATCTCTCCAAACTACTGAAGTTAGTAACTTTGTCTAGGAATTTGAATTATTTATGCCCAGATTCACAGAAACTTTTGTGGGTTTTCAAATCAGTCCACTGCCTAGTTATTCTCATTCCCTCCAAATAGATGTTCCAAGAACCTTTCTTTAAAGCCAATCTGTCCTCCCTTTTAAAGTGTCATAATCTGTTCCTTTCAGTTCTCCACACACTTGGACATACAGTATTATTAAAAAAATTTTTTTTAACGTTTATTTATTATTGAGACAGAGCGTGAACAGGGAAGGGGCAGAGAGAGAGGGAGACACAGAATCGGAAGCAAGCTCCAGGCTCTGAGCTGTCAGCACAGAGCCCAACGCGGGGCTCAAACTCACAAACCGCAAGATAATGACCTGAGCCGAAGTCGGACGCTTAACCGGCTGAGCCACCCAGGCGCCCCAATACAGTATTATTTAAATCTTCTAATTTCCCATCTTCCTGGGGCCTTTTTGTTCACTAGTCTATCCTAGCTTTCAGCTTAATGTAGCCAAACTGCTTATAACAACCTCATTTACAGCTGACAGCACACGCAACCTATGCAAAGGATATAAATGAACTCTGCACATGTAATTTTTCTTATTTCCTCCAACGGTACTCTTCTAGGGCCTGAATCTTATGTATCCTCTACTTCCTGGGTAATGTATGAATAGCTGAGATACAGTGGGTACCCCCTCCCTTCACTTTTTCCTTCATGAACCATTCACATAGGTAAGGATACAAGTTATTCAGAAGGCACTATTTCCCTTTTTATCAGGGTGAGCAAACTATCAGCTAACTCAAAGTCAGACAGCAAGTAAATTGTAGAGCAAAAAGTGCAGCCAGAACTTAATATCCCTTCTTCTAGAAAGTTCTATTATGTTGACCCAGAGGGATGTTCACAATAGTAAAATAAACACAGCAACTGGGGGTGGGGGTGGGGGAAGGCAAATAGTTTAAGGCTGTGCTTACCAACCTCTGCAAAGGCAACTTAAATAAAAATACCAGTTTACCACCTTTCCGTTGTAGCAACATAATTACTGTATTAAGTTCTTTTCAAATCGTGCAACAGAGAAAAGTATTTTTTCTTGTTGCTAAAAGGGCTTTGGCCTGCCACATGCAAATTATCATTTAGGAAGTCAGTGGATTTGACCATTCTGAGCCAAATGATGTCCCCTGTGTTTTCAGAGCGATTTACATGTATATGTACACACATAAAGAAATTTTCTAATTTAAAAGAGGTATTGAATCCTGTCTTCTGAATACAACAATTCAGTTTACCCAGGTGACATGTTCACTATTATTCCATGCTTTGCTGGTACAGAAATAATTTACAATTTAGCAAAAGCCAAGGATTATTTTACTGATTCACCTTCTGTAGTGTTTAGAATGACTAGCAAAAAAGACAAGTCAATGCAAAGTATTAATAACCAAACCACAGAGATGTAAAAGAGGTAATGTAGTTTTTGTCACTTACTATTCTCTGGTTTTAAAAACATTTTCCACATACTTCATCTTTAGAATTCCCATTACACAAATGAGCCAATAGGGCTCAGCCTATCACTGACACTAATGCTTCATCACCAACTTAGGCTCTTTCTGTCCAACCATACTAGTCGTATAGACTTTAGTCTTCTGAAATCTCAATTTCTTTGCCTCAAAACCCGAGATGGGGAGGTTAGAATTGAACCCCTGTAGCAGCAAAATTCAGATTTCAGGTATAGCGTTATGCTTGAAACCAGAATATTCTAATGTAAATTCTGCATGATCTCAGGAATTTTAATTCTCAAAGGTACTATAATATTCAAACATCATTGGGCCGCCTGGGTGGCTCAGTCAGTTGAGCATCTGACTTCGGCTCAGGTCATGATCTCCTGGTTTGAGTTTAAGCCCCACGTTGGGCTCGGTGCTGACAGCTCAGAGCCTGGAGCCCGCTTCAGATTCTGTGTCTCCCTCTCTCTGCCCCTCCCCACTCACACTCTGTCTCTCTCTCCTTCAAAAATAAAGATTAAAAAAAAAAAAAAATCCAAACATTAACCCCATCTCAGATTAGCATAACCTTTCATAAATGATAAATGATTCCGTATCAAGAAAAACTATTGCCTATGTTAGAATATATAATCCTATTCCTAAAAATTTGGGAAAATAATTTTTCTAAGAAATTAAAACAAACTTTGTGTATCTTTTTAATAAACCAAAGAAAGTTTTGGTAATACAACCCTCCCTTAATCTGTTCAGAGCATTGTTTAGATTTTAAGATTTCAATGAAGCACACATCACAGGTTCATCTGAACCACGAACAAACTATGATCTACTTTTAAGATGTCAGTTTTCAATCGAAGAGTTTAATTTAACGTTGACTATTATCAATATAATACATTAACAATACATATTATTTTTGCTTTACTAGGGCTAATGGACTTAAATTTCTTTTTAACTACACAACATGTAACTAGTAATATCAACATTAACAGTGGTATTCTGTTTACGTCACCCAAACCTACAATATGTTCAAGATCAAACTCCACTCTTAAAAAAAAAACAACCCAAAAACAACAAAAAAAATGCCTGTTTTTAATTAAGAAGGCATTTATCTGAACATGTAAAAAATGTCTGCTCTGTGGAATATATGTCGGTTATAAAAAATTTCAACTGTTGGCTCTTCAAAATAAATATTCAGAAGCTGAATAAAAAACTTGATGGTTATTTTTATTGTCTGTAGCTTTAGTTATTTTAGTATTAAGTGCAGTATTTTAAACACTAGGTTGCTTAAAAATGAGGGATAAACTGGCCTTCCAGTTTCAGATCTTAATGGCCATAAATCGTTCAGTCATATCATTACTTCACACATGTAAAAAACATTTTTAAATTTCTTGCTTTCTGTTTATGCACTGAAACACAGAATTAATAAAGTCAACAGCATACTTTGATACAATTAGTTTAGGATTAATTTTTCAAATAATCTTCTAGGTAATGTACAAGCAGTCTTATGCAGAAATGGAAAAGGCTTTTGCATAACCAAAGAACACACTACGCGGAACATAACCGAAAGAAGGAGGTTACTTCAGAATGGAGCGATGATTAGTTCAAATGAACCACATGGGCTCCTAGAAGGGCAAATAAAAACCACACGAGGACTTGGGTTTCATGGAAATCTCAAACTGAAGAAATCCATTATTCCAGCACCTCATACTATCTCTGTCCCTATAGATGACTTATGCCAATTCCTTATTTTAGCTACTCATGGACTCTGGGAAGTTCTGGATACAAAGGAAGTCACTGCACTGGCAATGACAATGTTTCAAGTGTATAAAGAAACCTGTTTTGTCAAGCAAAACAAATCTTTACCATCCAAAGAGCCTCTGCTTTTCCCAACCAACGAACCAAGTAATACTAAATCAGAAAGTAATATCCATATACTATTTCAGTATAAACCTGAATCTACAAAATGTGTGTCAACTACAAATTCAAAAGAAAATGTATCTGATTCAAAATGTTCTAATTCTCAAAACACACAAACATTTCCATCAGAAATGACTAATCACGATCTTTGCAGTGAGAAAGAAACCAAAGGACCAACCAGTGCAAATGATGGGCCAAAAGATTCAAGTGAAAAAGAAAAAGAATCATGCACTAAAAATTTCTATGAAGGTGCAGCCAAGTATATTAGCCATGAACTTGTGAACGCTGCTTTAGTGGCTGGCTCCAGAGACAACATTACAGTCATGGTAATACTTCTCAGTGGAAGTGAGGATCAGTTTTTGACATAACAGTTAAAGTTCCGATTACCCAGAATATAAAAACGTACAGACAATTCTTCAAAGACCCAGATATTAGGATCATACATCAATACCATGCAAATCATTTTTACAAATGTATTAAAGAAACTATAAAAGCATGTTTTAGGTTCCATCGTACCATTTATACATGTTCACTGTTCCGTGTCAAAAAAAGAGAAAAACCAGTGCTTGCTTTTTATACCACTTTATTCCAACCTGAGCACCTCAATAGAAAACTAAACACTGGTGAACTGTCTTCCTTACTAATTCTGAATTACTGTAGATGTACAAGTTCTGCTAGCAGTTCAACACTTAAATAGATTAAATCATCTCTGACACATGGTAGATTTCATATAATGAAAATACCTAAAACAATTAGTGCAATATACTGAACTGATCAAAATAAAATGAACTTTGGAAAACAAGGCTGCAAGATTGTTACTAACATACGGCAATATTTATGTTACAAATTACTGGTACGTTGTATATTATGGTTCTAGCCATGTAGGAACAACTGGAGCCCCTTCCTTTCAAAGGGAGAGAAAAGGTAAAATTAGCTGTTTTAGTAACTGTACATTTTGTATACTTTTAAGCAACTCTTAAATATTACAGAAAAAGTAATAAACATATATGGAGACTACAGTGCAGTACCCTATTTACAGTACAGCTGAGGATCAAATTTAAAATAATCAAGTTTGAATGTACATAATTGTTAGTGCATTGACTGTATTACGTCCAAAGGGAACGAAAGCCCCCTCCCTGCCCCCAAACAACAAAACCTATGTAATGGCCAGCAGTGATTGAACAGAAATCACAGACACCTGGTTTGTTTCATTTCTGTTGAAGAGCTCACATGTTTGAAGGGAACACTATCCATTAAGATCAGTTTTCATATTCCTAAAACAAGAGATTATATTTGACTTTTTTTTACCCCACTAAAAATACCAGGACAGCTGTAATTTAGATGCCACTAATGTTCATTTTTTCCACCCTTTCACTAAAGATGTGGCACTGTTTTCTTGTGGTTAATTTGTTAAAACATGGAATGTACATTTTAAGTATGCATACTAAGAGAAATTACCAGTTGCCTGAATACCATAGCTAAGCATAAATATCCTTAGAATCTCCTTCTAAAAAAAACAATGTTTTCTGAAAAGCCCAAATTAATAAGTTCCAAATCTTTTTCATAGAAGTGGCTGGTTAACTGTGGGTTTCCATCATCATTTGTCTCTATCCCTGGTGATGAGAAATGATTCCCCCTAACCGTCCAAGGAAACAAGCACACACACACAGCTCTCATCCCCCCTTTCTACTTCTGAAACATTAGTCAGAGGGTCACATGCATGTTATTAAAAATTAAGTTCAAAACACTTAAAATAATTCTGTATTAGAAACTTGACTCTATCATAAGTCTCTTCTTTTTGGAAGTCATACTGGGCTGGTTAAATGCTCCAATTCCACTGTCATTAACATTGAGGAAGCAGAAGAGTATTCCAGCAAGTTCAAACTGGAGGTTTAGTTACTACAACACTGACTCCTGGTTGGCTGCGTGGGTTCAGTAAGGTCTACTCCTCTTCCTCTGGCAGAATTTGCTCCTGGATTCTGTGGTTCATTCTTTGGCAACTTTTTAGCTGAGAGACAAATTGTCAAAATACACACAATTAGAATATTCATATTAGAATTACTTTCACCTACTTACTTAAAATATTTTTTTTTTTCCAGCTAGGTTAACCCAAAGAATCACACAGCAGTATGTTCATTCTTTTCAAATGTTTACTGAGTACCTACCAAATACTATGGACTGGTCAGTCCTTAGGTCAGTGGAGTTACACACATATAATTAAAACTTAATTTACTAGAGCTATATTTAATCCTTTATATATTTTCAGTTAATAATACCAGAAAAGTTATACTTTATTTGATAATCATTAATACTTCTATTGTTTAAGAAAATCTAAGTTAATAATGATGGCCAGCCAGTAAGTTTATAAAGAATCTTAGCTTATACCAATATTCTCTAGACTGCCACAAACACTTTTCTGGAACAATTTGGGATTATAAACAAGTACCATCACCATCATCCCGTAAGAACCTGTTCTCTTACTGGGCTACCTAATTATCATCCCAAATTCTGGCAGGTCACATCTCCTGTTTTCTTCCTGGTTACACAGACTTTACCCTTCAAACATCTACCGCTTTCCTCTTTTAGGTCTGATTAAGAACCCTAATCCGATTCACCAGTAGCTCTGCCTAGTTATGAGTTGCCTCGATTCTGAAGGCTCTATCTCAAAAAGCTGCTCTCAATTTTGAGTCAGGTGAGCTTGGCTTGCCACATTTGGATGAAGCCCTCAACCAGCAATCAGGGTTTTAGTTCTGCTAAAGTCCATACAGCTAATGGCTGTTCTCTGGAGCCTGGATCTCTCTGATTTAAAAATTCACCTGTTACATACACTCTGCTTAGATCCCAAAGATCCTTGATGTGGGTTCACTAAATATTAACTAACTCTAAGAGTATGGATTATAAAGGTGACTAGATACATTGGTCTCTATCAACCTTGGAGAGGGATGACTATGGCTGAGTTCTAGCTTTACCTTAGCCTTGGCTCAGGTTAAACAAAAGTTAAACATGTCCTACTTCAGTATCTGAATGCCATGAACATTAATCATCTTTAGAATCCTAAACACTTTAGAATCCCATTCCACCTCAATAGAAGTGAGAACCAGGAACACTGAAGTTTGGGAAGAAAAGCCTTCACCTTGGGCCACTTCTCTAGTAATGGCTCTATGGATCGTAGGGTAAATGGTAATAAAATGGCAAATTTCCAGTCAAATGTATTTTCAAACAAAGCCTTGTAGGGACAAAGAGTAGGCTAGCATTTATAAACTTTATTATAATACTAAGTTAGGTTTTGGACTGAGTGATCATTTCTTCCCTTTAGTATACTTCATGGGCTTTCTGTAATTAGATCTGAATGAAATTAGGAGGTTGCAGGAAATAAATTGGAATGAGGAACTTTTGGCTTCTATCGGTTTACTGTGCAAAGATTAAACTAAAACACAACTCTGAGAAGCAGTCTCCTGTCTCCTATCGTATTAAGCATTACCAAAGTGAAGTTGATACTATTTGTTTGGTATATGGATAACTGGAGTTTACCAATTTGCCCCTGAATTAGGATTGTTAACAGGCTAAAATCCTGGATCAAGCTAATGAAGATGTGCAACGAAAGAAGCTATGCAATCATGATCTTATCAAATTGAAAGAGGATGATAAGTTTATTGTAGATTTTCTCCCACTAAGTAACTACTCCCTAAGTCAGTAAGAGTGAAAATATGAGTGCACTGTGTGATCTAAGTTACTAATCTGGTAAGAGAAATAGGCCACAAATCAATTTATGCTTGGTATTTCTTTCAAGGGAAGGAACACTGTAATTTCAGGAAAAAAACTGGCAATTCTAATATGTAGGCCACTTTCTGACTGGAAAAAAACATTATTATTAGCACATCTGAATAAAAGGTACAAATTAAATAAAGCCCATTTGGGGGCATCTGGCTGGCTCAGTCCGTAGAGCATGTGACTCTTGACCGTAGGGTTGTGAGTTCAAGCCCCACAGCGGGCACAGAGATTTCCTTGATTTGTTACTAGCTTTTTAGATATGGTTCTGGGTATAATCTGTTCTATTAATAAAAAGAGCATATTGTTGCCCAATCCTTCACAAGTATTTCCCTAATAAACTTCAAACCTGAGTTTTGCAGTAAATTATTTTATACAACAGTAAGGTTTTTTCCTAATGAGCCACCATTAAACTCTCTTGCCTAGTGAAAGATATTCTGACAGTACTTGCAGCATTTACTCTGTTCTTTAGCCTCTGAATCAGCTGTTAATTGGTTAATTTGTATGACTTCAATAAAAAAAGAATATTTCTTATTTGGGGATAAGTTTATGGGCACCCCAGTTAAAAATCATTGCCATATAATAAAAATGTTTGGGAATGAGAAGGGCTTGGTGCACGAATAGTGCAGAGACAATAAAATGCGAGAGCCACCAAAGTAGACCATTCTCGCAGAATCTACACCTTAAAATTACTGGAAGGAGGTTGGGGGGCCTGGGCAGCTCAGTCAGTCAGGAATCCAACTTGTGCTCAGGTCATGATCTCTTGTGCTCTGTGCTGACAGCTCAGAGCCTGGAGCCTGCTTCTGATTCTGTGTCTCCCTCTCTCTGCCCCTCCCCCTGGTTGTGCTCTCACTCTCTCTCAAAGAATAAATAAACATTAAAAAAAAAAAAAAATTACTGGAAGGAGGTTAAGGTCAATAGAAATACTTATATTTTTGTTACAGAAAATAGAAAGCATCCTTATTAGTACGCTAACTTCATTGCTTTATAATCAACAAACGTGGAATCACAATCATTACCAGTTAAAATTACCTTAAAGGAAAAAGTAAGAGCACTAGGTAGGTCAAATGACCACCGAGCTACTATAAAGCATATTATTTATATATTTAAAAAAAAATTTTTTTTAATGTTAATTTTTGGAGAGAGACATAGCATGAGCAGGGGAGAGGCAGAGTGAGAGGGAGACACAGAATCTGAAGCTGGTTCCAGACTCTGAGCTGCCAGCAGAGCCCAACGCAGGGCTCGACCCCATGTATTGTGAGATCATGACTTGAGCCAAAGTCGGATGGATGCTTAACCAACTGACCCACCCAGGAGCCCCAAGCGTGTTGTTTATATTGTTCAGAGCACCTCTGTGCCTCAGTGCTTTGAAACTTTCTCCATTAAAATATTTGATTACAATAATTTGCATACTTACATAACATGTGCATACTTGAGTTATATTTGTCAATCAGTGGTTTGAAAAGAACGTGAGAAAGAAAAATAGCCCTTGTTCAGGGCAAAGTGCAGATAAAAACAGTCATTCATCAGTGAGAAAGAAATCTCTTTATGCCCATATTTTGCCCTGATAAATATTTTAATTTTTTTTTTAAGTTTGTTTATTTTTGCAGAGAGAGAGAGAGAGACAGAGAGAGGATGAGTGGGAGAGGGGCAGAGAGAGAGGGAGACACAGAATCCGAAACAGGCTCCAGGCTCTCAGCTGTCAGCACAGAGCCCGACACGGGGCTTGAACTCACGGACAGCGAGATCATGACCTGAGCTGAAGTCGGACACTCAACCGACTGAGCCACCCAGGTGCCCCTGCCCGATAAATATTGCTCTGAGCTTATTTTCCTTTTCTATAAAAAGTATAATCTAATAGAAAAACATATTTATCCAAACTTCTCATTGAAATCTTTAGACATATATCTGCTTGAACTATTAGCTCAAAGTCCAGGCTTTCAACTCACCTAGAAGAAATTTAACTAAACTGAAAAGTACTACAACCTAATAAATAGATAATATTCTTTCAAATTTAACAATATTACTAACAAAATAATTCTTGGAACGGATCTAGAAGAGAAGAATCACTTAAAAAAAAAAAAAATCAAGAATTTTTAAAAAGATTGGGCACCTGGGTGGCTCAGTCAGTTAACTGTCTGGCTCTTGATTTAAGCTCAGGTCATGTTCTCACGGTTTATGGGATCAAGCCCCACTTCTGGCTCTGCACTAACAGCGTGGAGCCGGCTTGGGATTCTCTATCTCCCTCTCGGCCCCTTGCCTGCTTGTGCTTGCATGCTCAGTGCTCTCTCTCTCTCAAAACAAATAAATAAATAAAATTTAAAAAGACAAACCAAATATGCCCCAGTGTAATTTGTTTTGCCTACATTTACTGTTTGAAAACTTACCTATTGCCATGAATATTTCATTTACATTCATTGATGTTTTAGCTGATGTCTCCATGAATAATAAACTGTTGTCATCTGCATAGGACTGTGCTTCCTGTTTATAGAACAAAAAAACGAGATAATTACTTTGCACATACTATACCTGCCTTATTTTTGTTATAGAAAAAGAGGCTTATTACTACTCCAACTTGACTACCTATAATCAGCAACTGGGTAATAAGCAATAACTACTAAAGGTAATAGAGAGATAACAGCACTCTTGTAGGATACCTTTTCAAATTTCTTTTTGCCTTAACTTCTTGCACTATTCCATTCTGATTCATCTGATCTGACATTAAAATTTGATTTCAAATAGTGAGTTCCAGAGGGTGGAAAATTATCCTATTCTAAATATAAAAGTCTCTTCGATCTCTATAGCAAATTTTATTTATGCTCATTACTCACAATGAAGACAAAGGGAATCCTAGTATCTAATACTGGCTTCAAACACTAAATGGCTAACAATATTTTGAGTATGTCATGAATCATTCCTTTAAAAATTACTATTCTATATTTCTGTCACGCTTTACATTTTACATATATTATTGCCTTTAAGCCTCACAGTTGTGAAGAGCAACCAATTATCTTTCCAATTTAAAGAAAAATTAAAGAAAATGAGGTTCCTTTGAATTGTGTGAGAGGGCCACTTTTGACTATAACTTAACTGCTCTCTATCTCCCACACTCTATGCTGGGGACGAACCATCTCAGGGTAATAGATATTATACCTCATAGGACTGTAACCAGAATTAAATAAAATCACAATTGCAATGGTAGCAATATGCTCAGCTTACTACCTAATGGTGCAAGAAATATTAGTTCCCTTTCAGTCCATGTACTCCACCAACAGCCATCATCAAAGACAATTATGCCACCACTGATACTATACTATATATATATAGTACACATTATATATATAGTATATACACGTACACACACTATATATATATAGTATAGTATGCAGTGTACAGTTTCTACTATATACCATATATAGTAGAGAAACTAAAGAGGGAGAGAAGAGGGAAAGTTTAACAAATGTCTAACTAGGGACATTTGTTTTAAATAAATGTTAAAAAAATGTTAAAAAAAGTTAACAAATGTCTAACTAGGGACATTTGTTTTAAATAATTTTACTTTAGGGGTGCATGGGTGGCTCATTGGTTGGGTGTATGACTTTTGCTCAGGTCATGATCTCATGATCTGTGAGTTTAAGCCCCACATTGGACTCGCCGCTGTCAGAGCAGAATGCACTTGAGATTCTCCGTCCCCTTCTCTCTCTGCCCCTTCCCTACTCATGCTCTTTCTCAAAAATAAACACAGGTAAGTAAGTAAATAAATAATTGTGCTTTATTTTGCATAAGGGAACATTCTTAATTAGCTAGAATAAATAACCTATAAGTGGATTTTTGAGCCTTTATTTTTGAAGGCCCTTTTAAGAACCACGTAAGCACAAGCTGTATGTGTATATGTGGGTATGTGTATGTATGCTAATATAAACATTGGCAGGTAAATAAAAAAGGTTAGGAAGGATACTAAAGTATGTGTGGGGGTGGAGGGATTAGGGTAGGAGGCAATCAATAATCTTTTGCTTTATAGATTTCTGCACTATTTGTGAAAAATCACTTCTTTTGTAATTGTTTAGATCAACAAAATCTTTGAGAGTATTTATATATTACAATTATGTGAAGATATTTAAAAATTCAGATTTGTCATGAGAAGCATTTTATTACATACAGTAGATCAACATTTCCTTAAAAAATTGATATTTTCTATTATTTGCATGGCTTTAAAATAACTAATTCAAGTGTAGATACAGAAGGAAAATTTACAATACATATGTGCCTTCAAACATACCTGGAAATCGACAGCTCTTTTATTTGCAAGGTCAGCCTTGTTTCCTGATAAAGCTATTACAATGTTAGGACTGGCTTGCCTCTGAAGTTCTTTAACCCAGTTTTTGGCTCTGGCAAAGGACTCCTGGGAAACAAAGAAACAGCTATTTGGCACAGGCTCAAAAAATGGTTAGGGAGAGTCTCTGTAAGTAAGACAAAGCTACAAACTCTTCAATGTAACTCGGAAAGAAGTGCTTAGGATTATTGTATTATTTGAGACAATTTCATCTTTTTTTTTTTTTTTAATCAGTTCTTTCATCTCATGAAAAGCTTTGGCAGAAATGTCATGGTTGGGTATCGAAAAAAAAAGTTAAAAAAAAGTATTTTCTCTAATTGAAATTCTGAATACAAGAAATGTATAGTCAAAGTAGTTTCACTGTAGAATACATTTCTACTTACCTCATTTGTGATATCATATACAACTATGGCTGCTTGTGCTCCTCTGTAGTACATTGGTGCTAGGCTATGGTATCGTTCTTGACCAGCTGTATCCCATATTTCAAACTTTACTGTTGTGTCATCAAGACACACAGTTTGGGTTAAAAAAGCAGCTGAAAGAAGAAAATGTCTGCAATAAGTTTAGCATCATTTCCCCCCTAATATTTTCACAGTATAGAAACCACCTGGACATAGGATACACTGTACATGCACAGTTAATAGTGGCTTTAGACACCTGAAAGGTCTGTGCTTCAAAGCTTGATACACATACAGGCTTGTTAGACCTTCATAGTAAAATCAGATTCGAAGATTTTTCTATATTCTTAAAAAGTTTATTGTAACACTAAATAGGTTTAGTAACATTTCTTAAATCGCTCTACACATTACAAATTTAAAAATTTTTAAATTTTAAAACAGTTCAAGAAATATACACTGATATTCTTGAAAAACTGCAAGGGGCGGGGAGCTGATAGAGAGGACGGGCATACCTATTACTACACCACCTACATTGTCAACACCATGCCCCCTGCTCCATTCTCCTGGTATTTATTGGCATAGTCTGGTGATTTAGTTCCAGTCCTTTATGACTAGGTATTTTTTGTTATGATATTTTTCCTTCAAAACATGATAAAACTTTAATTTTCATAATTGTTATGAACTCAACCTAAACTTAATTTGTTAAATTCAGATTCAATATTAACTCCTGTTTCAATCCTTGCCATAAGGACTTTTTGCATATGTGCTCTTTCATCAGTTCTTTTCTTAGATTTTAACAAGAAAGTACCCTTTTTTTAAAAAAGTAATTTCTACACCAAACATCAGGCTCAAACTCATGACCAAGAGTTGCAAGCTCTACTGACTGAGCCAAGTAAAGTATTATTTTATGGAGATATTTTTGCTTTTAAGGTTAAGAAGTTCGCTGTCCAATCTTGCAAATTACATATCATTTATTTTCTGAACTGCTTCTCAGAATAGGAAGTAAAATTTCCATCATAATCCTCTGAGCTCTAGGAATAAACATCAGGAAAAACACTGTAATGGATACTAAAAAAAATGAAAAGAAATCGATTCATAAAAGGTAGTTTATAATCAAGTGAATTGAACTTTAAAATATCAGTTGTTAGGGGGTGCCTGGGTGGCTCAGTTGGCTAAGCATCCAACTCCTGATTTCAGCTCAGGTCATGATCTTATGGTTCCTGAGATAGAGCCCTGCATTGGGCTCTGTGCTGACAGTGCAGAGCCTGCTTGGAATTCTCTCTTCCTCTCTGCCCTTCCCCCACTCATTCTTTCTCTCACTCTCAAAATAAACTAAGAATTGTTAGACTAAGTTTCTAAGTGTAGCTAGCTGCACTAAAATAAAGATACTTAGAACCAGACCTACCCTTAGCCATTTTTTAGCAGCATGCTGACATCTTACAGTTGTTTTCCTTCGTTAACTTTGGTAATTAATCCTCTGCTACTCTATCATTCATTATAAATTAGTATGCCCTTCCCTTTTACTTTCAGCTCAAGGTGTGATTATTCAACTTTCTCCCAAACTGGCACAGAATTAAGTTATAAAATTTTCTAAAACTCTGGGGTGCCTGGGTGGCTCAGTCCATTGAATGTCAGACTTTGGTTCAGGTCATGATCTCACAGTTCATGAGTTCAAGCCCCACCATCAGACTCTGATGACAGCTCTTTCTCTTTTCTATGTTCACAAATACACTGGGAGTAAAAACATTCATTTACACTTCCATAAATCAACTCTAGGCTCAGAGACATAATTAATAGTTATGCTGCCTTAAAGGAAATATAATCTGAATCTCAAACCAGTTAAAGATATTACAAAAGGCTACCAATCTTTTTTTAATAAATGCATGTACAAAAATGACAAATAAAATACAGGCAAGGAAATTTCAACAAATACAATAAAACAACAATAACCCATAACTGTAGATTCACAATCACAAAGCAGTCACACCAGCAGGCTAAAAAAGAAAAACCATATATTTAAATAAATGACAAAAGGGCATTTGAGGCAATATCCATTCCTAATATACATGTAGGAATCTTCCTTAAAGTTTATCAAGTGTCTATTGTAAGCCTGAAATTAGCATTTTGCTTAATAGGAAAGCACTTAAAACAGTCTCTCTAAATCTAGAAACCAAACAAGAATGTCCACCATCACCATTATTTATTAACATTTCAAATATCCTTATAATAAAATAGATTATTGTGGGGTGCCTGGGTGGCTCAGTCGGTTAAGCGTCCGACTTCAGCTCAAGGGCTCAGGTCATGATCTCGCAGTTCTCGTGGGTTCGAGCCCCGCATCGGGCTCTGTGCTGACAGCTCGGAGCCTGGAGCCTGCTTCAGATTCTGTGTCTCCCTCTCTCTCTCTGCCCCTCCCCCACTTGTGCTCTGTCTCTCTCTGTCTCTCAAAAATAAATAAATGTAAAAATAAAAAAATTAAAAAAAAAAAAAGATTATTGAAAAGAGATTATTTTTAAGAAGCATGACTGACAAGAAAATCCAAAGGCATTAACTAAAAAAGAACAGATAAAATAATGAGTTCTTTAAATGGGCTAGAACAGATCAAAGTCAACAGCCTTACAACACACTGGCAATAACCAGGGTTTTAGTTGTTATGCTTGGAGGAAAATGGATCCCAATTATATTAACAAAGAACAAGAACAATCAATTCACTCAACTCCTCTTAGCATCCTTCATCACACCCTATTTAATAGCCCCCAACTCTGTGCCATGAACATTTTCACATTTTTTATAAACACTGATTTATGTCATCTTTTTCTTCTAGACTAGGGAGTTTCTTGGGAAATTACTGTTAGCTATTCTTCTCCATACCCAATAATAAAAATCCCAGTTCATATAAATATTCAAAATGTTTGCTAAAAGAAGTTCATAAAAGATATGTCTATTTTGGGGCTATCTTCGATAACATCTGAATAGACAAATAGTTCCCAAATGGGGAAAAAACATAGACATTTCAAAAGGCCTCTCTCTACCCAAGTTATTATATAACTAACACAATATCAAACAAAATACCATCAAGATCTCTTTAACTTGGTTAACACCATACTGTTATTCATGTGCTATGATTGAGCATAATGATGGGGGTGGAAAAAAAGTAACAGTATTAAGAGGCCAGGGGGATGGGGTTTTAGGGTACATCAAAACCACATTAAAACAATTAAAAGTGCTGTAGTGCCACAAGAACAGAAATATTATGTTATGGGACAATTCAGCGTTATTGAACATTACATACTGCAAGGCCATCATGATTCCCTAATGTTCGCAAATTTTCAAATACCTCCCCCATAAAACTTGACTTCCCCCATAAAACTCAGTGAAGTACAGCTGACATCTTCAAATCCTTAATGCTTCTAAAATCACATTGCTAATCATTTATAAAGTTATAAAAATAAATTCTGACACTCAAAATATACACTACTACATCGATACTGTAGCAACATTAACCACCACCAACTTACCTTAATCTGCACAACCACTTTAATTTATCCAAAACGTCTATTTTCTGGCTAAGAACCATCACTTTCTTAGACCTCTTCATTTTCTCTTCACTTCATCACCAGCACTAGCAGTTGGTTTTCTTTTCGGGCCCATATTTCACAAAGAAACAGCTTTTATCACTTCGAGAGTTACTGTGTACGCGACGACAAGTAGAGAAAAACAAAGCTGTGTTGAGATGCAGGTGCTGGCCTGTCTAATAGGCTCCCTCTTTGAGCTCCAAGATCAGTTCCTATTGGTAAGCCTGGCAGCAAGCAAGTAACATTTCAGTTTCAGCAAAACTACAAATTAGCAAATCACAGACCTTGCAGTCAGCTGAGATAGCTGAAACTGTAAATGTTAAATCTGCAAATACCTAAGGCCTATAATGTGCAAGACCTTCATAAATAATAAGCAAGGAAGAGACACTGCAATACAATGAGCCAGGGGAAAAATATCCAAAGCATTATCCGGATAATTGCATTATCCAAAGGTTAATAAATCAGAGTTTAATCTAACAACTAAAATGATTCTACATGAATTGAACAGAAGGGCATAATAGAGAAAAACCAAGGAACCAATCCCACCCCAACCCTCAAATTTGTATCAAATCTGATAGAAAAGGATTATGTTATTAGAATTGACCAAAAATCCTATATGACTATCAGTTTGATTACATAAAAAATTTGAGATTTTATCTGCCAACATGTATCATACACCCATAACACAGGGATGAACACATTTTTGGAAAATTTCTACAGTGAATATTAAAGGATTAAATTTTAATATGTAGATAGCTCATATAAATCTTAAGCAAAACTCCCAAAGCATCAAGGATAAATGTGTAAAGAAAATTCACAAAAGAAATAGAACCTAAGAAAAAAAAAGTCAACATCACTAGTAACAAACAAAATCATCCTTACAGCAAAAAGTCGAAAGTTATTTTACTTGCTTATGAAAAAAAAAACAACCTTGAAGAAGTGTGGCAAAAACTCACATTGCTGGTGATATAACTGTTTTGAAAATAATTTTGCCAA
>NC_138347.1:136422337-136807337 GCF_046562875.1 Panthera onca | reverse complement strand
CCGAAGATGGACGCTTAACCGACAGCCACCCAGGTGCTCCTGTTTTTATTTTTTTTAAATGTTTAAATTATAAACTTTATGTCATGCATATTTTACAACAAAAAACATCCAACAACACCTAAAGGCAACTGCTGCTAAATGAATTGCAATCTTGGAAAATATTTAAGGATACCTAACTCTCCTAAAGGAATCTACTAACCAGGACATAAGCTAGTCACATGTTACCTGCTGAACATTACCACGGTAGTATTTCTGATACCAAACTATGCATATTGTTTTTAAATTAGTCTTAAGAGTTTGAGTTTGGTTAGTATTAAGTTAGGGCCCCAAACCTGAACACTCTATGATGGGACTGATAAAATCAGTAAATGAACCTTCAAGGCTAAGAATCTGTGCTTATCCCACCACAGGCCCAAACCTTATAAAGTCTTTACTCACCAGATTGGATTTATATAACAAGGATGTATCAAATAATAAACTGGGAAGCAGAATGAACACATTACAAAGAGGAAAGGTGAAGAAAGGGGAGAGGTTGTGAGAAGTTACTAACTAGTTTCAGACAAATGTTCTCCAAGGAACATCAATACAGAAAAAGTTAATGAAATTAACTTAGCTTTAAGGGATGTGTGTCTTTGAAAGACATTTTATCTGTGGACAATAGGTACTTTATTAAATAGTTTAAACAGTACTTTATTAAATTCCCGTAATATGCAAGGAAAAGACACTTCTGGCTTCCAGGTCTGCATGTATGGTGCTTAGAAGTAGCCACGCCATCCTAACAAGTAAAAAGATGAACTGAAAAAAAAAAAAAAAAAAAAGATGAACTGAAAAATTGTCAACTCTTCTTTGATCTGTAAGAAAATTGAGGGGAGAAGGCAATACACTACTCCCAAAACTGTACAGAAAGGTGGATATGGTAAGGATAACTTCAGAGCAGAAGGATGAGCAAACCAGCTCAGGTAGAAAAACCTAAGCTTTAGTAATTGACAAATTGCTAGAAATTAAGTGTGGCCAAGTCAGAGTTAAAAACTCCAGAGGCAAAAATAAACAATCCAGACTATATCAAACTAAAAAGCTTTTGTCCTTTTTTTTTTTTAAATGTTTTTTTAATGTTTATTTTTGAGACAGAGGGAGACAGAGCACCAGTGGGGAGGGGCAGAGAGAGAGGGAGACACAGAATCCGAAACCGGCTCTAGGCTCTGAGCTGTCAGCACAGAGCCCCATTCGGGGCTCAAACCCACGAACCCTGAGATCATTACCTGAGCCGAAGTCGGATGCCTAACTGACTGAGCCACCCAGGTGCCCCAAAGCTTTTGTACTTTAAAGGAAATCATCAACAAAATGAAAAAGTAACCTGCTGAACAGGAGAAAATATTTGCAAATGATGTATCCAATAAGGGGTTAATATGCAAAATACGTAACAAACTCCTACAACTCAAAACACCCAAATCTGATTAAAAAATGGGCAGAGGACCTAAATACTTTTTTCCAAAGACATACAGATGGCCAACAGACACACGAAAAGATCCTCAACGTCACTAATCATCAGGGAAATGTAATTCAAAACCACAGTGAAATATCACCACCCATCAGTCAGAGCGACCAGTTAAAAAAAAACAGAAATAACAAGTGCTGACAAGGATGTGGAGAAAAGGCAACCCTAGTGCACTGTTGGTGGGAATGTAAACTGATAAAGACACTATGGAAAACATTAAACATTAAAAAATATTAAAAATAGTAATACACAATCCAGGATTCTCACCTCTAGGTATTTACCTAAAAGAATATGAAAATGCTTACTTGAAAAGGGGAAAGCTTCTTTTTTTCCCCCTTCTCTTTAGTGATACACCTTCTGCATTGGGTTTAAGAACCTAGCACTTAATGCTTCCCCAACCTCAAGGGAACCTCTCAGATCATTAAAGTATTACTGTCTTGAAGTGACTCTTTAATGCTTAGCAATAAACCTATCCACTAAGGAAGCTTAAAAGTTCTAATATTTGTGAATTTTACAACACAGAAATGGAAAAGGACAACTTAAAGAAGGGAGAAAAGACAAGGAAGATTTTAACTCCCAGAGTTAACAGTTATAGGAAACTTGTAATCTTAAAACATATTTAAGTCGAGCAATGACAAAAAAAAACAACTGGAAATATCTCCAAGGGAGGAAAAAATTGATGAAAAGACTGGAATCCTTTTGATCCCATAATCATTAGATAAAGTTATTTTTGGTTCAGTAACCACATCTAGAACTCTATCTTACAGAATTAACTCCAGAGAGAAAAAAAATATTCCAAGAAAATGTCCACAATTAGAGGATTACTTAAAACAGCAATCAAGGGGCACCTGGGTGGCTCAGTCGGTTAAGCGTCCGACTTCAGCTCAGGTCACGATCTCACGGTCCGTGAGTTCGAGCCCCGCGTCGGGCTCTGGGCTGATGGCTCAGAGCCTGGAGCCTGCTTCCGATTCTGTGTCTCCCTCTCTCTCTGCCCCTCCCCCGTTCATGCTCTGTCTCTCTCTGTCTCAAAAATTTAAAAAAAAAAAAACAAAAAAAAAACCAGCAATCAAAAATACAAATATTAAATGTCCAACAATAAGAATACGGTAAAAATATGTGAGATTACCAGTTACTAAAATAAGTATGAATAAAACAGAGATACTGAGAAATTAACATTACTAAATGAAATAAAACAGAATAGCATCTATTAAAAATGAATTCACATAAAAATATCATGAAGTTATAGTTAACAGAAACACAATGGGCTCTAAAAATATGAAAAGATTCTTGATCTTCCTCATAATATGGCAAAATGGCAAAATCTACAAGTCGCTTTTGAGTTAATATACAGTAACAAGCACATTCTGTACATTGTTGTTGAAGGGCTGTCAAAAAATTATATCAGAATTACAAATGTATGTAACCTTTTATATAGGCAATCAACTTCTAGGAATTTATACCATAGAGATACTTGGGATACATCTGAAATTACTATGAATTATTTACTGCAATACTACATTATATTAAGTTATATTAACAGCCAAAAATCTAAAACAATGTGCAAATTCAAAACTAGAGAAGTGACTTAAATATACATTGATATGATCCATGCAATGGAATACTGTTACACCTAAGAAAAATGAAGATGCTCTTCATAAAATGATATGGATAGATCTTTGACAGAATGTGTTCTCCAAGATGGCCTCAACAAGATCTCCCACACCACATTCTTCTTACATGATGCTGACACCCCTCCTTTGAATCTGTGAGTCTGTAACTAGAACATGATTGATGCTATTTATGTAACTTCTGGGGCAAGGTCATGAAAGGCCACCCAGCTTCACCTGGTACTTTTTGGGACAATCATTCTTGAACCAATCCATCAAGCTGTGAGGAAACTCAAGACAGGTGGTAAGGCCCACATGTAGGTGTTCTGGCTGAGGCTCCAACCAATAGCTAGCAGCAGTTGAGATTGAGTCTATCTAGCCCCAGCACTGATAGCAACCCATGAGTGATCAGAAAACCATCTACAAAGCCCACTCGATTCCCAGAACCATGAGAGGATGAAATGATTTTGCTCTAAATCATCAAGTTTTGTGGTTGTTTCTAAGAAAAAAAAAAAAATCATGTGAATATTAAAGTGAAAAATATAAGCTACATTATAGTAGCCCTGATATGTTTCAAATTGTATTAAATGGGGAAGAGATTATATAGATTAAAAGTAACTTCCCAAGGGCATATAACAAATTTACATTGTCTTGGGTGGGGGACGGAGAGAACCCAGTGGGTTAGGAGAATATAGGAAAGAGAATTTTTAGTGTAACCTCATATAACCATATTAAGGTCCTCGTAAAATGCTGAGAAATGCTAAAGGTACCCAATAATTAATATAGTGACTTGAGTCCCGTATCATCAGATTATCCTCTTCTTTTTGAGTCCAAAAGCACTTGCTATCCTCAAGGTTAGAAACCATGAATAACTGGTTCCTCATCCTGCTTCTACTTTCCACATCTGTATTACCTTGAAAAGAGGGTGAATGCTGTTTATCAACTTATTTCAAATACTGTTTTATAAAACTGGTAAAGCACTGAGGATATTCATTTCCAAAATCCAATATGTAGCTTCAGTAACACTTTCATCTTGAGAAATTTAATAATTTGCTAGCTAGTTCGTATGTATATCAAGCTAGCCAATGATCAAACTCCCAAAACCTCTTGAAATTATTTCCTATTGCTTTTCTCACTCTTACACATTCTTATTCTCTCCACCAAGAAGTCTGTAATAAAAAGCTCTCAATGATGACTCCAAATTAGCTTATCCTATGTTAAATTCAGTACGCATCACAAGATTGCATATAAGTAACAGCTGATTATTATAGTGTAAGATGCAAAAGGAGAAAAGAAACATTTTTCAAAAACAATGTTTTCTCTATTTTTATCAAGTCAGAATTCTTATTCTATTAACGAAGTTTTTAAAAAGCTGCCCATTTCACTCTCTCTCTCTCAAAATAAATAAACCTTAAGTAAAAATAAATAAATAAAAATAAAGTTTCCCAACCCACCACATCAAATTATTCAAACCAAGTATCTTATGTGCCTCTGGTGTTTACCAAAGGTCAATTATCCACAAACCTTAAATGTTCAGAACAGAGTCAACAACAGAAAGGTAGCAAAAATAGTCCGAATGCAGCCAAAATAGATGTCATGAAGTCCAAGCACCAAAGTTTATGCAAATTTACATATTTCTTCAGTATGTAACTGAGAATATACTTCCTTTATATATACGTATGTATCCTTTTTTGGGATATATATATATATATATATATATATAATAAATAAAAAAGATCAGTCAGAAATTTAGACCTAATTTAAATAGTGGTATGTAATACCACTTTTCATACCTTATGTGTACTCAATCTGTCTCCCATCCTAAACTGTAAGATTTGATTTCTAGTACTTAGCACAATGTTAGGAGCTTGGTAAATTTGTTGAATAAATGAATTTTAAAGAAGTTTGACAATCTTACTTCCCAGTCTGTAAGAGAATAAAAGCAGCAAATTAATCAACAGAGGCTGTTCACTATAGTTAGAGCTAACTGGCAAAAACCATTCTACCAAATAGCTTTGAACACTTAAGCAGCACCAGAGGGCAATCAATGAATCAAGTTAAGACAGGACAAAAACTGATGTTCAAAAACTCAAATTATGAAATAAATTTTAAGAGGAGGAAATGATTAAAATGTATTGATTATACTGTTTAATGTGGAAAGTACACACTAAAAAAAAAAATCTGCTCCAGAAGAATTCTTACTTACAATCCTCTCATTTTACAAATGTTCGAACAGGGCTCACAAAGTGTCCATAAAAGGTTGCCAAGTCTAAAAACAAGATTACAGACTCCTAAGTGGCAGCAATGTTTAAATACTCCTGTATAACATTCTCAAGTAGGATACTAGAAAAAAATTACTGTTAATTCTATTAAGAAATCATTTTTTAGGACAAAACTCGTATAAACTGATATAAAGTAGCCAATCTCTACCAACTTCTCTCAGTTATACAACCTATCTCAGATACTGAATACATACTTTCTAGAAGGAAATAGTACTATGCATAAATATTCTTTCACTTGAAACCAATGATTAACTTCCACAAATTTTAATTCTCACTGTATTAGAAAGAACAATGAACATTTCGAACACCATTTTTCTAATGAGTCAAAAACCATATGCTTATGGTCTGTCTCTATCTAGGTCTTCCGTCCTTTCTCAAAAGTACTTTTAATTGAGAGCAATGTGATGAAAAAAGATAAAGGTAATAAATGTAAGGGTTACAATTACAGACCTTTCTCAAGTCACAATGGGGTTAATCCTGATAAACACATCACGTTGAGAATTTGGTAAAAATGAAAAATTCATTTAATACACCTAACCTACCTTTGCTCAAATGTACTCAGAACACTTATGCTAACCTTCAATTGGGCAAAATCATCTAACACAAAACCCATTTTATAATGAACGGTTGAATACCTCATGTAATTTTTTGAATACTGTACTAAACATGAAAAATGGAATGGCTGTTACCGGTACAGAATGGTTGTGACTGTATCGGTTATTTGCCCTTGTGATCACATGGCTGACTGGGTGCTAGAACTCACTGCCATTTCCAAGCATCACAAGAGTATTGTACCAAATACTGCCGGCTTGGAAGAAAATCAAAACTCAAAGTGTGGTTTCTACTGTCTGTATTGCTTTTACACCATCATGAAGTTGAACTAAGTAGAACCACTGTAAACTGGGGATCATTTGTATACAAATCAGTCTTTCTGAAGGCTAACAAGTGAAGGGCAACAGTAGAAAGTTTACTACTACAGGAAGAAAGTAAGTTATTCAGATTTAAATTTTCTGGCTGGCTTTTATTTCTTAGTTTAGGAGACAAGTTTAATATCTGAATACATTTAGTATTCTATTTAACAGTGTAATTTCCCCCTCTGAGAAGACTTCCACAAATAGCTTAGTTCATGTGGGCGGCATGCATTTAATGTAATATACACGACTAACTAGTTTTGTGAAAACCAATAAATGGAGAGGGAAAAATTAGTAAGAATTTACCAAGCAGAATTTTAAGAAACTTAGTTGTACATGCTTATACTATCCACTTGAATGAATCTGCAAAAACTTCATTTTTAGGATGGCTCAAATTTAGTTAAGTACTTGCTTTTATAAAGTTTTTAAAGTCTTATTTGTTCCTATAAATTTTATCTTCCAGGGGTGCCTAGGTGGCTCAGTCAGTTAAGCATCCAACTTTGGCTCAGGTCATGATCTCACAGCTCATGAGTTAGAACCCAGCATCAGGCTTCGTGCTGACAGCTCAAGAGCCTGGAGCCTGTTTAAGATTCTGTGTCTCCCTCTTTCTCTGCCCCTCCCCCACTTGCGCTGTCTCCTTCTCTCCCTCTCAAAAATAAACATTAAAAATTAAAAAAGTTTCATCTTCCAACAAAGGAAATCTAAACATAAAAAACTTATTACTGTCAAATCCTAAATCAAATGCCATGCACTATATGGAATAGTCATAATTCCAAAATAATGTCATGCTGTAGCAATATAACAATGATAAAAATGACTCAGCAAAAAGTAATGGTGATGGTAGTGGTAACACCTAACATTTAATAAGCATTGTACTCTGTATTACGCACTGTGCCAAGAAATTTATATGTACTTTCATTTAGCCCTTACTAAAAACTTTTCTAGTTAGATACATTATTTCCATTTCATGTGAGAGCTGAGTCTGACTTACCTATGATCAAGCAGCTAATATGTGCCATGTGCTGGAACTACAATTTAAAAAGGCACTTGTTTCTTTAATTAACTTAGTGTATAATCAGTCCTTGATTACTTTTGGCAATAAAGGAGAACAGCACTGGTACAGATAACTGAAAACTACACAAAGTCCCTTAGTAAAGAGAGACAAAGCAGAGCAACCCTGATGGGACAGAGAAGGGGCCATACTGTCTTAAAGGGCCTACCAGGTTAACAGAGTTGAGGGAAGGGGTTCCCATAAAAAGAAGGGGTTCCCATACAAAGAGATACAAGTCATGTGTGATGTTACCAGGACACAATACTTGTAATCCTCAAACTGGAGTAGCTGAACAAACATGTTTTCAAAAACCCTACTCGAACTGCAGTTTAACAAAAAGCAATTATTCCAAAAACTTTAGTGTAAATGTAATACTGACTACTCAGAACACAAAAAGCAGTGGTTCTCAAACTTCAGTATGCAACAGAATCACCTGGGAGACTTGTTAACATTTAAGATTACTGGTCCCACTTCAGTGTTTTGGTTCAATATAGGACATAGGAATTTGCATTTTTAACAAGTTCCCAGGTAATGCAGATGCTTCTGGAATACGGAACATTCTGAGAACCAGTGTGCTAAACCAAACCTCAAAAATAACAGTTACCTGCAAGAGGAATGTTAATATTCTCCCGTACAGTTCTGTAACCTAAACTTGTCTGACATTCCTTTGATGATCAGTGCATTCAAAATTACACTCTGGTATCAAACATTTACCTTTCAAAAGAAAAGAAGAAGAGTTGAATGACTGCGTCTTATTTCATTGCATATTAAAAAAAAAAAAAAGGTTTATTTACTTATTTTGGGAGTGGGCAGAGGGCGAGAGAGAATCCCAAGCACTCCCTGCAATGTCAGTGCAGAGCCTGACACAGGACTCAATCTCACAACCCTGGGGTCACGATCTGAGCTGAAATCAAGAGGTGGACGCTGAACCCACTGAGCCACACAGATGCCCCTTCACTGCATATTTTAACCTTGCTCTGACTTACGTTGAAAATCCACTTGTTTATAAATAGCATTTAAATGTGTTTAAACAATATTTTTTTTGACAGGAGTAACTCACTTGAAACCTTTAAAGTCTTAAAGTACTCAAGGTGTTAAGTGAAAGATGAACAGCCCTATCCAACAGATATTTACTGAGGAGATACTGAGGAAGACAACCATATGAACCAAATGCTCCTTGCTAACCTTCTGGGCTCTTTTTTTCCTTTTTAGAGAAAGCGAGGGAGAGACAGTGTGTGCGTGAGGGTGGGGGAAAGGGCAGTGGGAGCCTGACGCGGGGCTCGATTCCACGACTCTGGGATCGTGACCTGAGCTGAAATCAAGAGCTGGATGTTCAACCAACAGAGCCACCCAGGCGCCCCTGGGTTTGCCTTAAACAATAAGAACATAAATGTCCTGCAGACTTTAAATCCCTACAAATAAGCTAGAACTCCCCGAAGTATTAAACCCAACACCTAACTACTTAACTTTATTATGAGTGCTATAGGGCAAAGGGGCAATTGTATAGGATGCAGTGAGACAACATTGATTCTTAAATCGAGCTATCATGTTTAGAACTGCATAAACTACCCTGATATTCTTGATGAAGGTAAGGCTCTAGAATACACAAACTCAAGAGAATAGCGTATGATTTCAAACATGAAAATTTTAAGTTAGCTCTTCAGACCATACCTATTGTTAGTAGATATAAACCATCAAAAAATAAAATGCAAACATTTGGCTAAGTTCATTTGTTAGGTAAGTCTTACCACACATCAGCCAAAACAAAAATATATATTACTTACAAGTTATGGACTTGGGGTGTTGATAACTAAATAGCTCAAATCATGAAATCCTTAAAACTGAATACTAGTATTGTCCCTAAGGGCGAAGAGCTGTTATCAAAGAGCATAAAACAGCACTCACTATTAAAACATATCTAATCAATGTCTTAAACCTTAAGCTTACACTATGTCAACTATGTCTCAAAACAAAAACAAAAACCCAGTGCTCACAGCTATAATCATAATGGCACTGTCAGACTTCCTAAAAATTGGTCGTCTATAACGTAAACTGTCCAACAACCATTAACAGAGAAATTTGGATATAAATCCCTTCTAAAGTTGGTTTTAAAAGTCAATTTGCACAAGTAGAAAATATTAAGGAAGCTTTAGATATAGGAACACTTGAAAAATCCATAAATGTAGATCACCTGATTTGTGTTAAATGGAAAGGCAGATTACATATACGCATACGACATTTATCAGATCTGTATATTTACAACACACTGACAGGGTTCCATTTTTCTTACAAACGTCCTTCTTTAAATATCATTACGACAAAGTACATTTGGATGACCATAATATCCAAAACAAAAACAAAGATTCTAGTCTTACCCTCCTGAGGCTCTTGCAGTTACCCAGGAATTAAGTTCTTTACTATATAGTGCTTCAGTGTTGTTAATGGACAATGCACTGTGAAGAGGGGGAGGGTGGCACAGAGCCAGTCCCAAACCTATCTGGCCCAGGTATTTAGCCTAGAATGCATATGAACTTTGGGAAATGCTGCCACTGACAATTACTTGACAAGCGATACTACCTTGAGAGATATTTCATTCCTGAACCAAATGTGTGTGTGTGTAAATGTTCTAACAAAAAAATCACAAAGAATGTATATTGTCCATTACATTTTTAACTCAAAAGCTCAATGATGTGGACTACATTTTTGAAGGTCACCCATTATAAAAAACATAAAACACTGAAACAATAGAACACTGTGTAACTTGATATATACACAAATGAAAGAAGATGACAAACACCACATTGCTAAATCTATTAAAGTGGAAATACCACCTATGTACTGTATTTTCTGTACGCAGGGAAGTCAGGAGGTAGTACAGTTTTACAAACTATTTCATTAGAAAGGTCTGAACTATGAATAAAATTATCAAGTGTACCTGAGAACATACACTAAATGCACAACATAAAGTTATATTCCTAAAACACAGATCTAAAGTTGCTACATATTAGCTGGGTCACATATTTCAAAAGTTTGACTTTTTATACCTATGGGGTTAAAATCTATTTACGTATACCTTTAAAAATATAGTACTGCTTAATTACACACACCTTGCAAAATATTGTGACTCTTAAAGCTGTGTGGTTCCTCTGATATTACCTAATTCAAAAGCTTCATTTGACAGATGAAACTGAGGCACCGAAAAAAGTTTTGCTCCAATGCTATATAGCTGTGAATCTGATTAATTCAATCACCAATTTCCTGTCTTTATCCACAACACTGCACTATTAGTTGTCTCCTCTTTGTCCTGCCTCTTACCTTCCCCTCATCCCATCTCAACCCTACCAAAACCATTGTATTCATGGCTTACTCTATCTCTTCCTCATCTTTGATCTTTCTCTCCAGGTCCCATTTCCCTTTCATGTCCCTTTCCATTGACCACTGACTTTTTCTCTTCAAGTTTAATAAAATTTAATTAATTTTACTAATCAGTGTTAATATACAAATAGTCTAGTTATTTAGAATTAGGATTTTAAGGTTAACCTTCACTATTTATTATTTTCATTTTTCATTCTAAAGCCAATATTATTCAGCACAAACGTATTAATTCAAAGAAGCTTCTAATCATTATCAAGAAACAGGTATCAGATCAAATTTAATTACTTGGGACACTGACTCTGTTCATGCTTGTATCTGTAAGTCCAGCTTTTACACAATCATCTTGGGGATAACCAGGAAATCAAAATGTAGAAAGATACCACCTAAACAAAAATCAAGATAAGTTTTAAAGCTTAAGGTCTGCTGAACGGTTTTCTTCACTGTGTGACCTATTTAGGTATTCATCATCACACAACTGGAACTGCAAAATCTTTTTTGCCAATGTATGATTCAATTAAATGAAGGGAAAAAAGAAAATCTCACCCCCTATGGTACTCTCTTGAAATTCATGAAACTGGCCCTTCACAAAACGAAGCACTAGGCTTGATTTGCCAACAGCAGACTCTCCCAGAAGTACTAGTTTGAACTGGCATATTTTATTTCCAGTATTTGGCCCGTTGGGTCTTGTTGCTCCTCGATTAGCCATGTCCAAATTTGAAAGAAGTCCCTAATTTCAGTCTTTTAAATGAACTTCCAGGATGCAAGGTGTCAAATTTTTTTCTTTCTGGATGTAGAGAAACCTGTAAAGAAACAAATATTGTATTATTAAATACACAAATCAGTAAACAAATCTAATGTTAATCACTTCAGTAATTTTGCCTATCACATATAATATGATAATTGTAACCTCTACAGGACACCGATTCCCATGTATTTAAATTCACTACCTTTGTACTGAAATAATGTAAAAGTATGAGACTTAAGCCTAATATCCTGCTATAATTTTCAGATCAAAAAAAAATTTAAAGCTAATCTTTATTTAAGACTCAACTTTGTACCAGGTAGTTAAGTACTTAACATAGTCATTCAACAATCCTATAGACTGTTACAATCCTTAAAAATGAGGAAACAGGCACAGAGAGGTTAAGTAACTTGACTGAGGTCACATAGTTACTGTGACAGAGCCATGACAGAGCCACAACACAGCTGTGTTTCAAACCCAGTCAACCTGAGAGGTGACTTAAGAGTTCAGGTTTTGGAGCCAGACTAGATGGGTTAAAACAGTTTTGGGGAAAATTCAGTTCATAAATGGGAAATTCTTACAACAGATCCTAGAACATAGTAAGAACTCAACAAATGTTGGCTATTATTATTTGAAGGCCCCTATTAAATTGTACAGTTTTTGATTAATGGTAATGTCAAAGCAACAAATATTTTGTTTGTGTGTCTAGTAGCTAAAAGACTTAAAACTGTTTCCTCATGTGCTCAAATACATCATACACGGAAGTGTTAACAGTGGTTTTCTATGTGGTTAGCTTATTGGTGTCTTATTTACTTACACTTTTCTGTAGTTTTGGGGCTAATAATTAAGTCATTATTTTCCATTTAACACATTTAGAAAAAACTGGCCTAAATGGCAACTTCTATCTCTTTTCTTAATACCTACTGCTAATTTTCAATCTGAAAGGAATAAGGGAACATTAAAAAGGACTCTCTTCCAATCTACTCAAAAATCACAGTTTTCTTATCTTTAGTCAAAATCTGATTATGTGCTTACTAGTAATACTAAACCTGATGATTCCTCCCCCTAAAAAAAATCACTGTTATATTTCATTTAGGTACCTCATATAAGAAATTTGCTTTCCCCATGAAATGAAGTTATATAAAACTCCCTCTCGACAATGGATTAATAAATACAAATGAGACCTTATATTTGAGACAATAAAATCACCACTGCCTTATCTCAACAGCAGCTTTGCAGAGTTCTTTTAGTAACACATACTGAACTATTTAAACGTGAAATGGTAGGTCTAAGTTGTTTCTAAACAGTAGGGATATAAATAAAACACTACTGGCCATAGATAATTTAAAGCAGGTGATGGGTTCATTCTACTATTCTCCCCCTCTTTTGTGTACTTTAACATTTTTCTGTAATAAAAAAATGCCCCAATCTCCACACTGACTCCCCACCACATTAAAAGATATTGGATTTGGCGATGTAATCTTGACTGGGTATACTGAACTCTCCATTTCCAAAATACCTAACTTACATAGCTGCTGCAGAATTTCAGAGAATAGATGTTAAAAAAAAAAAAAGTCTCTAATACAGTGGCCAACACATAACAGGGACTGAAAAATGGCAATTAGAGTGGCTCTCTGATAAAATAAACAGACCATCATGCAGACTAAACATGTGAACACACCTTTAGATATTTCAACACCAATTGAAATATTTCCCAGTTGTCTCACTACCCACAAAACAGCAAATTGAAATACTCGTCAGGGACAACATGCTCCAAATTTTCAAGGCCCAAAATTTCAGGGAAAACATGAGACTCCCATTAAAAAAATTTTTTTTGCTGTGCCTTTTAAGGGTTAAAGCTGTTGGAACAGAGCTCTCCCCAACACTCTAGAGCAGGAAATAAATGTATAAAGTTAGCAAAGTAAGGTTAAAAATCATGGGCATTCATTTTTATTCGCTACAGAAACTTTTGTTTTGCAAAACGAAGATTCTGCATAAAATGCATTTTAAAATCTTTTGAGAACAACCGGTATCCTATGAAGTCCTCTAGGAGCTCGTTAATAAAGATAGCATCAATAACAGCAGCTAACATTTACCAGACCCTTATTTTGTGCCAACCATTATTCCATGAATTTTGCTTACGGCAACCCTAGGAGCTCATGTTATCCCAATTTTGCATTAAAAATAAAGTTTCTGAGCTCTCTTGACTTACAACAGGGCGGTCCACGTTTCTTTTTTTTAACCAGTTATCTGAAAGGCATCCGAATCAGCATTGAGACCAAACCCCAACTATGTGAATTGCGACGTTTAGAGCTTACAGTCTGAAAATCTCCCGGGGGTAACCAGCTCCCAGGGAGGAGAACAGCAGACAGGTTTAATAAGGTCTCTACCCACTGTGCGTGTGCAGCGGCCCAGCCGTCTTGAGTTCTTTTAAGCTGCGGTTCACCACCTTTCTTAGACCAGACAGTCCCTAGGCATAGCCTGTGGACGCGCCTCCTCCCTCCATTACCCGTCTTTGGAAGTCGCAGGTAGGCGGAGCTCCCCCCCATTCACACCTGCTGTAGGCCCCGGTTCCTCCTTGGAGAGTACCTGAGTAACTGATACCAAACTCCCAACGGCCTGAACAAGCAGGACCCGCCAGGCCCCTTGGCCCTCTTTCCCATCCTGCTTCCCCCAACCTGGCCTGGCTCGGGCTGGGACCACCCCCTCCGGGACTGCCAGGACCGGGGCCAGACGGAACCGCGGCCTCCGGCACTCTTTCACGGCGCCATCTTGAGAAGGGAAGAGGGTGACACCCGTCGCTCCCTCAGCCAGTCTGCAAATCCTGGTCTCCAGAGCTGTTTGGGGAATGAATCACCAGGGCCGGCAGGACGGAGACGCCAGGCTCGATAGCTCTGGGTACTGGCGCCGGGCGGGGAAGAATGGGCGGGGGACTCCGTGCCGGCAGGGCCGCGGAGAGACCGAGGACAGCGAATAACCTGGGGTCCCGGCCGGCGCCGGGCAGGGGAGGGACGGTCTGGTTACCTGAGACCGCAGCACGCGGAGCCGCGGGGCTGAAGCCTCCCAGCCGCAGGTCCCAGGCGTGGCCCGAGGAGAGGGTGAGGCTGTGGCTTAGACGGCGGCGGCGCGTCTCCTCCTCAGGCCGCTCCCCTCAGACTGGACGGTGCCGGGATCGTGCCGTGGTGCCGCCCCCGTCCGGCTCCGTCTCCGCCTCTCTCCGCTCCGCCTTCCTCTTTTCCTTTCTCCTCCTCCGCCACCGCCGGCGCTCGAGTTCCGACTAATTCTTCCTCCTCCTCCCTCCTCTGCCTCCTCCCCTCAGACCAGCCGGCGGCTCCGTAGCGAACCAAAACACAAACACTCAAGTACCAGCGCGGGAGCCACTTCCGCCGCCGGGCGCCGGGCTCGCCGCCACGTCGCTGCACGTAGCGAACTACGCCTCTTCGTCACTTCCGCCGTCGCCAGTGCGCTCTCTCCGTCTGCTCCCCCGCCCCTTGTCGAAGCCCTGGCGGCCGGGCCTGGTTTTCGGGGCCGGGGGTGGGCCGTGTCACGTGACCTCGGCGAGAGGCCGTGTCGGATTCAGCCACCTCCCACCTCCCTCCCACATCCCAGGCAAGCACGGCCCCGCCCTTGTCGGCGCCATTGTTATCTCCGTGGCGGTCTCGGTCTCCCCGCGGCCGGCGTGGGGGTGGGGGTGGGGGGAGGTTACTTCTTTACTCCCTGGCTTTCGGGGTAGCGTGAGAAAACTGGGGTTTGTTGCTCCCCGCCATGGGGGGCGGCGAAGTTCCCGCTGAATATTTGCACACAGTCCCAGTTATTCTACCTTGCGACACCCCAACCCTGGCAACTTGGCTAAGGGGAATGGGGGGGGTGTACTTTTCTAGCACGTGAGAGCCCCCGAACATGTCCTGCGGGGGGGGGGGGGGGATGGATGTGTTGTAAAGGTGTGGTTATTTACCCAGGGAAGAGGATTAGACCCCGTACCAAAAGTTGTCTCTAGGCGAGGAAATCTTAATAACTTGCTTTTGTTCATTCAGTGTACCTATTTTTGATGGTGGTGGTGGGGAGCAAATCTTAAAATGGTAGCTCGCTTTTATTCGGGGCTTTCCTTTGCGAATTACTGTACGAAACGCTTTAGAGGAGTTTTTCCATTTTACTCTTATACTAGAAGGTTTCACTCTGAAACTAATATCTGAAACTAAATGCCTTCCTACATTAGAATATTAACTCCCCAAAGTGGTCCTCAACGCTGTCTCGCATAGTGCCTGCCAGCTCAGAATCTTCAGTCTTAAGTGTGGAATTAATGAATGAGGCGCGCCTTTTTTAAAGGTAAAGAATATGAGGCAGAGAGATTGTGTAACTTGTCCAAAATCCCCACTGAGCTGGTGATGAATTGTATTCTAACCTGAAGGCTGGCTCCACAGCCTGAGTTTAAGCAGGATTCCAGTACAACTTAAGACTTTCGTTACCATCCACTGCAGACCTACATACACACCTTGCTTTGTTAAAGTTCGTAGAGTAGTTTTCTGGCCAGGTATCTGAAACAAAACAAAATTCATTCTGTAATTTGGTGGAATGTTAAATTGACTTTCCCTCAGGATAAGGACTACTTTTCAGTTTGCAGTTTACCATTTATAAGCTTCATTTTGAGAACATCGATATTGATTGTCTAGGATGTGTACTAGGGAAGGTATCCTGAGGCTTCTCAGTCAACGTTATGCAATGAAGATGATTTGAATCCTTGAACAGCCAGTCTTCTATATCAACTCCCCAGTTACTAACCAGAAGAGCATAATGTGTCATACCTGAATGGTATCTGTGGCACTTCATCCCAAGAGGTTGTTCCAATATAGTGTGTTAGTCACGTTAATACCTCTTGGACAATCCAAGGAAGAATCAGGAAATAGGATATGTCACAGCAGTTTTGACATGCCAACAGTATGTAAACCAAACCTATTCCACCCCAAACCTGCTTCTGCTTTGTTGACTGGTATTAACAGCCTCCCAGTCACCTGAACATGAAAGGCCAGAATCATCTTCACTCTTCCTGTTTTCCCTCATAAACCATTGTCCATTCTAATACCAAAAATTCTCTAATCCCCAAATCTGTGATCTAATCCCAACACCCAGGCTGTGGTAGTATTAATATAAACAGGAATTAATGCACACACCTGTCTTCAATCATTCTGTACGCTTCAGCCAGTCATTCTCAGAAATGCCCAAGGATATCTCATTTGCAAAATAGAGTCCAAACTTCTGTAGTCCTGTCCCACATTTCTTTCATTCTGTTTCTATGGTCTCCCTCTCCCCAAACACTTGCTTTGGATCCTAATCACACTGGTCTATTCTGTTCCCAGAATGTTGTTGGTATGTTATCATCTTGGCATTTTTGATCATTTTGTTCTCTCCCTCCCAGAACACTGTTACCACCCATCACTGCAGGTTTCACTTTGGCCAGGACACCAACTCCTCTGGATGGCATCTGAAGATACAGTGGACCCTTGAACAATGCAGGGGTTAGGGGCACCGACCCCACACAATTGAAAGTCTGCATGTAATGTTTGGCTCCCCCAAAACTTGAGTACTAATAACCCAGTATTGACCAGAAGCCTTACCAATAACATGTTGTGTGTTAGATGTATTACATACTGCACTCTTACAATAATACCTAACTTTCACTTAATTTTTTTTGGTATTTCTAGGCTATGCCATTGCAAATTTTTTCAAAATTTTGCAGATCTCCAAAAAAATTTCTGATATATTTATTAAAAAAAAATCTGCGTATAAATGAATTCACACAGTTCAAATCTGTGTTGTTCAAGGGTTAACTGTACTTTTACTGGATTTAGTTATTTTTTCCCTGTAGTTTCACGCTACTTCACTTTACTCTCTGTAGTGGTTCTAATACCTATCTGCCTTATTTTACAGTGCCTACACTTTTCTCCTCAGGTTTTTGTTCCCATTAGGGAAGCTAAAATCTCATTAGGATTTTAAAGTTCTAAAGGACCAAGACCGTTATTTATTCATCATTTCAATTCCTCACAAAGCATCTTTGAGATAACAAGGGCCTCAAAAATATTTGTGAACCTAATTATATTTAGAGTGGTGAGCATTTGATTGGAGAAGACCTCACAAATAACACAGGGATGTGGAAATTTATAAATTGCTAGGAACTCCCCATTTCATTGTTCTAGGATATTGCTTCCTCATTTATTTTCTTCTACCAATTTGGTCTTTTAATTCACCTCCTTCATGAATACATTCCACAATATTTTGTAGTTTAGTCATAATGTTTGTCTTAAAGAGTACTGTGCCAGTGGCTAAGCACTTTTAAGATCTGCTGCCAGAGACTGAAATGCCACAGTAAAGCTTTTCTCTTGCTGCTGCCACTCACAATATGCCTGTTTTTTTCCTAGCCCCAGTTAACTGAGGAGGACTGACAAGTGCATATATTTTAGTGTCAAATGTGGAGTCCTACTAATTGACAGATTTTGTTAAGGAAGCTACAAAGTGGACAGACCCTAAATAAAGTTATAGACTTGAACACAGCCCTTAGTGCTTCCTTTGCTCTCAAATCTATAAACATCCACTCACAAATTCCCAGCACTTTATGTCTCTCTGTCACCCCTGGCACTCTTACCCTATATATTCTACCTTCTCTTCCAGGACGTCTTTCTTCCATTGTGTAGTTGAAGAATGAATCATAGATAGTAATGACTGGTAACATTTTGTCTTAACTGGGACTACCTGGAGGCAAACCTAAAGGTAATTCTAACATAAGGAAACGTGGGCATGATGGCAAGGCAATGAGGAAAAAATTATGAGAACTTGAGCTAGTCATGTTTAAAAAGTTTGTGTCTTTGCCCGGCTAAATGCAAGCCTCGGTTCAACTGTCATTTAACTAAGGAACTTCTAAGCCCACCAATTCTAAAGTAGCATCTCTTTATATCAAAGTATTGTTTTCTTTGTAACATTTATCACTATGTGAAATGATCTTAACTATTGGTTTACTTGATGGTTATTTATCCCCACTAGAATATAAATTCCAAGAGAGAGGTATTGGCTTATATTTCACTATATTCCTATCATAGACACAAAGTAGGTACTCAATAGTTATTTGTAAAAATGAAAGAATTGAATGAACGCTTATACATACAGACATCCCTTCATTTACATGCTTTCAAGTCATTTAAAGTGCTTGAGGGAGAAGAATATTTATATTAACTATATGAAAATTACAGTACACAATTTGTTCAAATGTGAAATGTCTCTTAAGCATTTGTTTTTTTTAGTTTTTCATTTACAAGTTTTTCATAGTTTCTAAAAGACTGGAATCCTATAAATTCCATTCAGATTCTAAGCTAGGTGCTCTGTATCCCCTGTATGTGTAAAACATGACAAATATTTACTAAATACACTTTCATTAAAACCTGACAAAGTTGTAGCCCCAATTTAAAGAAAATCTCATGCTTACATATCCAGATTTTGAGTTGCACAATATTTTAAGAAGTTGATATGCATTATTGTATAACACCCCTCAAACTTTAACATATTTAAACACTATTTAAAGCTTATTTATTAAAATGTAAATGTTCTCAAAGACTTTAAGTAGTTTCTGTAACACAGGTACCAAATAACTTCACAGAATTTAAAGTAGTTCTTTAGGCTGAAAGAACTACGTGCACTGTGCTTGTACATGCACAAGGAAGGACCTAAATTAATGGTCACAACCAGAGAAGTGGTTGCTTTTATCCTGATTGCCATAAAATTAGTAGGCCAATGGCCAGGAGGAGGAAGCCCACGGTTGAACCCATCCTGAGGGGACTGCTTTGCTAGACAAACCGAAGAGAAGTTAGTGAACATTTTCTCCAGTGCCCAAAACCACATCCTCCTTGTTTTCTTGCCCTCCAGATTTGGTCAAGAAGGAGGAAAAGATAGGAGAGAGGGAGAGAAGGAGAAAAAGAAGAAGGGGGAGAGAGAGAGGGAGAGAAGCTGACTGGAGAAAGTCGGGGAGAAATGGGCGGGATCCTGCCCCGAGAAAGAGTTGCGCGTTAAGCCACGCCCCTGTTTCCTAGGTAACCGGGTAAACAGACCTTAGTCTCCTTTCTGCTAGGTGTTATTTCGTAGGCAGGAAGCTGTGGGCAGGGAGTCCGAGTTGAGATGTGTTCTTTCGTGAGAGTGGGGTCCCCCAAAGGTTTGGGGCACCCCAAGGGATTAGGAACTTTCCTTGAGCCAGGTATAGACTTCCCCTTTGAGATGAGTGCTGTTGGAGGAATGGGGGTGTCTGAGAGGAAATCTCCCCAGAGCATAGAGGTTGGGCTCACTCACGAAGGGAAGGATGATTTAGGAGAGAGGGGGGTCGTCATGGGAACAAAATCTCCCACAGAGTTAGGGTTGAGAGTGGGATTAAGAAAAGAAGATTCCTCATGTAGGGAGAACCTCTTGGTTAGTAATAAATTTGAGAGGAATGCATCACCAGAAAGAAAATCTCTGTTGAGCAAGGAGCTTGAAATGAAATTAAAAAGACAGAATACGTCTAGGACCCTCACGGAGAGGAGTAATTTAGGAGTCTATGGGGTCTCAGCCTCACGGGAAACAAAACCTCTGGGTATGGTGCCAGGAGGAGGGGGTTTAGAAAATGAGTGTCTTCTGGCAGGGTATTCTGGAAGGATAATACAGCCTCCCTTAGGCATGGTAGGCGAAAGTCCGCAGGCTCTAGGGAGCAGGAGAGGCTCTGCAGCTGGTTCCCCTAAAGTGTTAGGGGCTTCATTAGGGAAACAGCCTGCTTTGGATATGGATCCTAGACAGGAACTGGGAAGAGGTACCTGTGTGGTAATGGAGCCCAGTGCAGAGATGAAGCCTCCTGCAGTGGTAGACACTGGTCTAGAAGAGCCAGATGAAACAGGCCCCCAAATGGGCTTGGTGATAGAACCTTCTGAGTGCCAGTTTGCCCAACAACCGGAAGAGAGAAAAGAGACTGAAAACAATGAACCTGGAGTAGAACCTCCAGATTGCATCAGACCTATATACTCTGGGAAATTTTTTGATCGGATGCCTTGCTGGCCAAGTGTAAGTTTTTTTCTAGTTCTTTTCCTAGGAACTGTGGAATGTCCTGTCTTTACCAGGATGACAAACTGATGAGACTTGTTTGGGTTCGTGGAGTCAAACCGCAAAGATTTCATTGGGATTCTGATATCCCTTGTCCTGTTGGATTCTTTCCAGCTTTCACTTTGATCTCCTCTCATGCTCTGCCTCTCTTCCTAGATGTCAGCTTTGTTTTCTGTGCACACCAGTGATTCCTCTTGATTTCTCCTGCCTTTCTCCTTTGACTTTCATTCTATTTCTCAATCTGCATTTTCTCAGCCCTTTCACTGAGATACATGTTGTATCCTCTTAGTCATGTAATGAAGGGAAAGAAAAACACATTTTCTCCTATTCATTATTTATTCTGTGAGTTATTCATTCTTTCAGCAAAGACTTGTGGTGGCCATTTTGCTGGATGCAGGAAAATATAAAAAATACATGATCTCTACAATCTACATTTAGGCACTCATTTCAATGTTGGAGACAGCTAACAAGTATTATATAGATGTCCAAATGAATGCAAAACAAATGTGATTCTTCCTTAATAGAGATATACTCTAAGCACAGAGTTCTGTGGAGAAGTTGGACAGCTCTGAAGGAGATGGGAAATACTTTGCCTAGCAAGTAATATTTGAGCAAATTTAGACATATCAGATGGAAAACAAGGTTGGAGCATTTTTGGCAAAGAAAGGCATAAAGCATGACCAAAGTTTCTTGTGTTTGGGAAATATAAGCAATTCTTTTTATCCAGCATGGTGTTGAGAGATACAGATGAAAAAGAAATATGTGGATGGGGGTGCCTGGGTGGCTTAGTCGGTTAAGCATCCGATGTCGGCTAAGGTCATGATCTCGCGGTTTGTGAGCTTGAGCTCCATGTAGGGCTCAGTGCTGACAGAGCCTGCAGTCTGCTTCTGATTCTGTGTCTCCTCTCTGCTCGCACTCTGTCTCTCTTTCTCTCTCAAAAATAAATAAACAACAACAACAAAAGAAATATGTGGACAAAATCTAAATGTCCAGAATGCAGGGGTAAAACATATGGATACAAAACAATGGTGGATAAAATTTGTCTTTTGGAAAGATAATTCTGACATCAGTAGTAATGATGAACTGGAAGGGGGAGATAATGGATGACAGGAAACAGAAGGCTTTATCAAAGTAATTATGGACTGAAATTAATGTAGAGTTAGAATAGAGAGGAGAGTGCAGGTTTGAAAGCTTTTTAGGAGATGATATTGTTAAGAATTGCTATCCATTTGTTCATCTATGTGGTGAAAGACAGGAAAGTTGATGCATGACTTTAAAGTTTCTGGTTTCTGGTTGATCTCTTCTGGTTTGGTGGCAAATGAGTGTCTGGTTTTGGCCGTCCTGAGTTTGAAATATCTACAAGTATCAGATGAAGAAGCCAGGGAGCCCATTGGTAATGTGAGACAGTTGGAGCCATGAGTAGCATAGAAGTGTCTAGGTAAGAACCTTGGGAAACACATTAATGTGGTGGTCAGAGAAAGAAATATGAATTGGGTGAGCTTTTGAGAAGGACTTTTACCTTATTTATTGTGCAGCTTCATGGCATATCACAATGCCTGGCTTATGGTGATCATTTGGTAAATCTATGATAAATGGAAGGAAGGCTGGATTAATAAATGGGAGAATGAACAGTTAGAGAAGAAAGAGGTGAGTCTGAGAGGGTGGTATTGAATTACATAAAAAAAGCATCCTTAAGATATTCTGAGAATAAAAGACTCCACACACTGAGATTTGACAATACAATTCTGCTGAAGTGGTCACGGGGATTCTGCAGATTTTCTTCTGCAACTGCAGACTTTTTTGTTCCCCTTGGGATTCAGGGTGTTCTTTTGTCTTTGACCCACTTTGCTTTCTGGTTCCATTATTGGATTTCCCCAGCCAAGCGCTTTCACTTGACCACACCTACTTCTCCTTTCTGGATTGGTTCTACAGTCTATGGCTTCAGACCTGATCTCAGACACAGGCTACCAGCTTTCGGTTTCCAACAGAGGCAATTCTAAAACCTGTGCCTCCTCCTCCTCTCACATCCTTTCTAAGTGTGATAGGACAGTGAAGAGAATTTCAAGGAGAAAGTGACTAAAAGTGTTAAAACACCTGTGATCGGGTAAATAGGATATACATTAATTAGTTTTGAATGTTAAGGAAATTAACAACATTGTTAGACTGGCATAACGGAAAGAGAATTCAGATTCCAATATACCGAAGAGTGAATGGGAAATTCAAATTGAAGAAAGTTATTGTGAATTTTTTTTTTCCTTAAGAAGTGTGACAGTGAAGAGAGTAAAGATTACAGTTAGGAATCTATTTATTTAGTGAATCATTAGAGGAGTTTGAGGTAACAGAAAAGAGATAATGGATGGAACCAGGTCCTAGATAAACAGGAGGGAGTGAAATTAGAATATAGGCAAGAGAAGAGATTAGCATGAATTAGAAATAGTATTTTTTAATATTAAAATATGCATTTTTACTGTAAAACAAAAATAATATCATAGAAAGTTTAGAAAATGGGAATGAAAACACTCAGAATCTTATCTCCCTAATACAATGCCTACTAGCACTCTGCTGCATTCACGTTAATGTTTATTAGCAGCTTACCATATCAACATCACAGCTCATGGAGCTTTGCAGGTATTAACTCATTGGCTGTCACAACAACTCTATGAGACAGCTGCTATTATTTTTTAAAATTTATTTATTTAAATTCAAGTTAGTTAAATACGGTGTAGTATTGGTTTCAGGAGTAAAACCTAGTGATTCATCACTTATGTATAACACCCAGTGCTCATCCCAACAAGTGCCCTCCTTAATGCCCATCACCCATTTAGCACATCCCCCACTGACCTCCCCTCCACCAACGCTCAGTTGCTTCTCTTTATTTAAGAGTCTCTTATGGTTTGCCTTCCCCCTTTCTTATCTTATTTTTCTTTCTCTTCCCCTATGTTCACCTGTTTTGTTTCTTAAATTCCACATATGAGGGAAATCATATGATATTTGTCTTTCTCTGACTGACTTATTTCACAGCATAATACACTCTAGCTCTATCCATGTTGCAAATGGCAAGACTTCATTCTCTGATTGCCGAGTACTGTTCCATATATACACCACATCTTATTTATCCATTTATCAGTTGATGGACATTTGAGCTCTTTCCATAATTTGGCTATTATTGAGAGCGCTGCTATAAACATTGGTGTGCATGTGCCCCATCGAAGCAGCATTTTATATCCTTTGGATAAATACCCTGTAGTGGAATTGCTGGTTATAGAGTAGTTCTGTGTTTTTAAATGTTTGTTTATTCTTTTGAGAGAGAATGACAGAGTGAGAGCAAGGGGCAGAGAGAGAGGGAGACGCAGAATCTGAAGCAGGCTTCAGGCTCTGAACTGTCAGCAAGAGCCCAACATAGGGCTTGGACTTGAAAACTGCGAGATCATGACCTTAGCTGAAGTCAGCCCGCTTAACCAACTGAGCCGCCCAGGTGCCCCTGGAGTAGTTCTATGTCTAATTTTTGGAGGAACCTCCACACTATTTCCCAGAGTGGCTGCACCAGTTTGCATTCCCACCAACAGTGCAACAGTGTTCCCCTTTCTCCACACCCTTGCCAACATCTGTTGTTTCCTAAGTTAATTTTAGCCTTTCTGACAGATGTGAGGGGTATCTCATTGTGGTTTGGGTTTGTATTTTTTTGATAATGAGTGATGTTGAGCATCTTTTCCTGTGTCTCTTAGCCATCTGGATGTCTTCTTTGGAAAAAGGGACAGCTGCTATTATTAAATTCCGTTTTATAGGTGAGAAACTGAGGCAAATCAGGTAATTTGGCCAAAGTTATATTACTAGGAGGTGTTAGCCTCAGGATTTGAAGTCACAACTTCAGAGTCAAGAGTTTGTATCATTGACTATACGACATTTCTTGTGACACTTTTCTCCAAATGCATTTTAATGGAGTTGTTACACTAAACATAGTTTTTCTTGATTTTTCACTAATTATCATTTAATAATATTTCAGTGTTTTACAGAGACCTTCAAAGATCTCTTATTGATAAAAAAAAATCAATATTGGGGCACCTGAGTGGCTCAGTCGGTTAAGCATCTGACTCTTGATTTTGGCTCATGATCTCGTAGTCATGAAATCGAGTCCCATATTGGGCTCTGTGCTGAATGTGGAACATGCCTGGGATTCTCTCTCTCCCTCTCTCTCTACCCCTCCCTGCCCCCCTCCTTCAAAATAAATAAAATTTAAAAAATATATTTCTTTAAGCCAATATATGATTTTTTAACTAATTCATTCTCTCTCTTGTTGGACATTAGATTTTTTTCCCCAGATTTTTCTGTTTTCTATGAAAGTAGTCTGTGAACATCTTTATATATCTTGGAATATTTCCTTAGGATAGAGTTATAGCAGAAGCCAACAAATGGATCTTTTTCTAGTTACTGTTGCCAAATCCCTTCCTAAAAGATTGTACCACTGAATTTTAAAAATTAATAATGGTTGGTAGAGCATTGTTTTAATTCACATTTATTGGTTATGTGATGAGATTGAAAATTGTTTCATATGTTTCTTGTCATTGTTTTTCTTTTTTTTTTTTTTTCCTTATTAGAGAGCATGGAGGAGAGGGACAGAGGGAGAGGGAAAGAGAATTACAAGCAGTCTCCACACTCAGTGTGGAGCCTGATGTGGGGCTTGATCCCATGACTTTGGGATCGTGACCTGAGACAAAATCAAGAGTCAGAGGCTCAACCAACTAAGCCACCCCAGCACCCCTGTTTCATTGTTTTTCTTATTCTTATATCTGGTTATCTTGGTGAGCTCCTATTATCTTAATTGCTTATCATTATATAGGTTTGCCACTTGGGGTGCATCATGTTGAGCACAATCCAAGGAAATGTTGAAAGCAAAGAGGTTTTTATTGTTATAAGTAAGAAGACAGGGAGATAGCTTTCAAAGCACTGTCTCCCAGCGTTTTGGAGGAGGGGGCATGGAGCTTGCATATGCACTTTTGGTTCAACTGCTCATGCCTAGCAGGTCAACATGCTAGTACATACATTGTATGTTCAAAAAAATGATGGAAAACTCTGCTCATAGGAGGAGAGCTTAGTATTCTAATGAGCTAAAGGTAACTTCAAGACACCTTGGGACCTCCTCTGTAGGTCCTTAATGCCTATTCAGCTTAAACTGGCTCAAGTAAGGGGTCACCAAGTGAGACACACCTGTCAAAGGGCTATTGGGTGAAACACCTAGTTGGGCATCTCCTTGGCTGGAACTGTTGGTTCTGTGAAGCAAAACCCATTCCTTCCCTGCTTTGTCCCTTCCCGTCCTCCATTCTGTGATAGTTTTCAGTCCCCTTATTTAAGCAACTTCCCATTGCATCCTAGCTAACAATTATTTCTTTTGCATTTTCTAGGTAGGCATATTGATACTTTGCCTTTCCTTCTTCAGTATGTATACCTGCTATCTTTATTTTCTGTTTCTCTGTATTGCTTATGATCAATAATACAATATTGAAAGTAAGGTCTCTTTTCAAAATTTAATGGGAAGAATTCCTGTGTTTCACTATCAGGTATTATTTTTGGTGGAGATTTCTGATATATGAAATTAAGGATATTTATATTCATTCCCAGTTTGCTCAAAATGTTTAAAAATCAGGAATAGAGTTTGAACCTTAAGAGCTTTCCCCCACATTTGTTGAAATACATATTTTCCAAATTGAAACCATTAATTTTCTAATAGCAAACCTTTATATTTTGAGCTAAACCCTACCCGGTTGTCATATATTATAATTATAACATATTCCTGGATGTATGGTAGTATTTTACTAGCATATTTGCATCTATGATCCCATGTAAGATCGGACACTAGTGTTTATTTTTGTGCCATTTTTCTCTGAGTTTGGTATGGGAGTAATGCTGGTATAAAAAGAATTCCTTCCACATTCCCATTCTTTATGCTTGCATCAGTTTATCCATTATGTGTATTACCTATTTCTTGGTAGGCTTGGTAGACTTCACATAGCTAAAAGAGGAAAGACAGGCGATCCCTCAACATTGTCACCAAGGAATAGAATGGTAATGTATTTGATGCTCCTGAGGTCATCCAATCTTACAGGAGGAAGGAAGTGCATTTGGGTGAGTTAAAACCCAGTGTCAAGCACATGGCTGTGAGGTGAGTTCAGATGGAAATCCCTATTGTGAAGAGCCTGCTAAAATCAATCCTTGAGGACAATTGCTTTGCATCAGGGTACATTCAGGGAATTGGGGAGCTCATCTCAATCAGAGCCGTTTCCAGTGGGGGAAGGGGAGTAAATACTTCTCAAGGTAAACACACTCATCCTGTTGTCGCATGAAGTTGCTGCCCAAAGTTGGTGTTGATCTTTATGTGAAGGTCTGCTCTGATGGATTTATGAGACTCCATTAGGCCTTCTAGTCCTTCTTGTAAAAGGCATTGGTATAGCAGCAAGAACCTGTATTCAGGAAGTTTCCAGGAAATGGTGGCCTACAAAGAGAGAGTTTTAGAGTGTCCTTCAAGAATTAAAAGGATTCTGGTAAAAAGAGGTCTTCTATATGTAGCCCATAAAAGGGCTGTTGGCTTTTAGAAAGCACTCTGTTAGAGATCAAAATCTCTGTAATGGTTATTTCTCCAAGACATCCTCAGACTGTCCCTTGATCACCACTAATACACTGACTATGGCAGAAATGCTGGGTTATTAGACAAAAAACTGAGTCTTACAAAGTACATAGTATTGAGCCCTGATGTACAAAGAGGAAGAAGGAAGTATAGGTTCAAATAAAGGTTAAAAAAATTATAGTGTCTATAATGACTAGAGGCACCTGGGTGGCTCATTTGGTTGGGTGTCTGACTTTTGATTTCCACTCAGGTGATGATCCCAAGGTCATGGGATTGAGCCCTGTGTCAGCTCTGAGCATGGAGCCTGCTTAAGATTCTTTCCCTCCCCCTCTGCCCCCTTCCCCACTTGCACATGCTCTCTCTAAAAATATAAATAAATAAATAAATAAATAAATAAATAAATAAGTAAAAATAGTATCTACAATGATTAGACAGTATGTTAGGCATTGGTGCTACAAGGATGCCTACTTTCAAGGAGTTTAGAGTCTATAGACCTGAGACCAATAGACAAATGATTTTATAATACAGTAAATGTCATGTAATGGAGATGCCTTATTATTTTTTTCATTCATAAGAGTAGCTGATAGCTATTTGGGGAAAAGATTCATTTTGTCAGAATTTGCGAAGAACCAATCTCTGCAGAATTATGAGAACTGAGTGGTTTCATTTGCATAATGGGTTGAGGGCCTTTTGGGCAGAAAGAAATTGATGTTATCACTCCTGTTTCTCTGAGATATTCAGAGTTAAGGATATCTATGGGTAAAACAGAGTGATCTTGACCAAGGCCCCGTGGGAGAGATGAGACTATTGTGGTAGCCCACACTGAGTTTGGAGGGGGGAAAGTGGCATATGATTATGGGTCAATGGGTCTTTAGCAGCTAGAAATGATCTTTTTTTTTTTTTTTTTTTTTTTTGAAGCAGGGACCCAAGTTGGAAGGAAGAGTCTCCTTAACTCTTTATTATTATTATTTTTTTAAGTTTATTATTTATTTTGTGTGTGAGAGAGAATCCCAGTGCAGGGCTCGAGCTCACAAACCATGAGCCAAAATCAAGAGTCAGATGTTTAACTAACTGAACCACCCAGGTGCCCCTAAAAATGGTCTTGTATCAACCTTCCTGAGTGGACTTGAATCTTGGGAACCAATCATAGAAATGGTCATTGAAAGCTGTGATAGTGGGAACTGACTGAGGAGGTGGCCAAATGAGGCAGAACAGCTGTGATTAGGAACTGAGAAAAGGGTGGTTGAGTAAGGATGTGGTCAGTACAGTTGGGAGTTTGATTACATACAGAGGGCCTGAGAAGATGAGTGGATATATTGAGGAAAATAGCCAAGTTTCTCACTGATAGAGAAAAAAGTTACCAATATGAAAAGGAAAAGGATAGAAGGAATCCTGCTTGGTCGGATTTTAATTGGTGGACACTCATGGTATATCTATATCTATGTCCGTGTCTGAATCCATGTCTATGTATCTGCATGCATTGTATAAAACAGAGTATTATAAAATTGATATAGATGCTAGTATGGGGGTGTGTGGATACATACATACATACATACATACCTTACTTCTATTCTCTAAGAGGATCTAGAAGCAATGTTTATCTGGTAACAAATGAACATACCAAAAACCAGACCTTCATTTCTGAATATCATTCTGAATTAAAAGGAATAAGGACTCTGGAAGAATGGCTGACTCTAGGGCTGGTGCAGTACAGTATGAACTTGGAACACTTTTGGGAGCCAAAAAGTAAGAAAATTCTCAAAGAATAATGCAGATGTGTCAAGGGGCACAGAAACAAGCTTGAAGGAGCTCTTAGTGAACCAAACGGTTGGGTTTGGGGCATTGAGTAAAATAGAAATCCATGAATTCAGACTTATGTAAATACATGAAAAATTGAACAGCCAGCAAGAAAAAGCTTCCTTGCAGTATAATGCCAATTAATAAATGTGGATGGAATGATGGAATTAGAAAGTCACCATTTGGCAATCATCATGATAGTAATGATTTAGGCAAAAATCATCAATGGATCTTAAACAGTAAGTGAAAGTTTGGTACAGAACTGGATATTTACATAGAATAATTATTAATTGCAAAGGAAAAATAACTTTATGGTAGAGAAATGTAGCAGATATCACCTTCATTCAGTGACTGAAGTTAACACTATTAGTAATCGGACAGATTGACAGTGTGTGCTCCCTGACAGAAGAACACAGCATTGTTTCTGTGACACCCCTGACAAAAATGTATAACTTTAATCATAAGAAAACACTAGTCAAACCTAAACCGAAGGACGACATTTTATAAAATAACTGGCCTGTTCTCCAAAAATGTCAAGGTCATGAAAGACAAGGAAATATTAGGAACCTGGGATAATCCCTGAGAAGCCCAGCCCTTGGGAGAAAGTGTAGTAAAGTTTGGATCTGAAAATCAAAAGATCAGTTGTAAGTTGATATTCAGCACAGTTGGGCTTCTGTTTCCACTTCTTTATCCTATGCTAGCCTGACTCCCTACCTCTCTGCACCGGCTCCCACTCCCTTCCACCAAATCTGTGGATTATTTTCCCAAAGCAGATTTTAGAGTAAAAAATGCCAAGGCCAAGATAAGGTAGGGATGTAGCTCCATGCTGAAAATGGGTCATTAATAAATAAAAATATACTTTCTGTAATGCAGGTTCCCTGGCTTTCTCTCTCAGAGGATGAAATCAAAGATATTTCCCAGACATTAAAACAATGATTAGAAATATTCAGATACATCTTAAAAAATAGTTTTTAAGTTTATTTATTTATTTTGAGAGAAACAGAGACAGTGTGAGTGGGGGAGGGGCAGATGGAGAGGGGGAGAGAATCCCAAGCAGGCTCCACATTGCCAGCACAGAGCCTGATGCAGGGCTCAAAACCAGGAAACTGTGAGGTCATGACCTGAGCCAAAACCAAGAGTCCTAGGCTTAACCAACTGAGCCACTCAGGCACCCCACAAATATTCAGATACATTTTGATGGGTTTTTGGAGTGGTCATGGGGATTCAGAGCTGACAGCCAAGAAGGAATTCTTGAAGAAGTCTTTGGTGCAAAAATGTGATTTTATTAAAGCAAGGAGACAGGATGCATGGGCAGAAAGAGCTGCACTGGAGTTGTGCAGAGTGACTGGTTACATACTGTGGAGCTGGGGGTAGATTCAAAAAGTTTCTTAAAGGGATTTCCATATGCTAAAGAAGACTCACAGATTACTGGAGGTCTAGCTATTGTCTGGCTAGAGTTGTTTTTCCCTCTAGCAAAACACTATCATTAAGATAGTAGGAAAACAAAAAAAAGACAGTAGAGAGTTCCTGGAGATTAGGCTATTGATAAGATCCCCCTTTTCTTCTAATTGTACTAAGATATTTGTAAACTGTTGGAGACTTATTTCCTGCCCAACTGTGACCTCTATCAGTTAACTGTTGGTTTTCTTTCCCTTTCCTATGTCCTCGGGCAACCAGGAGTGCCTGAGGAATATCACACATATCCCCCCTGGAGGGAAGGGGGTTGTGCTAGCTTGTGCTTGGCCCTCAGCTTGCCTTATGGTCTCTTATCATATTTGATTTAATAGTAGGGCCAGAAAGAGAGAATAGGTAAAATGAGGTAGAGAAAATTATCAAAAAATACAGCCACATTTCTTTGATTTTAGGATACAAATCAAGATTGCAAGGAGTTGGGGTGCCTGGGTGGCTCAGTAGTTAAGTGTCCGACTCTTGATTTCGGCTCAGGTCATGATGTCATGGTTGGTGAGATGGAGACTCCAGTTGGGCTCTGAGCTCGGCTCAGAGTCTGCTTGAGATTCTCTCTCTCCCTCTGCCCCTCCTGTGCAAGCATTCTCTCAAAAATAAATAAATGTTTAAAAAAGTTTGCAAGTAGTTAATTGAGGGTCAAGCCAAATGAAGGAAAGAATACCCATACCATGGATCATTACTATGAAATTTCTGAAAATTAGGGATATAGAGATGATTCTAAATACATCCATAGAGGGAAAAAAATCACATATAATGGAAAAATTCAGAACTACATTAGACATCTAATTAGCAAGATCACTTCTTTTTTTTTTTTTTAAAGTAATCTCTTTGCCCACCAAGGGGGTTTAATGCACTACCCCAAGATCAAGAGTTGTATGCTCTACTGACTAAGCCCATTAGGTACCCTAGACAGCCTCTTTTTTTTTTTTTTTTTTTTAATATTTTAAAGTTTATTTATTTTGAGAGCACAAGTGGGGGAGGGGCAGAGAGAGGGAGAGAGAATCCCAAGCAGGCTCCATACTGTCAGCACAGAACCCAACTGTCAGCATAGAGCCGAAAGGCCAACTGTGGGGCTCAAACTCAAACTGTGAGATCATGACCTAAACTGAAGTTGGATGCTTAACCTGATTGAGCCATCCAGGTACCCCACCTTAGATCACCTCTTAAAGGACATTGGCATAATGCTTTCAGAATTGAGAGAGAAATTATTTGCTACCTTATATTTTATACCTAGCCAAACCACTAATCAAATGTAAAGAGTAGCATAAAGATATTTTCAGGAACCTGTTAAAAAAAAAAATTCAACTGAGTAAATTTGAAGATCTAATGGACTTTTTTCTAACAGCTCATGAATCAGGCAGCATCCCCTTTAGTAAGTGGAAAAGAGCTATGAGGAGCTGTTCAAAATGTAACTCTTTTATAAGCAGAAGGGGCAGGGATAAGGAAGTCATTAATAAAAAGAAAGGATTACTTCAGGCAAGGTCACCTTTCTTTTGGTAAGGGTGGGGTCTACTAAGCAGATGACCTCACAAGGGTTGATCAGGAAATTCCAGACTGATTGATTTAAAATTCCACTCCTGGGAAAGGCTGAAACTGCAATTAGGTTATATATTAAGTCCTAGTTTGCTGACATGGGGCTTAGCACAAATGGCTCCATTTTAAGCCTGTTTGTTTTTTTTTTTTTAACATGCAAGGAATCAAAAGTTGATTTTTATTCTTTTTTAGGAAAATACTAAAGAATTTACTTCAGTGAAATGGGGATAGATGGGATTTAGGGAATAGGCAAACCTAACTCTGAAGCATGGCAAAGGAAAAATTCCCAGGACAAGAGCTCTGCACCAGACTTAAGAGCAACCAGCTGAGATTAAAGCAAGAAGACAAAGTGCTATAGGAGAGTTTATTTAAAAAACAAACAAATACACCCTAGAAATTTGACAGTTTGGTTGGAGTACTTGGAAAAATTTCGAAATAGGCATATTAAAAAACACAAAAAGCAAAGGCAAAAGCAACGATTAGGAAAAAATAACGTAACATAACATAACACGACAATATATAATATACTTACTTATTTCAGCCGTGAACAATAATCTAATTATCATAATGTAAACACCATTGACTTTATCAAAAAGTATGATGTAACCATACTGAGAGGTATAAGAGCTCCAGCCTTCTCCATCATAAAAGGGTACCAGTAGATGATGTCTAAGACTAATCAGTATGTATCAGTATAAGGGTTAGAAACATGCAGATAAATACCAGAAGTGGCTGAAAGTGTAGAAAACAGTTGGTAGGACTAGATGCAAGTGGGGTGGGGAAATGCTGTTTTTTATTACAACCCTTTGATTTTTGAACAGAGTACATGTATTATTTAGACAGTTAATTTTGAAAAAGAGAGAGAAAATAACATTCATTCTTCTAAGTCTTTTGAACCAGACCAGATGGCAATCTTGACACATCTGTATGGTGTACATACATGTTTGACTTGAACTTGGGGGTGCATGGGCTTGTCCTTCTGGATGATAGGTGCCAAAATAAGTGATAAATGATGAGTGATAAATCAGGTAGGGAATCCTTGCTATAGAAACTGCAAAGATGGAGATGAATATACCTTGTAAAATAGATTATTTGGTTTCATTTTTATTCCCTGGGTTTGAGACTTTATCTTCCTCTCTCTCCTTTGAAAAATCTACTAGTATTTATTAAAGTGTTTATTCCAGGCTGGCCTTAATCATATTATGGGGAATAAGTTTGAAACCAAGAATTAAAAGGGCAGTACCTCTTCCTCTGAAACCAATCTGTGGTTGAGAGATAGTAGTTGGGAAGAAATCTTTAAGAGAAAGGAGGCAAGATTTATGTTATTAAAAACCCACTGTCTTACCTATATGGAGATTTTTTCTTCGATTACCAACCTTGGAAATAGCCTTTTATTTTATAAATGAAGTCAGTGGTAGAAACACTTGAAGAAATTAAACTCCAACTAGGGGTTCCTATATATGGCTTTTCATACAAGGCTAATTTAGTGACACAAACAAATAAAACCTCCGAGGTCAAATTAATGGTAGAGCACTAAATGATCCTTCCTTTTGAGATTTAAAATGTACCTTAGTATATTAAAGATCCAGCATTTCCCAAGTTTTTGCCAGCATAATTTTATTTTCATTTTTTTTAAAGTTTATTTATTTTCAGAGAGAGAGAGTACAAGTGGAGGAGGGGCAGAGAGAGAGGGAAGAGAGAGAGAATCCCAAGCAGGCTCTGCTCTGTTAGCCCAGAGTCCCATTCAGGTTTCAAACCCATGAAACTGTGAGATCATGACTTGAGCCGAAATCAAGAGTTGTCGGATGCTTAACCGACTAAGCCACCCAGGCGCCCCTGCCAGCATAATTTTAAAAATACATACATTAACTATAGGTGTTCATGTGACTAAAGTTTGTGAAACAGGGCTAAGGAACTCTACCCATCCCTGGTGGTGCAAGAAGAGGTCCCTCCTAGGAGTTCACAGTCCTGGAGAGTGTGTTTTATGGTGTGTTGGGGGATAGGGTTATACTTAACGGTTGTTTATATTTCTTGGCTGGATCCTGGCACCAAAGCTCCCTGAGTCAACAGAAAATCTTCAGGAAGATCATTGCTCTCTTCCTCAGGTTAGGAAGGTCATTAGGACCCCCCTAGGCTACCTTTTAGAGTTCGGGAAGTAGACTCAAGGTGGCCATTAAAGCTGCTTCTAAATTCTGTCTTGGGCCTGCATATACTTGATTATTATTCTTAGTTTCTGGTGCTCTTGTTGCTGTTTTCCTTCTATTTGATGTTGTTTGTAGGCTTTTTGATAACCTTTTATTGCTTTCTTTTGCTTTATAAAGCAATATATAGGAGTAAAATATTAAGAAGAATAGTATAAAGAAGAAAGTAAGTCACTTATAATCTCACCACTCAAATAGAATCACAACTAGCAACTTTTTGTCTATGTGTTCTGCGTGTACTGCTGCGTATAGAGATGTGATTCTGTGTATTTTGGTTGTTTGTTTGTTTGTTTTCTTTTTGGTGCAGAAAAGGTGGTTTTATTAAAGCATGGGGATGGGACCTGTGGGCAGAAAGAGCTGCCTGTGTGTATCCGTATGTATCCGTACAAATTTACATCTTTGTTTTAATTCACATTATGTCATGAACATTTTTATACTATTCAAAATTATTTATATCCATCATTTTAAATGATTATACAATAGTATATTATTTTTTTAAATGTTTTATTTATTTTTGAGAAAGAGAGAGAGAGAGAAAAAAAAAAAAACACTCCAGCAGGGGAGGGGCAGACAGGCTGGAATCAGGCTCTGTGCTGACAGCAGACAGTCCAATGGGGGTCTTGAACTCTCAAACTGCAAGATCATGACCTGAGCCAAAGTCAGGTGCTTAGCCGACTGAGCCACCCAGGTGCCCCACAATAGTATGTCATTTGAAGATTCCATAATTTATTGAACCATTTGCCTGTTTTTACATATTTAGTGTGTTTACGTATATATAATTTTTTTAAATGTTTATTTTTGAGAGTGAGAGACAGAGTGTGAGCAGGGGAGGGGTAGAGAGAGAAGGAGACACAGAACCTAAAACAGAACCTGAACCAAGCTCCAGGCTCCGAGCTTGTTTATGTCTATGTAAATAAAACACAATTTTATTGTCTCTTAGTGGACCACATGAAAAATGACACAATAAATTTTCACCAAACTTGGGGCCTATGTTTGGGATAGCCAAATTCAGGTGTAGGCTATGAAGGAAAGAATATTTTTGTTGTGGGGCTTGATGGAGAAAATTTAGGGGAGGAAAAATAATTTTCTCTCTACTCTTCTGAGTTCTTGGCTGAGACTCCCTGCCATAAAAAACAGATTAGCAAGAGAAAAACAAGTTTTTTAAAATATGTATACCTCATGCATACATGAGAGATACCCAGAAAAACTGAGTAACTCCCCAAGATAGCTCAAGCCACCTCCTTAAACACCATCTTAAGTTAAAAACAAAAGAAAGGTGTTGGGACAAAGGGAAGTCCAGCTGTGGGAGGTTGCCAAGAAAAATAGAGTAAACAAGGGTTATGTTTGTCATGCAGATTTAAGTCAGTGTTTCCCTGTTGATAAGAGTGGAGTCTTAGAGCCATCCTTTTCTTCCTGGTACTGGGAGGGAGACACATTTACAAATGATTTCCTTTGTAAAACATAAATATCCCTTATGAAAGGGTCACTTCTATTCTTGTTTGCAGAGCTTCTTTCTCAACTGCTGTTTCTTAGAATGGTCAGCTCAGAATAATCTTTATTCTGCTGCCTTTCATACCTCAAAGCGATGGACAGACATCCTTGAGAACAACTGAAGTAAAAAGAGAGATCCATGACTGAGGTGGGGTGGAGGAGACTTCTCAGACTTATTATATGACACTAGATAGAAATCAGACATAATGGCTTCCATTTTTGTGTCCCCAGTCAAATGGCATGAGGACATCAACCTACTCATAGCTACTGATTTGCAATCAAATTGCTTTTCATGTAGGCAACTCTATGAGGAATCCCAAGGGCATTTCTGCCCACAAAATGTTTACAATGATGAAAACCTAGAATATCTACTGTCAAACACTTGGAAGGGAAGCCGGTATGAAGGACAGGTAGAATTCTGTATCAGGCCATGGGCTGATTGATCCATCAATCAATCCATCCTTGCTTCTATCTCTGTAACTATCTGTCACCCACATAATTAGCTGTGGGAGTATTCCCATATTCTTCAGCCTCATGAGGCTATCTTTCCATTGAATATTTAAAAGAATGGCTGGAGCACCTATAACAGGTATAGCAGGAGAGACTTTATGTTCCTTGATATCTCTGAGGTTTCTTACAATTTTTTAGCTGAATTAAAAATCACTTGTATGTGTCCTCCCTTTTCTGTATGCTGCTTTAGCCCAATTTACAACACAGTCTCTTTCCCTTTTTTCACACAGTGTTCTCACGTAATGTAGTTGTATGAATATAATTTACTTGGAATGACTGGGTGGCTCAGTCTGTTGAACGTCCTTTTCTTGATTTCGGCTCAGGTCATGATCTCAGAGTTGTGAGATGGAGCCCTGCTAAGATTCTCGCTCTCTCTCTGCCCTTCTCCCCCACTCATGCTCTCTCTATCTCTCAAATAAATAAATAAATAAATAAATAAATAAATAAGCATGTGTTAAAGACTTTTAAAAAATTGAATTTACTTAAGATTTGGCATTAAAGCTTCTCACTGGCCAATTTCTTGTATTGGTCCTCCTGGCCTCTCACTTGTTGAAGGCCTTTCCCACCTTCTCCTCAATATTGTCATTTCCTTTAATCCTTCCTTAGTCTAGCCCATCAATAGTTCATATTTTTTCACATTAATTTTTTTTTATTTTATTTTAGAGAATAAGCAGGGGAAGGACGGGGGGGGGGGCGGAGAGAGAGAGAGAGAGAGAGAGAGAGAGAGAATATCTCAAGCAGGCTCCATGCTCAGCGTGGAGCTTGACATGGGGCTCAATCCCACCACTCTGGGATCATGACTTGAGCCCAAATCGAGTTGGATATGAAACCTACTGAGACACCCAAGCGCCGCTCTTCTGTTTTTTAGCAAAGCAATTAAATTCTCTGTCTGCCCATGTCTGTGGGCTTCCTTTTTTATACCCAGAGATGTTGTCAAGATACTGTCTTAAATCTTGATGGTTCTCCTCCTAAGAGGAATTCTGTACTCAACACTTAACATAATAAAAAGCTTTCACATACCCATCTATATCCATGTATCTATTTATATTTTTATCCAGCTATCCATTTATTTAATCTATCTATCCCCTTGCCAACATCTACACATTTATCCATCCACCCAACTCTCAATCTTTCTGCTTTTCTCCATCCTGATTCCTCCATGACCCTCCAAAGACCCAGAACACTCTTTATGGGAAGTTTCTTTCTCTAATTTTTTTAAAAAGAAACTTATGCTTTGCACAAATAACTATCAGCTGCCTTGAAATGACAAAGGAGAAATAGATAAAAAGTGTATCTCTGGGAATAAATAATTATAATCTTTGTCTTGGGCAAAGGAAGAACAGGTAAGAACCAAGTTAGAATTAAGTGAACAAAACCAAGTGCATTGGGGCCATTCACTGAAGGAGCTTGGCCAGGAATGACATAGTTGCATATGCCAAAAGTTGGGTGTTGGTAGAAATACACTCAAATGCAAACATACCACACACATTCAGAAGTACCTAATACTTTTTCTTGAGCTTAGTTTGAATGCAGCTGTACTCTCATTGTACTGATTATATCATGCAATTGATAAACATTATTTCTAAAAGTTGAATCCCTCAGCATATTCACAGAGATCCCATAACTGGAAGGATCACTGACAATACTACCACTATGTGTGTGTGTGTATGTGTGTGTGTATGTATATATAAAACTATATGTGGGTATAATATATGTAATGGTATATTTAGCAATTAATATTTATTATGTTATATATCAGGATTACTGTAGATTTGCTATATTTCTTATTTTTTTTCTTAATTGTGTTAAATAGTTGAAAGTAACTTTGTAGCATTAGAAGCATAGCCCAAATTTGAAAGAAATGCCATTGTTTAAAATGCTCCACCTCTACACTGACATGGCCAACTATTTATTTTCTTTTTCCCCTTAGGCAGGGAAAGTTATTCCTATTGGAGACAGAGTTGCAACCTGTTTGACTGAAAAACTTCCCAGGGTGAGCATTTTCAATATGGATTTTTGTGAGCATTAGATAACTCCCAACATTTCTTAATGAAAGTTGTATAAACTTAATGTGGTCAATTTTGATTATTTACTGTATTTTGAGTCCTTTTATTGATTTTGTCCAAGGAAGTAAAAATTCAGGCTTAAAATTTCCAGCTCTACAAAAACTATTGAAAATACCGTTTATTTCTATAGAAAATAGTCATTTATGTTATGCTTTCTAACCTGAATACTTCCTGGTTGTTTTCTAATATAAATTTTAAAATATGATGTTTATTTCTATAAAACAAACACATGTTAGGAAGTTTCATTATTTGGGTCTATAGTTACTCTACTCATGCAATGAAGGGGGGGTGTTCACTGATTGGTATAGATTAATCTTGCTAATATTTTCAAAACTACTTAGTTTCATTTTCTTGTCTCACTGTAGCTAATTACTCCACCTGAGGCAAAAAAATTTTTCAACTATAGATATCCACCTGCTGGAGCTGAAAGGGTATTTTATGGCAGAGCAAATGATCCCCAAATCGCACCTTATTTGACACATGGAATAAGATCTAAAACTTCAATACCGGTAACGTCTTTTCCTTTTTTCCCTGTATGTTATTAACTTCCCAAAGTGAAATTGCACAAATGAGGTATTAACGAAATCATCGGTTCCAGTTTCCTTCCCTCTCATACTCTTGAGTAGTGAAAAAATCCAAGCAGCAACAGCCAAGACACAAGATATTAATGGTCTGAGCCACAAACTACACATTCTCCCCTCAGATAATTAAGAGCCAAGTTGCTCTCCATTCTCTCGGAGTAGAGAGAAATGCTGTTGGGCTTTGTTAGAACACAGAGAGGATGAAGGCTGGGTGATACCACGTTGAGGCACTGCATAGTGCTTGTGTATACGTTGCAGGGAGCAGGCTGAATGTTGACTGGGCAGTCCAGATTCAGAACACCTCATCTACATATCTGGAGAGAGCTTGTGGCAGCCTCGTGGCTCTTGCACTTGTCGTTCCCACACTTCTAGACTCTGAGTCAAGTAACCACGGAGCTCTCTTCGTAAACCTTAGAGCCTCCTTGGAGGTTCATGTGTAGGCATGGTTCAGCTTCATAGCTCCAATTCTGACAGTTCATTTGAAGATGAGCAAAGGCAAGGACAATGAAATGTTTTTCCATAATCATATTCTCTTCTTCCCAGTTATTGATTAGTTTCAGTTTTCAGATTTTTGCTTTTGGTTGTTGTTACATCTGTGCTTTATATGATTTCTTTAGGCAAAGGTATTGATAAATCCACAGCCCATTACAACATTTCAACAGAAAATTAAAGATAAAAAGGAATCAGTATATTTAAGCAATCAAAGGGCACCATTAGGAAAATCTCATGATCAAACGCCAGGATTACCTAAAGGCCTGGATGTACTCCATACGACATTTGGGACAGCAGTCGTCAGAGGTAATAAAAAAAAAACGGTGGGGAGCTGGATGATAAAATGAGTCTTCTAAAAAAAAAGAAAGAGAAAGAATTCTTAGAAAATGGAATTGAATATCTTGTTGACATGGCATTTGGTGGTGGTACAAATGATGATTCAGAATGAAAGATGGGATCATAGCAAGAAAATTAGTCTCAGACCCAGAATCCTTAGAGTTTATGTGTACCAAGCAGTAAAATTTCAGGTTTTGGAGGCAGATTCAGCGAGAGATGATATAAAAACAGGAGAGAGATTCAAGAAAGTTAATATTGGAGCCAGCTATGAAGTCTGCAATCCCTTCTCTATGGACATCCATTTGTGTGTTTTATTTCCACCGATGCTTCTGATGTGCTCATAACTCTTAGCTTTTTATGAAACAGACCACAGAACAAGTAAGTTTGACCAGTGCTGTGTACCACACTCCATCCGTGCAGATCCACAGTGTCAACCGTGTATTAACCAAATGTAGGCAGTGTGTAGAGAAGAACTTCACTCTTCTTTTGAGAGGAGTGGAGCACATCTTTCAACAAACAATAAGTTAAAATGGAATTGGTCACAGGTCATTGTTTCTTCTGAAGCCCCAGCCTCCTGCCATGTTGTTGGGTGCTTTTCCTTACACCCATTTCACATTTATTCCCTCCTCTCCTTTTCAGGTCTCTTCTCTTTCTCCAGGAATCTTACCACAGGAGACCTCAAATTACATTTTTCTTTATCCCGCAAAGAAGTTTGGTTCTCTTTGTTTTTCTGCACCCATTAAGGCTCTATCTCAGGAACCCTACCTTTGTTTTCACCCAAAGGGCCAATAGATTATTTTCCTTAACATAGTAACACCCACTCTGGAAATAAATTATGCCTCTCTCTTGGGATGAAAAATCTGCAAAATCTACACTTCATCATATCAGATCTAAAGTTAAAATTAGGCAAAATTTGAGGCTTGAAAAAAATGTATTTTAGGATAGATGATCTTTTTCCTTTATACTAGTATTTAAAAATTGTATTTATGTAGGCATGGCATTACAACATTATAATTATTATATCATAACTGCTATCTAGGATTACACCATTCAATGTGAAAGTACTGTCAAGGTATACCACATTTAAATACATAATAGAATGTTCTAAAACTTGCATATGTCTATTCATAGCTGTAATAATTCATCTATGAGACAAAAAGTACTGCCTTACAGGATTATTCTGAGTTGACCCACTTTCTGGTATTCTTCACTATTTGTGTGTAGTCTGTGCCCTGTTTTTCTTGCTAAATCTTCATTTGTGTTCTCTCAGAGTGCCCATGTAGCCTATGCCATTGGCATACCTCATTTGTCATTTGTTCTAGTCAATTTAAATATGTTATAAATAGATGGAAATTACCTTAAACCTGATTTCATCAATTCTTCCTTTAGAATTATCTGCTAGAGATGTAGTGAATCCACCAAAACCCTATGAAGAAGTATGTAAAGAAGGAAAAGAAGGACATGATCTGTATATTGTTTCTCACAATGATTATTATGTGGGTAAGTGCCCTCCAGTGTAAAATAGGCCTGAGCATATAGGATTCTCAGATTTGTGGAGAGGAATAAAGATTATGAGGTTAAATGCCTGGCATATAATAAGTGATCAGTAAATAATAACTTATTAATCATAAGGTCATAACCCCTGATAGCTAGGTACACATATACTTATACATTTTGTATATTAAATTGTAGAAATGTATGTATTATTAAAAGGAAAAAATATCTTAGAAAGGTTACATGGTAGTTTTAGGTTTAAAAAAATACTGTTCTTATTCAAAGGTCAGGATTATTCTAAGTATTTAGATTGGGTGATGGTCAAGTGCACAGTTTTTTGAATCAGATAGCACAGGTTCAAGTGCTAGCTTATCCATTTACTGTCTCTAAATCTTGGATATTTTAATTATCCTACCATCGTCTATTCTAATCTCTTAAATGGAGATGATAATATTGTGAGGATTAGGGGAGTGCCTGCAAAATGCTTAGCATAGTGCCTGGAACATAGAAGGGGCTCAATTACTACTCCTACTCCTACTCCGACTTCTACTCCCACTCCTATTCCCACTCCTACTCCTACTATTATGATGTGATCTTGTCTGATGTAGCATATCACTAGAACTATTCTATAGCACAACTAAAAGGCATTAGATATTTAGAGTGCTGTGAAATACAGCTTAATTGTTGGCATGTTGGTGCTAAGTGGAATCTTGATGAAATTAATAGAAGACAGAATCAGACTGTGACATATGTCCCGAGAAAGCTGATGGATTATATGTGATTGATTCATGAACTCAGTCTTCATGAGCTAGAAGCAAGGCTTGCTCTTTACTGCAGCGCAAGGCCCCTCTCTCCCTTGCTTTCTCTTATTTCTTTACTTTTTCTCCTCTACCACCCTCTCATACCATAGTCCCTCTCTGTGCTCTTCCTCCTAATTCTGTTGGTAGCTGGGCCTGTTTCCTATTCTCATTGCTCCACTGTCTGGAATCTGTCATTCTCTTCTTTCATGGCCAATCTCTGCTGATTCCCTACACTTTAACACATCCAGTCCTGAGATGATTTCTGCCTTCCCACTCTCACGCCACTGCTTCCCTCACTCGGTCGTGGGTACCCCTTCTACTTCCCTGGCTCTCTCCCTCCCTCCTTTTCTTCCTCTCCTCCCTCCAGGCCTCCCTCCTCTTATTCCTCCTTCCCTTTCCCCCTTTTTGTGAAAATACTTTATTCATTTTTTGAAAAAGCTGAGCATGTATTGCACAATAAAATCCAGCACTTTTAATTGTCATCAAACATATATACATATATGTACGTACAACATAATACAGACAACTTGTAACTAGATACCTTATATATATTTAGCAATTAGAGGAAAATGAGCATAGATTTTTTTTTTATATTTAGAAGAGCTCTAATGGACTATAAAATGACTGACATTACTTTCATTTGATGATTTAAAAATTTTTTTAATTTAATTTTTTTGAGGGGGGTGAGGTGGAGAGAGTGGGAGAGAGAGAGAGAGAGAGAGAGAGAGAGAGAGAGAAAGAGAGAGAGAATCTTAAGCAGGTTCCATACCCAGTGTGGAGCCCGAGGTGGAGCTTGATCTCAGGACCATGAGATCGTGACCTGAGTCGAAATTGAGAGTCGGACGCTTAACCAACTGAGCTACCTGGGTGCCCCCATGTGCTGTTTTTTATGGAAGTTTCATTGGCCTCTTGAAAAGGTGTAAAATCCAGGGTGCCTGGGTAACTCAGGATGGTTCGTGAGATTGAGCCCCATGTTGGGCTCTGTGCTGACAGCACAGAGCCTACTTGGGATTCTCTCTCTTCCTCTCTCTCTACCCCTTCCCTGATGCCAGATACACATACACTCTCTCTCTCAAAATAAATAAACATTAAAAAATAAAAAATATATAATAATTGTAGAGAATTTAAAAATCTCAAAAAATGGGGGGCACCTGGCTGGCTCAGTTGGTAGAACATGTGACACTTGATCTTGGGGTTTTAAGTTTGAGCCCCACACTGGGTATAGAGATTACTAAAAAAAAAATTGAATCTTTGGGGTGCCTGGCTGGCTTGATTGGAAAAACATGTGAATCTTGATCTCAGGGTCATGAGTTTGCACCCAACACTGGGGGGTACATATTGCATAAATAAATATTAAAACAAATACATACATACATACATACCTAAATATCTCAAAAAAATTGGAAGAGAAAGTAAATGTAACCTTGAAATCCCATTAGCCAGAGATAACTACAGTTTATATCTTGAACATCTTTTTAACCTGCATGCACTAAGCCATCTATCTTTAGTTAAACGGCGTAATATTCTCCATGCTTTTGGGGAACTTTAATGTATATACATTAAACATTTTTTATTTAAAATAATATGTCAAAAAAAAAATGGAGTGCCTGGGTGGCTCAGTCAGTTAAGCATCTGACTTGATTTCGGCTCAGGTCATAATCTTATGGTTTATGAGTTTGAGCCCTGAGTCACGGAGCCCCTTAGGATTCTCTGTCTCCCTCTCTCTCTCCCCTTCCCCCATTTGCACACATGCACTCTCTCTCTCTTTCTCTCTCAAAAATAAATAAATAAATATTTAAAAAATAATATGTGAAGGGCACCATTCAATAACAATAAATATATAACATCTTTCAAATACACTTAACTTTAGTCATTACGGAAATAATACATATTTCTTTTATAAAATACAAAGAAAATCTCCCACAATTCCCAGTCTTTCACAGATGATACTTTCATAGATGCTTTTTTTTGTGCATTCACATACGAGTATATATGTGTGTTTTATTTCCCCACTATATATGCTTTTTTCTACTTGCTTCCCCCCCCATTTAATGTAACACTGTAGTTGTTTTTCCATATCAGTATCTATATTGTATTTTTCAGTATCACAAAATATATTGCTTATATATCTTTGTGAATGTGATGTTTTTAGGATATATTCCTAGATTTATGAACATTTGAAATATTAACTCTGAAAGCCAAAACATACACCAAAATAGGTGCCCCAGTTTGCCCGCACACCCATAGTGTATTAGAGTTTCCACTTCCCATCCTCCTTAACAGTGAGCATTGCCAATCTTCTTTATTTTTACCTGAGAGACAAATTATGATTTCACATTATTGTTTTTATTTACATTGTTTGGATTACTGGTGGGGCTGAATCTCCATCCTTTTTTTAACCTTTTAGCTGATCTCTAGTTTTATCTAGAAAGACTAACACCTTATCTAGAAGACTTTTATCTAGAAGACTAACACCACATTATGACATGAAAAAAGTACAGTATTAGATCTTAATTATAAAAAGCTCCCTGTTGGGTTCTCAGGCTTCAGTTTCTAATATGAGATAAGTGAATACAATGAAATGTGAGGGTTGCAATGTTCTGATGGTCTCATCAAATCAGCAAGTACAAAACACCAGGCTCTCAAATCTTAGCACAGTGGAAAGGGAATCTTGGGATCCCAAAGCACGGCAGTACCTCCCCTGATCTTCAAGATTTCTGCAACGTTAATGGGGCCTGGATTTTTCATCATTCATATGTCTTTCTCCTACATCATTTCTGTACTTACTTTCCAGATATGAAGACAAGGGACTCTTGTTCCACCAGTCTCCCAGCTCACGTGGGAGGATGCTTGTCCTCTGTTGCCAAATCTGTGCAATCCTGGCACTGTTACAATTCCATTTGGTTCCCACTCTCATTTTCATTGTCAGTGAGAGCATAATGTGCTTCTTGCAAGATAAGGTTATTTGTGTTGCTTCCTCTTTTTTATCATAGGAGAAGCAAAGAACCGAAAGTATAACCCATCAAGTTTCCATAGGTTTAACTTGTATGGGGTCCCAACACCACATTTTAATGATGGACGAGCCATGGCAAAAACTTTATATTGGCTCCATGAACTACAAATGTAAGTTTAATTATATTGTATCCTGAAACACGTGTTAAATATCATGGAACATGTACTTAAAGAATAGTATGTTGATTAAATTTATTTTTTGAAGAGGTGCAATGCATTGATATTGTTCAAACATAAAATTAATAGAAAAAGATATGCAGTGATATGTCTTCCAAACTTCCCAGTTCTCCCAGAGATAACCATGATACTGTATGTGTGTGTGTATGTGTATCATTCTATGGTTATTTCATGCCTTTGCAAGCAAATCTGAAGACGTATTTTTAATCTATAGAATCAACCCTATTCATGTTTCTTAAAGATGTGGGCTTTCATATCTCTATAAGATGGTCATATCATATATAACTGAATTGTTATTTATCATTCAGTTTTGTTTCATAGTTATTTGGGCACCTGAGTATCTGACTTAATTCTTGCAAACTGTGACCTTTTTATGCCTGAATTCTAGATAGAACTACTTGCCTAGAAAATTAAAATAAAGTTCCTTAATTTTTCATTTTCTGTGTTATGTTTTATATATAGGTTAACACTTAAGCATTGGGAGATTACTGATAATAATTCATATTTCCTCCTATGCTTAAAAAACCATAAGATTGGAAATACTGATATAGTGGCTTGAATGGTGGCCCCTCAAAAAGACATTGTTCATATTCTAATTCCTAGAACCTATGAGTGTTACCTTATGTGAGAAAAGGGTCTTTGGAAGTGTAATTAAGTTAAGGATCTTGAGATGAAGAGGTCATTTTTGGATTATCTGGGTGGTTCCTAAATCCAATGACAAGTGTCCTTATAAGGGAAGGCAGAGGGAGATTTGAGACAGAAGAGGACAAGACACATAGAGAAGAGGTGATGTGAAGATGGGGGAGATTGGAGTGATGTGGCCTCAAGCCAAGAAAGGCCAAAGAATGATATTTGCCTCCAGATGTTGGAAGAGGCAATGAATAGATTGTCCCCTAGAGCCTTTGGAGAGAATGTAGCTTTGCTGACACCTTGGTTTCTAACTTTTGGCCTCCTGGAATTGTGGGAGAATGTTTTGTCATTTAAGGCCACCAGTTTATGGGAATTTGTTACAGCAACCACAGGAACCCAGTACATCGTGCCTGTACTTCTGCACACCAGTTGTGGAAGTAGATTTGTTTTGCCCTCTGCCCTCTTTAAAGGAGACACTGGCCATCCAAGTCTCCATGGGCCTCAGTGTGCATACAAAGTTTGCATGCCCACAGATACTCAACCTGCCTGGCTCATTCGTCTGTGTGGCCCCTGTGATAGCAGCTCCCTATGTTAGAGGCAAGGTGCTAAGTACTTTACATATTATTAATTTAATTTTTCCAACAACTCTTTGAGGTAGGTGTGTTATAATTTTTATCCTTTCAATTTCGCAGATGAAGAATCTGTGGTACAAAGAAATTAAATCGTGTACCCAATATCATGCAGCTAAGAAGTACTAGGGGTAGAAATGAAACCCAGGCAGCGTGGCTCCAGAGGCTGCCTCTAACCCCCACACCAGGTTTATAGGCACTGGACTCTGTGATCACAGGCCTGAAATACTGATTTCCATTCCTCGTCTACTTTTTTATTATGAGTTTCTGATACTTGAATTATTCAAAGCAATAATGGTAAAACATAAACCCAAAACAAATTCTTGTAATATTATATACTAAACCCATATGAAATAGTTTTCTTTAGAGTACAGAAGAACCCATATAGCAAACATTTGTTAACATGTTAATATTAAAGTAGTTAAACCATTATTTAAGGATTATTAAGGATTATAGATATATGAATTAAATATAGAAATTAATGCCTAAAGGGAGATAACAAAATGTGGTTTATCCATTTTTGAAAGCTTAGAAATGTAAAGCTGTTATCAATTTATAAAAGATCTAAAATAAACACAACAGCAATGTGGTCCTTAAGAATGTCCTAGAGCAGAGCCTTTAGGTTATTAACAAGGACATATTTATCAATGATTTGGTGGGATAGTCCTAGAAATATACACTGAATACAACCAAAATGAATGCAGTGTTATGTGTCAATTATATCTAAATTAAAAAAACAAACAAACAAACACTGAATTTGTAAAAGCAGGTAACATGCAGGGATCATTTTCCTCCAACTTGTCTCTACCCCCAAGGAGACATCATTGATGGAACAATGCTTTATTTGATCATATTTCTTGTATTTTAAAACTTAATTATTGCAAAAGCAATAGAGAGATTCTTCATTGCTTTGGTTTGCTGGATTTTTAAAAGTTTATTTTAATATATAAATCAGAGAGAGAGGGGGTGAGAGTAGGGGAGGGGCAGAGAGAGGGAGAGAGAATCCCAAGCAAGCTCCACACTGTTAGTGCAGAGCCTGATGCAGGGACTTGAACTCACAAACCATGAGATCATGACCTGAGCCAAAGTAGGACAGTTAACCAACTGAGGCACCCAGGTGCCCCTGGTTTGCTGGATTTTAAAAAGAACTCACCTCTTCATTCTACAGTGTGATGTCTATTATAATTTTGGAGTTTAGCATGTTTACAATTTAAGGTATCTCAGTTTTATATTTTAATGTAAATTTGGTTTACACTCAACTTTTAAGGGATGTATTTCCTCTGTAAAGCTACCTCTATCTATATTCTGTTTACGATCTTTGGTTTGAAGAATCAGAATTTTCAGATGATGGGAGTGTGTGTGTGTGTGTGTGTGTGTGTGTGTGTGTGAAAATTCACACGGAGGCCTTTATTCTGAGTTGTTTAGTGAATGCTGTGAGGTTGTGCAATGATGCTGAAGTTAAGGATATTCCGACAGACATGGCTGCTAACAGATACTTCATAGTTCTCCCAGAAACATAATCTAGGCACTTTTAGGGTGAAAGGAGTAAGCTCTGTGATTTATAATCCTTACCCACTTCATCCCTACATGTTCCTAATTATGCCCTTTGGAGGTGGTTTTTAGAATGTCAGCCTTATTTGTTCAAATTATGGCCCTTAAACTGCCATTGATTTATTCTGACTTTATCCATATTGTTCTTTTTTCCCCCTTTTTGAACCAAGGGGAAGTTAATGGAGATATAAGAGATGAATTACTTTATATTTCATCTATTGTTTCTCCACAGAGTGTCACTCTTCTCCAGAAATTTATATGGCTCGGTGTTTCTATAGTACAGGAAACAGTTTTAAAAGCAAATGGAGTTTAAGAATTTAATGTTTATTGTTTTTAGTCTTAGCAAAACAATAATTTATTAATTTTAATGTTATTAAATAGTAGTGTTATACTTCACGGTTCTCAAAAGAAACCTTGTTCATTTAATCACAGTGATAGAAGTAATGAAATTATATTACAGAAAATTGGCAAAATAAAATCACCCATAATCCTGTCACCAAAATTCAACCATTATTATCTTTTTAATGTATTTCTTTCTAGTGTAGCTTCCTGTGTAAATGTTGACATAGCTTTAATCACCATGCAATCCTATTTTATACCCTGCTTTCTCACTTAACATAAAATAATTTTATATTGCTGTATATTCTTAATAGCCAACATCTAAAATGCATGCAGAGTGTATTCTTGTTATTGTGACATAATTTAATCACCCTCTATGACTAAACATTTATCTCCTTTTTTTTCATTTGTAGTCAATGAGCTACAAATACATATATACACATATATATGTATACATATACATATATATGTGTATATATGTATACATATATACATACATATATGTATATGTATACATATATACACATATATACATATATATATATATATAAAACTTTCCCACATTTTAAGTTGTTATGTGGATTATCTTCTTATGATTGGCTCCCAGATACAGATAAAAGGGAATGACCGTTTTTATGCTTTTTGGGTCATATTACCAAATTATTTCCAAAAAGATTACAGTAATTTGCATTTACCAAGTGTTTTACTGCAAGTTGTACCAATGTTAGGTATTCTGTCTGTCTGTCTCTATATTTGCTTATGTACTATGTTAAAAGTGCCACTTTGTTATTCTTTTATTATATATTTGTTCCTGGAGAGTATCATAATTTCTCCATATATTTGCTTACTAGATGTGAGTTATCTATTTATATTCTTTGGTTATTTATTTGTTGCTTAAACTTAGAAATTTTAGGAGTTGCATTTGTGATAATGATATTAACACCTTGGTTGTGTTTACTGAAAAAAATGTTAAATCTGCTTGTCTTATTCTTTACACAAAATTTTATATTCTACTATAAACTTTTCTTTATAATAGAATATAAATGATAGAAGAATGAACATATACAGATTTTTTTAGCATACAGCTTTTTTTTGAAACTGGATGTATGTTTTGATGACTCAAATGATACTATGGTATTCCTCACCATATGTGTATTTGGCAACCAAGAATACTTAGGTTGACAATTTTCTAATTTTATAGGAAAAGAGGAGCTAAGGTTGTATCTAAGAGAGTTGATGATTTCAAAGAAAAGTTTCAACATCAACTTGGAAGAGTTTTAGATCCGTAAGTTAATAATTAACTTTGAATTGATAGTGTCTTTGGATGGGATTTAAACAGTGCTCTTGTGGTAAATGTTGGTTTGTTTTCTGTTAGGTGCTATCCGTTAATTTAAAAAGTCATCTTTCGTATTAATCAGGGAACTCTACTCTACTCCGTAGAGCCTGGGGTTCAAGGAAAGTGCTGAGTCCTCTGAAATGAAGAGGGCATTCGGAGAAAAGGGAGGGAGAATTTTGTGTAAAGCTTTATTTCTGGGATATTAGAAATTTAATTTATCATGTGACATTTTCTCTCTCTCTTCCCTGTGTCTGTCTGTCTGCCTGTTTGTCTCTATTTCCGTATTCTGCTTTGAGTCTGTTCTTAATTTTCTTCTTAACTCTGGGCTTCTGAAGGCCAGGGAAAGCATATATAGCCATTGCTAATGCAAGCGGGAGGTTGGACAGAAGATCTTTTGGAGAACTTCTGTTTGATCTTCATCGTTTGGTTATAGGAGAAATATAGGCTATTAAAAACATATGGCAAGTGTATTCTAAATTCCAGAGATGCCATGTGCTGAGTGTTTTAACTAAAGGATTTGTTTTCTTTGATAGTATTGCAGAAACAATGAATGTTCCCCCAGACCACACGTTTGGATCTTGTCTCCGTGCCGAGGAGTATGGTAAATACACAAACTTTCCCCTTAAAAAACAAACAGCAACATCCCCACAAAGTTATGCTGTTAAATTCACTATCTCCTTCCCTCAAAGCTTCTAATTTTAAAGGCTTAAAACATTACATTAACATTAATGAGAACAATTTGTAGCACAGGAGAGAAAAAAATGTTCATATTACGTTTGAAATATGTACAGTTTAAAGCCTTTGTGAATGAATACCGTAAGTGTAGTCAAGGCTCAGAACTTTATTTAGAAAATAAATATGGCCTGTATTAAATACGCGAAAGTTGAGCGAAGCAGCTTTTTGGTGAATTCAAACGTTGGACGAGGCTCTTGTCACTCAGAATGTGGTGTGCAGACTGGCAATGTTGGTGTCCCCTGAGAGTTTCTAAGCCATACAGAGTCCCAGGCTCCACCCCAGACCTACTGAATCTGAAACTGCATTTTGAAATATTCCCAGATGAATTGTAGGCACATTCGAGTTTGAGAAACCACTCTACTCTACAATCACATAATTAAGAACCACTCTCTTCCGACCAGCCAATCAATCGATTAATCCATAAAGTGGCAGAAGAAACTTGCCAGGATTTTGTCTTTCTTTCTGAGCCATCTGTACGGTAGATATCCAAAGGCAAGACTAGGCTAAAGCTTGTCAGGATTAGGCCGTGTATCAGTGGTTTTCAAAGAGTCTGCAGTCTACCTGCATTAAAATCACCCAGGGAATTTATGAAATATGCAGGTTCCTGGAACCTGTGCCCAGACGTGCTGATCCAGCAGGCTCTTATGTACGCTTAAACTCAAGTTGAAGAACGGCTGTTGAAAAGGCTTTAGCTAAAGCCCACTCACTGACAAATAAGATGTATATTTATTGAGCTTATGCAATAGTGTTTTCGACCAACATTAATCACATTAATTAGGAGATTGTATTTTGGGTCTGTTTTTTAGATGAATTGTTGCATGTTTAATGTATGCCTAACTGTCTTAGAGGCTCTTCTTACCTGTAAGAGTGGTTAAGAGATGATTTAGGAAATGCATCAAAGCCTGAAAAGTAAATAGGTAATCATGGTAAATTCTGCTTACTCGAGGGCAGGCTTCATGCTGGTGGGTGCTTCATCTTGCTCTCTGTTGGATCCCCGGGGTCTAGCATACAGTACATTTTTCACAAATATTTATAGCATGAATTGGTGAATCCAACACATAGTTTATCATTTTGACAGCTTGACAGCACTGACAAATTTCCTAATAGTTGATCGAAGTTATCCTTACAAATTGAATAGGATAGTCTTACAAAATGAAAAGGAAGAACACTGACATTAATAATTTTAAAAAGATGTAAATATCAGTACCAGCATTGGTGCTGCATAGTTGAACTGTGAAAGGGGACTGATAAGTCCTCTCTGGACTTTTTCTGGAGTTTATGGGTGGACACAGATTAACTGTAGGTTCTCACCTTTTGTGACCATTGTTGGGGTCAACGAATAGCATTTATTCTGCAGTAAGCTCCTGCTTCTAGGGACTTACTGATTTCTTTACTGGGCCTGAATTTCTCCTTTACACTTACTTATGGAAATAAAGGCAGCTGTGCAAAGAATGTCTCATCCTTAAGGCCTGGAGTTACTGGGTATGTTAAGATGCCTCCTGGGGCGCCTGGGTGCCTCGGTCGGTTAAGCGTCCGACTTCGGCTCAGGTCATGATCTCGCGGTCCGTGAGTTCGAGCCCTGCGTCAGGCTCTGTGCTGACTGCTCAGAGCCTGGAGCCTGTTTCAGATTCTGTGTCTCCCTCTCTCTCTCTCTCTGCCCCTCCCCTGTTCATGCTCTGTCTCTCTCTGTCTCAAAAATAAATAAACGTTAAAAAAAACAATTAAAAAAAAAAAAAAAAGATGCTTCCAGGAAGCGTGTAAGGGTTGTGCCCAGGTCCGAGTATGCACCAGAACCAAGACCAGTGGACAGTGCGGCATCATGGGAATTGGTTGCAGGCAGAGCACAATTAAAGAGCTTGCTTGGCTTTTCTGACGGCCGTGGAATGGTAGCCAGGTCACGGTCTCTCGGGGCCGGAACTTTACTCCTGATTTCAGCTCTTTAGAGATGACTCTTGAGTAATTGCAAGTGATTTGACATGAGCTTCATAAAATATTCTTTCAGGGCCAGGCCAGGAGAAGATATCAGCATATATATCACTCACCAGGGGTTATACCTAGTGAAGAGTATAGTGGCAAAACCAGGTGGAGTTGGAAAAAACCATCATTCAAATGTTCCTTTTGGATGTTAATGGAGAGGGAAGGCCTCTGAAGGTAAAAACTCAATCAAGAGCCATCTTATGGAGGAAAGAGGACCTCTGTTTTACAGAAGAGCCACCCACAGGGTTTATATCAGGGGGAAGGAATGTGGAGGAACAGAAGAAACCATGCTTATCTGTCAAAAATCACTTTCACTGTCATGATTTCCTCTCACGAAGCCACTTATGCTTTGCCCACTTCAGGGTGGTCCGATGATAGCTGATTCCACTTCAGATGACTTTGTTCTGAGGCACTTGCCAAGTTCCTGGAACCAGCCTTAGTTGCAGGCTTCTCACCCATATCTACCCGTAAAAACATGACTTTTATCAGAATACGTGGGATTAGCGCCTGATTTTATAGTAAGTAAGAATCTCAGAGGTGCAATGAGTACCTATTAAAAGAGACCCTTGACAGAGCCTAATATAGGGACTTACACAGAGCAGGTATAAATACTAGTTGCTGCGAACTGCACCAATGTAGTGATTTGAATGATTCCATCTAGGCTATGACAGTCAACTGCCAACACGACCCTGCCCCCAAGAAAGCAGGAAGGGAGGGCATTGGCATGAATTGAGGCAAAAGGTTCCTTCTGGTGACATCCACCAAGCCATCGCATCTGAAGCAATGGGGTCAACTGTACTCTGATCTCTGTCACCATTAACATCCAAGGAATCCATTTTCTGACAAGGAATGGGGCTTAGAGGCAGAGTGTATGTTTGTACTTTCTTTGTGTCATAATCTGGGGAAGTTCCTTTAAGTCACGAAGGATAAGTGGAAGCAAGGTCTAGGTCTAGGGCGCATGTAGTAGGTAGACTGGAGGCTTTATTACTTCCAGATAACTGAGGGGATTGTGGGTCAGGACTCAATTAATGGAACTGTGATGAGGGCTGGTCTCCTGTGTAGGTGGTTGTACTGGGGAAGCGGGGCTGAGAAATGGAAACTTGATATGCAGAATGAAGGCAGACTGGAAATTCATATTAGAAGGGAGTAGGTAATTTGAGTTCCATTTTTACAAGGGATCCCAGAGGTTTATTAACTTCAAGGCATATAGAGTGGTCCCTTATGGAATCTGCCCCACTTTCAGATCCTCAGCATTATAGACAAATGTTTGCTAAGAGGCAGATAGGCAAGGGCTTCACAATCTTAGGAAAGACAACCTAGGAGGGCTGATGAATCCCCTCCCCCCACATTCATTTTGTCAGAAGTATGAAGTTTTATCAGTTATTTTATGTTCTTTTTTATATACAAGGATTTTTTAAAGTTTATTTATTTATTTTTTAATTTACACCCAAGTTAGTTAGCATATAGTGCAATAATGATTTCTGGAATAGATTCCCGCGATTCATCCCCTATATTTAACACCCAGTGCTCATCCTAACAAGTGTCTTCCTTAATGCCCCTTACCCATTTAGCCCATCCGCCCACCCACAACCACTCCAGCAACCCTCAGTTTGTTCTCTGTATTTAAGAGTCTCTTATGTTTTGTCCCCCTCATATACAAGGTTTTTGTTTTTGTTTTTAACACACTGCATAATAGAATCAGAGTTAGGCGTGAGGTTTTTTCATTCAAAGAAGTTGCTAGATCATTCTCTCTTTTAGGATGGGAATAATATTGACAGACTTTATCTGAATTCAGATGAAAGACTTTTTCTCTCCCTCTTTAATAGGAGCTGGTGATCTCATCCATAACAGACTTCCGGGTGAATATCTTCGAGGCAAGGATAGACAGAGAGCCCTGACTGCAGCAGTGCGACATCACTTGAAGAAAGTTAACTACCAGAACTTTGACACTTTGCTGGCAGCCTTCAGGCACTATGACAAGGTCAGTAGTTGAACAGAACTTTTGGGACTATGCATGCGCTTACAGATTCTGGCAGGTTGGTGTAGATCAGGGGTCAGCAGATTAAGGCCCATGGGTCAAATCCAGTCCACCACCTGTTTTCATAAATAGTTTTATAGGCCAATTTATTTTGAATATTTTCTATGGCTGCTTTTGCACTATAGATGCCGAATAGGGCCTCAGAGACTGAATAGCTTGCAAAACCTAAAATACTTGCTTTTTGGCTCTTGGCGATAAAAGTTTACTGACCCCTGGAGTAGATCAGTGGTTACCAAAGTGTGGTTCTTTTATCACTGTCAGGGTCACTTGGGAACCTGTTAGAAATGCACAATCTAAGGCCCACCCCAGACCTACCGTATTGGGGAACACGGGGTTGGGGCCTAGCGACAGTGTTTTAACAAGCCCTGCAGGTTGATACACATTCAATTTGATTAACAAGCCCTGCAGCCCTGATACACATTCAATTTGAGAACCGCTGAGGCAGATTTAACTGTACTGTGCTGGGAGCAAGGGAAGGGGGTGGCACCCTAGGTCCCCAGGGAAGACTTCCTGGGTCTAGGTCATTTATACCTAAAGCTGAGTATGTACACGTAGTGCTGTCAAGGTCCAAGTCAGACGTAGAACGTCTCTCCCCTGGGGGAGCGGTTGTGGTTTCAGTTTTGAGAGTGTAAAATCATTCAGTTTTCAAGCTACTCTAAATTGTAGCCTTTGAAAAAGTCAGATAAAGCTAGGGCTGCGTAATAACCTCACACCATTTTAGGCCATCACAGGATTGTTTTTACCGAGCTGCATTGCCTTTGGCTTATACGAAAGTGCACTATTGTGCAAATCTCTTGTGAAATATGGCACAATTTTATTAGTATGCCAGTGAGGCTGTTATTTATTTTTGTCACACGCATCCTCTTTATATAGAGAAACCCATTCTTTCTAAAGGAAATAATTGTGTTTTATTTAAGTATCTGGTTTGTTTTTACCTCATGAGAAGCATGAATTTTGTACTGATTGTGAATACCTTTTTGAGTTGGCCTCCAGGAAGCTCAGAGCCAATTCAACAACACACATCTAGTTTTGTGAACATGATCTTACAGCATACATTTTGTGTACTCTTTTTATTCCAGTTTCTTCTTATTTTAGTCCATCTTTATTTTCTCTTTGCTCTGATTTCCTCACTTTTTGGGCTCTGTTTCATTGTACTCATTTTTCTAGGCAGCCTCAAACTATTTTAGAATGAGTCCAGTATAAACAAATAAAAGCTCCTAAATAAACCTGTAATGATGCAGCGCATCATAATTTTGATTTGAGAAGAAAAAACCCTGAGCAGAATGATTTTAGTTTATCTCAAAGAGAAAAGATAATGTTTATATCTCCCTTCCAATGTTGAGCACAGTTTTGGAAAAGTTACACTTCACATTTTTTATCTTAAAAAAAATCTTGATTACTCATTGGCTTATTCAGTTTAATCCATTCATTTTCTTTGTTTTTTTTAGATTAGGGGTCTGTGTGCCTGTGTTGTACTGATGAATAAAAAGTGGGTTAACTGTCTCATTTATATTTGTACCAATTATGCAGGGACAAACACCAATCAGTCACCCACTGCATTTCTTGCAAAGTTGTGTTTAAAGAAAATGTAAGCATTCAACTGTTTCTCTGGTTTCTAACAGAGACAAATTCTATTTACAGGTAATTTAAAAATGAATCTTCAGACTTAAAATATGTAAGCTAAAATAAGTACATTTTAAACTTGACTCAAATACAAGTATCTTACAAAGATTATAGTGGGGTAAATTTATTTATTTATTATTAAAAAAATATATATATTTAACATTTATTTATTTTTGAGACAGAGAGAGAGCATGAACAGGGGAGGGTCAGAGAGAGAGGGAGACACAGAATCTGAAACAGGCTCTAGGCTCTGAGCTGTCAGCACCGAGCCCGATGCGGGGCTTGAACTCACAGACTGCGAGATCATGACCCGAGCTGAAGTCGGACGCTTAACCGACTGAGCCACCCAGGCGCCCCATGTGCGGTAAATTTAGATAGCACTGATACAAATAAGAGAATCTACCACAATACATGGTGCTCTGCTTTTTAAAAATTCTTCATTTAAAATGTAATTATAGGCAAGACGATCATCTTAATAGCTGTTGATTATCTTAGTGAACCACCAGGCACATTCTTTATGATAAAATTAAATTAAGCAGAGAGGAAATTACTGAGAATTATTTAATTTTGATATACCTTTTAAATAGTTAACTTTTAATATGTACAATGTAGTGCTCAGTGTCCTCGAGGAGCTTTTTTTCTGAGAGGGTAATAAGATGTGGGTCTTCCTGGTACAGCTGTAGGATAATTTTTGATTATTTGAATCTTATATGATTGGATGCCCAGATTTAGTTTAATGAAAAACACAAAACGAAACAGAATAAACAAGCCATGATTTCCTGAATGAATCTTCTTAGCTTAGAGGATTAATTCTTTATTTTATTGAACTCTCATTGTACATCAGACATTGTTCCAGATTATGTGTAGACTTTTGACTTCAGAAATTTAAAATCTAGAAGGGAAATAAAAAGACTCATCATGGTCATAGCAGAGTCCCAAATTTTCAAAATAGGTCTATATCATTCCAAATCCCTTTATTCTAAGTATTACCCAGGAAGTAGCTGAGATGACATTATTCCTTTTAAGGCCAGCAGTATTCAGTGATGAGACCCATTGGACATGAGCCAGAAGCTGGTGAGGAAGATAGACAATTTTTGAGAAGGTTATTCCAAAGCTCAGTCCTACCAGATGGCTATGGATGGTTGGGTGTAGGAAAGGTTCACTGAATACCTTGACCAATAGCTCATTGTTGAGTAACACTTTTGCTATAAGACACACCATTGTCAGGCTGAAAATGGTCCAGAAAGCAAAACACAAGACTCAGATTAGTTTCATGGGCCATCGTCTTGTGCCTGGAGCTGGCTGATTAAACTGGAATAGCAACTCCATAGCTTGAAAATGTGTCAACAGTGTGATGCACCACTAACAGCTCTGAGAGGGGACACAGGTTCCATGTAGACAGATTGGCCAACTTTTGGCAGGAGTCATAGTAAGGCATGTGGTGTGGTAGCCTCTGCCTCAGAGACGTGGAGTGGTTTTCTTTGTAATGATTGGTGTGTCGCCGTGTCTGGTACAACAATGGATCCAGGCAGCAATGGTGGCACTGTGGATGATTTACGCTCAGTCAGAAGCTTGATTTCAGTCTGAGAATGGGCAGAGAAGGGACCCTTATCATAGGCATCTATATGACTTACTCACATGGTTCAGTCAGGAGCTATGATTTGTTACCATAGTTTTCAGACTCAAAAAGAAGTATTTTTAATCTTCCAGTCTGTAGTTTTCCAAATGGCAAACCAAATAAGCAGGCCATTGGCAATAGTCCAAGAGTCAGTAAAAATATAACAGGTTCATCAAGGGGAATATTGGCCAGAGGAATGAGAGTAGCCTTGAGTTCTGCCCACTGAGTAGATTGACTGTCCATTTTTGATCCTCCATAGCTCTCATTGAGGTTAAAAACCACAGCATGTTAGTAAACCAGACCCAGAGACTCTAAGTGTCAAAATCATTAGTCACAGAGACTTGTAACTCAAAGGGGTCATTAGGGTTGTGTGACCCCAAAGGTACTAGCATCCTCTACTTGTGGCTCATTCATAATACAAACATGTAAAGCATCAGTACCAGTTATACATTCAGTAGTGGAATAATATATTCTGCTACAGAAATAATATATTGCTAGTTTTCCTTCTCCACTTTGAGCAAACCCTGCCCACACCCCACTAGCTGAATCCAGACATCTCCTCCCCATAGAGACTGAGTAGGATGATCAATTTGGCACTCATATCCGAAGAGGCCATAAAAGTACGTGACTTCACCCCTCTGAAGTTAGGCAGTTTACTTGAACAGATGAATGTGGCATTTGATCTCCCTTGGGGACAGGGAGACCTTGGTCCCACATCTAGTCATCTTTCTCCTTAGAGTAGTTGAGGTTGGGGCATGGAGGAGGGAGGAATCAAGGGTGCAGAGGGAGAGAGTGACTCAGAGAGGGTGAATAAGAAACATTCACTTTGAGTTTTGAGTGGTATGTAGCTCAATGAAACCACCAAAGTTTTCATTCCACGCAAATCCCTATATTGGGCATTGAAGTCATCACTGTTGGCACCATCTGTTTCAGTTTTGATTTAACAGCCATATCCTACATAGCTTTTCAGCTAGGGCTATGGGGTTCACATTTTTGTTTGACTTGGGCTTGCAGCAGAGATTTTTATAAAGTAGTCTACATTAGTCCAGGGAATTTGCAGCCCCCCTGTCGAGATAATATGTTTTAAATTCTCATTCTCTTTCAACACAGGCATCAGGGATGTTTTCCAGGACTAGGGATCTGACTGCAGGAATTTATCTAGAGTTTATTGGTCAGTTCCTCATTCTCCAGGGATCACCTTCATCAGCACTGTAAACCCAGTCCTGAGCGTAAGAGCTGAATACTAGTCAATGAGTCATTTATCACCTCTTGGGAGTTTGTCTCAGGGAAATGTCTCTGAGAGGGCCAAAGCTCCCTTATAGCAGCTAGGACGCACTGCAAAAATACTCAGACCTTTTACTCTCCTCTCCAAATGGACTTAAGGGTTGATAGACTCCAGGAGGAGTCTCCAGAGTGGTAAGACGTCTCAGCTCTTGCCCTTCCTCCTTACCAAGCATTACGTGTTCTGCCCCTTTGGTTCCCAAGGGAAACCAGCTGGTTCCTGCCCATAGCCTTCATAAATTTCCCTCCTTCCACACACAGTGTAGGCACTCCTTTAGCTGTTGTCTGGAAGAAGGTGGAAATTCTCCTGCTTCCCCTACCAGGATGAATCTTAGTGCTAATTGTTACAATGGGCCAGATTGGTAGCATGTCCCTCTTGCCCATAGGAATGTTAACAACAAGCAGGCAACTGTCTGCTGTACCTCCGTGCACTTGGCCTACAATTACTTCCCCAATTTCCCCTCATTACCAGAGAGTGGAGTGGAGGGCCATTTAGTGCTGTCTGAGCACCAGAGGTGTTAAAAAACTTTGAAAGTATGGGAAATGGTAGAAAGCTGTCAAAAGCACAAGATGTTGGTTAAATGAAATGTCAAGCACAAATCATGGTTACACCTGCCCTACCACAACGTGATTTAAACAAAAAAAGTATTTGGAAAAAAAATTATTAAAATAGAATGAACAAAGATTCTGAGCCACACCCTGCTCCAACCAGGGTTGGAATTACTGTGCGCATGTTAGGATGACACAATGAAGACTTACCTTAATAACTGCCTGCTCTTTTGTAAAATAATAAGATAAATTCATTGAATTTATGTGATAGATCTGTTTTTTTTCTTAAATGAAATAATAGATGTTGCATACTCTGCTCTTAAAGATGATGCTTGCTTCATCTTTTTCTGATTTGTGTCTAACAGAATGGAGACGGGGCGATAGATAAAGCTGAGCTTCGGGAGGCTTGTGATCAGGTCAGCTTGCACTTAGATGAGACGCTCCTGGACCAGCTATTTGACTACTGTGATGTGGATAAAGATGGACTGATTAACTACCTAGAGTTTGCAAATTTTCTTAACTGGAAAGATAAAATGCCTCTGAAAGAGTATGAAGAGAGGGTCATTATTAAAGGTATTTAATTTTTGAAGATTTGCTAACTTCTTCAATGGACTTTTATATTTTTACTTTTCTAGAAGCTTGACTCTTGTCAACTTTAATATATAATATTAAATATGCACATACATACATATTATTTGCTTGTTTATCCATAGAATACCTGTGGAAGGACAGGAAAGAGTTTGATGACATTTAAGGGGAACCAGGTAGCTAAGGGACACGGTGGCAGCAAGACTCACATTTTAATCTAGGTGTTTGTATCTCTTGAATTTGGAACTATGTACTCCTCATTCAGAAGAAAAAAATTAAAAGCAAAACAGTCTACACAGAGACCTAAAACACTAAAGACAGTTCCTCAGAAAACTGTTTGAAAACCATTGTCTTAATTAGCTCCCCTCCCCCAGGAAAAGTCAACAGTAAAATAGAATTTGAGGTAAGAACACTTCTTCTTTTACATTTTCTTACATTGACTTCCTACATCACTAACCATATATTGATAGACATATATACTATGTATATGGACATGTGTGTATATTTTAAATATAGCTAAAATCACAGTGAATGTACCATTTTTATTTGACTTTTTAAACTTTAGCTTTCAAATTTCTATGGAATTAAGAAATAGTTTTATGGTAAACTTTTCTGTAAATTTCATTTTCAGTTCCCTCATGCTGATATATTATGAATTACTAAGCCATTTCCTTACTCTTTGAAATTTAGGTTGTTTCCAGATATTTTGAAAGTAATATTGGTAACACTCAAAAAGCTTTGTTTCTAATTATATCTCATTTCTTATGAATGTTATTATTGTCCCAGAAGAACTCTGTATTTTCATTTTGCTTTTCTAAATGATTGTACCAATCTGTGATTGTATCAGCAAAATCTTTGAGGTTTGACCCTAACTTTGCTACCACTGAGTATTATTTCAAACATTCTTATAATTTAGTTGTTATGATACTTTGTTTGCTTTAATGTTCAAATCTTGATTATTAAGGAAGATTAACTTTTTTAAAAGACTTTACGTTTTTTATCTCCTCTTGGAATATTTTTCTCTAAAAAGTGAAGTTATTACTGTTTTCACTTTTATTTCTGGGTCATGCCTTCCTGCAAGGTCAAAACCAAATTTGGGGCTTTATTGATGATGTGTGACCCCTTATGGGTTTCTGAGATGGCCTTTCTATTCTAACCACAAGGAAAGCAGGAAGTTCTTCTCTGCCTAATGAAGATTTTATGGAAAACATTTCTACCCTCGTGCTCTCAGAAATACAAAGGGGTGATAGATTTATTTTCTTCTTGGCACAACTCATGGAGTAGTGGCCGAGGGCTGAAGCTGGTTTGAAACCAGATTTTCAAATTGTTCTTGGTTTTTGGGTTCTGACTTCATCAGCCATTTTCAATGGAGTCCTTGAAATTTTTCACCTTCTCAGAATTTTCTAAGATAGTGGCCAGTGGTTTAGTCAGAAAGGGCTCAGGAATGTTTCGCCAGGAATTTTTTTTTTTTTTTTAATTATTTGGAGAGAGAGTGTGAGCACAGGTGAGTAGGGGTTGTCGGGGAGAGGGACACAGGAAGAGGGAGAGAGAATCTTAAGCAGGTTCCATGCTTAGTGCAGAGCCTGACGTGGGGCTCGATCCCACAACCCTGGGATCACCATTTGAGCTGAAATCAAGTTTCAACTGAATTTCAACTGATTGAGCCACCCAGGTGCCCCTGACAGGAATTTTCTTATATCAAATTCTATATTACTGTTGACTTCTAGAGGAAAAGAGGTAAGTGTTCTAAGGTAGTGGCTTTCTTTCTTTCTTCCTTTCTTTGTTTTTCTTTTCTTTTCTTTTTCTTTCTTTTCTTTTCCTTTCTTTTCTTTCCTTCATTTCTTTCTTTCAAGTTACTGTTTTTATTTATTATTTTTTTACTTTTGAAAAAAAAAAAATTCCAGTTAGTTAATAAGGCAGTAGCTTTCAAACAGTTTTCTGAGAAACTGTTTCTCATACTTTGTCCAGATTTCTGCCTTTTGAGGGGTGCAGGGACCGCATTAGAGGTTTTGGAACACAAGGTCTGAAAGTGTTGATGGCAACAATTGGCAGGAGCTGAATAGGGGCTGCAGACTTTAGATAGGCATGTCTTTTCTGGTTTGCCATGGTTCTCACCAATCTGATACTGGGGTTCCATTTGCCTTTGCAACCCTTGCTTGGGCTTTCCCAGAACCCTGAGAGTTCTCCTAGAAATTGAAAGACCACAGCGCCCTCTAGTGCTGGCTGTGTAGCTACCAGGTCTGTGAAAAAGCTGTGTCAGGAATTCAGTCCTAAATTTCGGAATGACTCAGTAAAGTAAATCTTCAAAAAGACAGTCTTAGAATTGGAGTTTTACCTCAGGGTTTTCTTTTATATACTGATTCAAGGAGGTATATAACCTAACCCTATATTATTTATATAATCGGTTCTTGAGCTCACGCTGTGTTCTCACTGCCAGTCCAAATGTTGCAATATATGGGGTTCCCTGCCACCATCAGGTATGTGTGGAATTTACAACCCCGATATGTCTTCTCCCTCCCTCCTTGGGGGAGAACTCTGGAAACAACTCTGGTAATCCTGTAGTTCAAGTTAAATATGAAAATAAATTCTAATTTTTTTTTTTTTTAAAGGAGAAATAGGTTCCATGGTTTCATTTGGTCTCTCAGATTTAAAAGCTTTATTTTAGAATAAAGTGAGTGGAGTGGCAAGAAGAAACCTTAGGCCACATTGGGATTCCCATATATGTCATCAGCCTGCCCTTGTTCTCCCACAGTGGGACGCTGGCTTCAGTGGAGGGTTTCCATCAGCCCAGTCTCTGTCTCCACCAGCAAGGAGGGACTAACCAGGAAAATGGATTTTGCTGTAGAGCAGTAAGCACCAAGTAGTAATTTCTTCCTGTACTTCCCTGCCCCCCCCCCCCCAACTCCCCCGCCTTTCCCTCTTTGCTTGAAGGTAGAAAACCAGATTGTGCAAACCCTGCGGAGGCTAATATTGAAGAATCTGAACCAACTCTCCTGATAAAGCCAGAAGATACTGTCTTAAAAGAACCAGGGAGCTCGGAAAAGACTCTCCGGACACTTCTGAGGCCAAGTGATAAAGTTTCTAATCACTATAAGACAACTTCTTCTGAGATCAATGCAGTTGTAGGAGCTGTTCCTTCTCTTTGTGAGTATGTCACGTTATTTGCTGAGTTCTAAAAGGATCAGCAAACATAGAAGTGTTCTTTGTCCTTGTATTATCCCCAGTCTCTTATCTTCATTAGGCTGTTTCTCAAAGCCTAGGACCTTTCATTCAGTTCTGTATTTGAAGCAACCAGGGGGGTCTCAGTAAATGTAGGGAGAACTGAACTATTGTTAATGATGACCCAAGTAATATGATTCTCTCAACGCTAATGAAATTGATCTATGATGAGCAGAATATTGAATATTACGCAGACTTCACCAACTGTTAGGAGACTTATAAACCATGTGATTCTTAGCTACAAACAGATTTGCCTTCAAATATTTGAAGAGCTGTCACAAAACTCTTCTCTGTATCTTCATTCTCCTTCTGCTAGTTTGCTAGGGCTGCCATAACAAGTACCGCAAACTGGATGGCTCAAACAACAGATATTTATCATCTTATGGTTCTGGAGGCTGAAAGTCTGAGGCCAGGGTATTGATGGGAGTTGGTTCCTTCCAGAGCTGTGAGGGAGAATCTGTTCCAGGCTCCTCTCCTAGATTTTGACAATTTTTGGTGTTCCTTGGCTTCTGCTGTATCACCCTGATATCTGCCTTCACCCTCACATGGTGTTCTCCTGTGTGAGATGCCCCCTTTTGTAAGGACCCCACTCACATTGGATGCGTGGCCTACTCTACTCCAGTATGACCTCATCTTAATTAATCACAAATACAATGACTATTTTTTTAATGATTTATTTAATTTATTTTCTTTTTTTTTAATGTTTATTTTTGAGAGAGAGAGAGAAAGACAGAGCATGAGCAGGGGAGGGGCAGAGAGAGAGAGGGAGACAGAATCGGAAACAGGCTCCAGGCTCCAGGCTCCACGTCAGCATAGAGCATGACGTGGGGCTCAAACCCACAAACCGTGAGATCATGACCTGAGCTGAAGTTGGATGCTTAACCAACTGAGCCACCCAGGCACCCCACGATTACTCTGTTTTTAAATAAGGTCACATTCTGAGGTACTGGTGGTCAGGATTTTAACATATAAATCTGGGGAGAATATATTTCAACTCATAACACCTCATTATCTTAATATTGAGCATGATGATTCTTGGTTAGTTAGAAAGATTGTTTTATGTTGGTCAAGATCACTTCCTGAGACTAAGGACATGACTAAGGATTTGCATGTTTTTCTTAACTGGATTTTTTAGATATGCCATATATTCTGGTGTAATGAGCTTCTACTCCCATTAGAATAGTACTGTCCAATAAAAATATAATTGGAGTTACATGTATTTAAAAAATTTTAGTAGCCACATTAAGAAAAAGAAACAGGGAGGGGCGCCTGGGTAGCTCAGTCGTTGAGTATACAACTTTGGCTCAGGTCATGATATCACAGTTTGTGAGTTTAAGCCCCAGGTTGGGCTCACTGCTCTCAGTGCAGAGCCCGCTTTGGATCCTCTGTCCTCTCTCTCTCTGCCCCTTCCTGCTTGCACTCTCTCTCTCTCACAAAAAAACAGAAGGAAAAAGAAACAGGTGAAATCAATTTTAATAGTATATACACTTTATATATAATACATAGATCTCCCAAATACCTTTTCAACAAGTAATCAATACAATATGATTAAATATTTCACTTTTTGGGGGGTACTAAATCTTTGAAATTCAGTGTGTATTTTACCCTTACATCACATCTCAATTTGGACTAGCCCATTTCTTTTTCTTTCTTTTTTTTTTTAGATATTTCTTTTTTATTTTTTGAGAGAGAGTGAGTGCATGCATGCAAGCAAGGCAGGGGCAGAGGGAGAGGTAGGGAGAGAATCTCAAGCATGCAGAGTCCAATGCAGGGCCCAATTTCATAATGTGAAATCATGACACAAGCCAAAATCAAGAGTCAGATGCTTAATGGACTGAGCCACCGAGGCACCCCAGACTAGCCCCATTTCAAGTGTGTACTCAATAGTGACAGGTGACTGGTAGCTACTGTATTGTATAGCTCAGTTGTAGAATGTCTGTTTTCCTCTCTCATTGATGTCCTAGGTTATCCCATCTATGGTGTTCCAACCATTCGGTCTGATATCCCTGCCCCCCGAATTCGTCGCATCAGTGATAGAACTAATTATGGTGAAGAGGGCAATGCCTATTCATTACTACATCCTACCATCTTTGGCCAGAAAGGAGTGTTTGAAAGAGACTTCTTCAAGACAAGATCTAAAAAAGAGGTAGAGTGTATTATTTCAAAAGAGTTGAAAGACATGTCAACTTTGCATAAACACACAAAGATGAAAATGCTTATTTATCAACACCTATTTAATTTTAGACTTTTAAAAAGTTGAGCTTTTATGTTATAAAAGTCATCAGGATCCCCAAATAGAGGATTCTTAAGGATACTATTTAGTTTGGTTGTGACATTTTGGTACAATTCTTGGAGCAGAGTTTCCTCTGTGATAGGAAACATTACTCTCATATGATACATCCACTAGGACCTATGTATAAAAAGAAATGTTTTCCTAAGGAACTCAATCAAAAGGGATCACTCCTTTCCTTGTGTAAGTATCTCATGGTTTTATATCTCCAAAACCAGAGAGTAGGCATGAGAAGGGCCACTCTGCCACCCTCCTTATATACTGCTATCTGATTTAAAATATTCCATCCTGTTGCCACGTTCTTTGTCAGCCCATGTATCTTGTTTCTGTTTTGTTTGTTAGAAAACATGGTCCTCATATTCCAGGTGATTTTCTTCCTAAGTGGGTTAGAAAACAGGAGTGACCAGCTACATCAGAATAGCCACTAGGGTTCTTAGGGCCAAGGATTAATAGCAACGCATGGTCAGCCTGCTTGATCTGCACTCGTGGAAGGCAGCGTGTAATCTAGGACACAACTGCTGCTTCAGAACTCTCATATCCAGAGCTAGGAATGATATGAGGAGACATGTAGACATATGATGCTTTCTGAGACTTCAGATGAAGAGTTGATTACTTGAAAATTTACTAACTCCTACCTTAATTATAACAGATTCATTCTAACAATTCATCCCCACTGAGGTAGGGGACAGAGGAAGGGAGAAACTCAGAGGAAAGGCCTTTTGCCTGGCCTTTGGGACCATGCCCGGGGGATCAGAGAAGGGACACCCCCAGACTGTGTTTTCACATCTCTTAATTACTCTAACGGCCATATGAAATAGAAGTTCAGGGTTGCCAAAAGAAACAAAAATCTCCTGCTTGTTGCATGTTGCCTAAAATTCTTTTAACTAGGAAGTCATCCTTTGTCTCACACATCTGGAAAAAAAAAAGAACCCAGATGAGTGGTTGGAGTGAGAATGGACGGGTTTCTGGAAAGATCAGCTAATCTGTGTATTACAATGGAATGGGGACCTAAGGGAGGGATGCCTCCTGAGGAGGGGGAAAGGAAGTGGAGGAGGAGGCCACTTCAGGAGTTGACTCTGTGGGGACACTCCTTACCTGTCATTGTGGGTGGGGCAGCAGGAAAACGCTGTTCTGCACAGGGGCACTGAGGTGTTTTGCTGTACAACTGCAGCTTCTGGCAGCTCTTCTGAATTTCAAGTGTAGTTGATCATACGGTTAATTTCCCAGGAGGGCACATCATTTCTCCAGGATCTTTAAATTGTTAAGATTCCGCTTAATAGATGTATTCTGCAACTCTTCTATTTCTTTGGCTTTCCTATTCACTGTCTAACCTTTCTTTCTATTTCCCTCTGCTTTTTTTTTTTTTCTGTGTGCTTCATAATAAATGTTTTTCCTCCTTTAAATTTAATTTTTTTTCAAATCTTTTATTTCCTCTACTCACTCTAACATTTCTTTCTACTTCTATGTCTTATCTTTCCTTCCTTATGTTTTCCTTTAATAATTATCATTGCAGAGAGGTTGCTAACCAAAGTTTGCTGGCTTTCAGTATGTTCAGATTTTAGTTTGCTCAGTTATTCATGCATGCTTTATCTCTCTGGCATTTGCACATTCACAACTGTAAAGTTTATATCGGGCCAGTTAGGGACATTTTATAAATGATCCTATTTTAGAGAAGGGAATTTTCAAGGGGTTTACATGACATACACAAGATCCTAGTGACAAGAAGTGAGTGAGATGGAACTTAAATCCAATGTGTCTTCTCTAACTTTTTATTCTTTCTGCTTGAATTTGGCTGCTACCTTAAAAAAATTTTTTTTAATGTTTATTTGAGAGAGAGAGAGACAGAGTGCGAGCAGGGGAGGGGCAGAGAGAGAGGGAGACACAGAATCCGAAGCAGGCTCCAGGCTCTGAGCTGTCAGCACAGAGCCCGACATGGGGCTTGAACCCACGAACTGTGAGATCATGACCTGAGCCAAAGACGCTTAACTGACTGAGCCACTCAGGCACCAACTACCTTTTAAAATAACCAGAAACACTTAAATAGTTGAAAGTAATTTTATATATGGGTTAGTATAGGTGAATACCCTCTTAATTGCATTAATGCTTATTTATTTTGAGAGAGAGAGTTAGAGTGTGAGTGGGGGAGGGGCAGAGAGAGAGGGAGAGAGAATCCCAGTCTGTCAGTGCAAGAGCCCAACATGGCTCATTAAGATCTCACTAACCATGAGATCATGACCTGCGCTGAAATCAAGAGTCAGATACTTAACTGACTGAGCCACCCAGGCACTCTAAAAATATTAAAGATATTAAAATACAAATTTAAAAACATAGATCTCAGTCTGACTTTCAATTTTTCCCCTAGATTGCAGAGATATTATGTAACATTGGTGTCAGGCTTTCTGATGAAGAATTTGAAAATGTATGGAATCTTGCATCAAAAAAACATCACAGAGGAGAAGTTTCTGTAGAGACCATCAGAAATGTTCTGGATGAGCTACAACATGCAGACCGGATCAAGTGTAAAACAACCATGTGATATTTTTGGAGTTCATTCATTTAAAAAAAGAAATGTTAAATCTCTGTTCATTAAAATGTTGAGTCCATTCTGGTTTTAGATATGTTAGATGTCAGTCACTGAAGTAGGACTCATATGCCTATGTGTATTGCTAATAAATTTGATTTGGGATTTTAAGATTTATTGTATTGTTTTCTGTAAAACACCAAACAACTTGATGAGCACTTAGAGTTAATCTTTCATCTCACCAAAGGCCTAGTTCAGAATGATGTAGATGTTTGTAATGAAAGCATTGTAGACAGATGCTTAAGAAGTCTATGCATTTTAGTTGGTTGAATGAAATTCAAAGTCTAGTTTGTGATACTAGGTTGACAAAATTTTGCCTTCAATCTTTTGTTATTTTTCTCTTGAGGTGTCAGTATGACAGAATGTAAGCTTAGCAAGCTTTCAATCTGTGTTAGCATCTGAGGAAAACAAACACAAGGAGCAGAATTTAGAGAAGAAAAGCTGGAGTTCCAACAATGACACGATAGCCATTAGTTTTAATATATTCCTATGGCCATTTATAGCAGCATTATCCACACTAGCCAAATTATGGAAAGAGCCCAAGTGTCTATCAACTGATGAATGGGTAAGGAAGATGTGGTGTTTACACACACACACATACACATACCCCCCCACTAGAATATTACTCAGCCATGAAAAAGAATGAATTCTTGCCATTTGCACTGATGTGGATGGAACTAGAGTGTGTTATGCTACATGAAATAGGTCAGTCAGAGAAAGACATATATGACTTCACTCATATGTGGAATTTAAGAAGCAAAACAAATGAGTGAAGGGAAAAAAAAGAGGCAAACCAAGGAGCAGACTCTTAACTGTAGAGAACAAACTGATAGTTACCAGAGGAAAGGTGGGTGGAGGGATGGGTTAAATGGGTGATGGGGATTAAGAAGTGCACTTGTGATAAGCACCAGGTATTGTACACCTGAAATCTATGTGCACTGTATGTTAATTAACTGGAATTTAAATAAAAACTTAAAAAAAAACCTCTTCCTATGGCCAGAAAAGCATATTGCCCTTAAAGTATGTGAAGAGGACACAGCTGACCCACCATTACTTGCAGCTTTAGAGCACTCTTAGTAGCAAATTGCACACAATCATTTCCTCTCATGCCTTGGCCCTCTGATGCTCTGGCCTGATGAAGTAGGGATGGTGAGAAGGTGTGACCTCAGCATAGTGTGTTCTTCCTATACATCAAAAGCACCAGTGTGGGTTAAAGCCACCACTGAAGCTTGATTAGTAATACAACTTGATTAATTGAATTATCAATAAAATGTATTCTGTCAATGTTTTTCTGTGATTGACTTTGAATTTTGTTGTTCATTGTCTATTAGTATGAAAAATTACTGTTTAAGATACTGTTGTTACAGTGTAGTCTACCATTACTTATAAAAGAGAGAGAGAGAGACCTGAAGTTTAAAAAATTGCCCATTCTCTAGAAAATGTAATTTTATAATTCATTTATTATATGGGTAATTTATTTAAAAAAATATTTAAGTTTATTTATTTTGAGAGAGAGACAGAGAGGCAGAGACAGAGAGAGAGAATGCATGAGTGCAGGGGAGGGGCAGGGAGAGAGAGGGAGAGAGAGAATCCCAAGCAGGCTCCATGCCACCAGCACTGAGCCTGAGGTGGGACTGGAACCCATGAACTGTGAAATCATGACCTGAGCTGAAATCAAGAGTCAGATATGCAACCAACTGAGCCACCTAGGTGCCCCATAAAGCCACTATTTTCAAGACCAAGGGACATAACTGACTCTCCTAATACATAAAAACAAACACAGGAAGTTAGACAAGCGGCACGTGGGTGGCTCAGTTGGTTACATATCTGTTTCAGCTCATGTTCAGCCTCACATTGGACTCTGCACTGACAGTGGAGAGCCTGCTTGGAATTCTGTCTTCCTCTCTCTCTGCCCCTCCCTTGCTCATGTTTTCTCTCTCTCAAAAATAAATAAACTTAAAAAACTAAAAAAGTAGATTAATCACTTATAAAACTGTATGGAGGTTAAAGTACAAAAGCAGTAAAATCAATTATACAAAAGTCAGTCAAGGGATTCACAAAATAAAAGGTTGCAAAGTATGACATGATGTACATAAAACATGGTTGGTGGGGAGTAAAAACTTAGTGCTTTTAGAATGGGTTCACACCCTATGTTTGACAATCAATATTGCTATGTGCATAAGATGTTATATATAAGCCTAATGATAACCACAAATCAATGTATAATAGTCATGTCAGTTAAGGGTCTGACTCTTGGTTTTGGCTCAGGTCACGATCTTGCAGTCATGAGATCAAGCCCCGCATTGGGCTCTGTGCTGACAGCATGGAGCCTGCTTGGGATTCTTGCTCTGCCCCTCCTCTGAACTCTCTTTCTCTCTCTTTCAAAATAAATAAATAAACTTTTTTTTAAAAAAGGAAAGGAAATAAAAGGTATCTAAATTGGTAATGAAAAAGTAAGACTTTCACTAATTACGGTTGACATGATACTAAATATAGAAAAGCCTAAAGACTCCACCAAAAAACTATTAGAACTGATAAATCAGTGAAGTCATAGGATATAAAATTAATATACATAAGTATATTGCATTTTTATACACTATTAATGAAGTAGCAGAAGGAGAAATTAAGAAAACAATCCCACTTAAAATTGCACCAAAAATAATAAAGTACCCAGAAATAAACAACCAAGGAGGTGAAAGATCTGTATTTTGAAAACTATATATTAATGAAAGAAATTGAAGAAATCACAAGTGGAAAGATGCTGTGCTCATGGATTGGAAGAACAAATATTGTTAATATGTCTATACTACCCAAAGCATTAAATATCCACATATTTAATGCAATATCTATTAAAATCCCAACATTTTTCACAGAACTAGAACAAATAATCCTAAAATGCATATGGAACCACAAAAGACCCTGCATCAAAAATAGACACCGTAGATCGATAGAACAGAATAAAGAGTCCAGAAATAAACCCATGCTTTTATGGTCAATTGATCTATGACAAAGGAGGCAAGAATATACAGTGGGAAAAAGACAAATGGTATTGAAAAAACTGGACAACTACATGGAAAAGAGTGAATTTGGACCACTTCCTTATACCATAAACAAAAATAAAATCAAAATGGATTAAGGACCTAAATGTGAGACCTGAAACCACAAAATTCCTAGCAGAAAACATAGGCAGTAATGTCTTTAATATCAGCTATAGATACATTTTTCTAGATATGTCTCCTCTGGCAAGAGAAACAAAAGGAAAATTAAAGTATTGGGATTACACCAAAATAAAAAGCTTTTGCATAGCAAAGAAAACCATCAATAAAACAAAAAGGCAACCTACTGAATGAGAGAAGATATTTGCAAATGATACATCAGATGAGGGGTTAATAACCAAAATATATAAAGATCTTATATAACTTAACACCAAAAAATATTAATAATAAAAGAGATTTAAAACTACAATAAACAATAGTCCCAATTAAAAATGGGTAGAGGACCCGAATACCCATTTTTCCTAAGAAGACATTAGGATGGCCCTACAGACACATGAAAAGATGGCCAAAATCACTATCAGGGAAATGCAAATTAAAACCACAATGAGATATCACTTTACATATATGAGAATGGCTAACATAAAAAAACATGCAAAAAACCCACAAGTGTTGGCAAGGATGTGGAGAAAAATGAACCTTTGGGTGCACTGTTGGTGGGAATGCAAATTGGTGTAGTCACTCTGGAAAATAGTACAGAGGGTCCTCAAAAATTAAAAATAGAATTACCATATGGTTCAGTAATTCCACTGCTGGATATTTAACCAAAGAAAATGAAAACACTAATTCAAAAAGATATATGAGCCCCTATGTTTATTGCAGTATTTAAAACAGCCAAGATACAGAAGCAACCCGTGTCCATCCATAGATGGATGGATAAAGTAGAGGTGGTATGTGGGTATACATACATACCTATGGAATGTTATTCAGCCATGAAAAGAATGAAGTCTTGCCATTTGCAATGACATGGAGGAACCTAGGGGGTGTAATGTTAAGTGAAATAAGCCAGTCAGAGAAAGAAAATACCGTATGATTTCACTCATATGTGGAATTTAAGAAACAAAACTGATAAAGAAAAAAAGACAAAAGGACAGACTCTTTGGCAAACCACTGGTTGCCAAAGGGGAGGTAGGTGAGGGGACGGGTGAAAAAAAGAGGTTTACATTACACTTATCTTGATGAGCACTGAGAACTGTAGAGAATTGTTGAATAGTTATATTATACCCCTGAAACTAATATAACTCTGTATATTAATTATAATGGGGGGGGGGGGGAACCAGCCTTTAATATGTGGACTAACCTGCCGTCAGCAGTATGCCATCTCCGACCAAGGTTCAGCAAAAAGCGGACAGCCCAACCGTGAAACCAGCTGCACTGCACCAGGTCAGCTCCTGGAATCAAACAGCTCATGGTGCTTGGGATGCTGTGAGGTGCATGATGCTGGAGATTTTCTTTTCATGCAGATGAACATCTTGTATTTGGCTATATTAAGAAAGTATGAGGAACTGTCATCTCAATCAAGTTTCATGCCTTCAATGATTTCTAATTCATCATTTAGTTTTTTTCCACTCTTTGCTAAAGTGACATCCTTTCCCCCAGATTGTGTTGCATCAGAAAAGTAGTGCTGATTTCTTGATTCCTATTTGTAAGAATTACGGTCCTGGCATGACACGGTCTTCAGGCCCTCACGCTTCACTAAATCTGGCCACATGGTGTCATAAAATGCTTAGCAATTTTAGTTTATCAATCAGACTCTTCTTGAGGAGCAAACTGAGAGCATTTGATATGAATAACAAATCTGGATTTGTGACCTTAGGAAGGACACCTAAACTTACAAAGCTGTGGCTTTCTTATTTACAAAATGGAAATAACATAAGTCCCTTATGAACTTGTAAGGCAGCTTTGATGGCATATGTGAGCACCTAGAACCATTTTAGCTCAATAAATATGAGTCAAAAGACCTGATTCAGGTCATAGCTCATCTCACCTACTTGTAAGTACTATTTTGTTCTCCATATATTAATATAATTATGTTGACTTCTTCTTCGTTTTGTCCTCATCCCCCTGATTCTTTTTCTTAAGTAAGTGTCCATCGTTGATTTTGGCAGATTCGATAATCCCCACTGACTTACTGCTCTAGGTAATTTAGAATCCACCTGGCATGTCTATCACTATGCTTTGAGCAGAGCTCCTCATTTTATTATTTTTTAAAAAAATGTGTACACACACAATATACTGGGATTCTTACTGTGATTGCATTGAGTGTAAAGATGAATTGGGGGAAACTGACATTTTTATAATGTTTTGACTACCAAACAATAAACATGATACATTCATACATTTATTGAACTTTTCTTTATCTCAGTAATTCTCAATTTTCCATGTTGAGATATTGTACATTTTCTGTTAGATTTATTCCTAGGTATTTGGTATCTTGATTTTATAATACATTGTATCCATTTTCATGTTGTTATTCTATTTTTTATTTTTTTAAAGTATTTATTTTTTTAAAGTTCATTTATTTTGAGAGAGAGAGAGAGAGGGAGAAGGGGAGGGGCACAGAGAGAGAGAGGGAAAGAGGATCTAAAGTGGGCTCCACACTGACAGCAGAGAGCCCCATGTGGGGTTCGAACTCACGAACTACAAGATGATCTGAGTTGAAGTCAGACACTTAACTGACTTACCCAGGCATCAATGCATCAATTTTTAAATAGATTTATTGAGATATCATTTACATTCAGTCAGATCCACTGTCACAAACACAACATAGAACTGTTCTATCACGTCACAAAATTCTCTGGTACCCTTTTGCGGTAAACATCTCCTTTTCCACATTCTAGCCCCTCACAACCACTCATTTGTTTCTCTGTCCTGTAGTTTCCACCTTTTTGAAAATGTCATATCAATGGAATCATGGAATATGTAGCTAGCATTTTGAGAGTGACTTCTTTCACTTAGTAATGATTTGAAGATCCATCTACGTCATTGCACGGGTCAGGAGTTCATTCTTTATTGCTGAGTAATATTCCACTGTATGGATACACCACAATTTGTCTATCTGTTTACCAGTTAGACATCTGAGTTGTTTCCAGTCTTTACCAATTCTGAATAAAGCTGCTACGAACACTTGTGAATAGGTATTGTGTAAACATAAGTTTTCATCTCTCGGGAAAATAACTACGGGTGAGATTGCTGGACTATATGGTAAGCATATGCTTAACTGTATAAGAAACTGAAAATCTGTTTTCAAAATGGCTCTATCATTTTGCATTTTCACCAGCAATTTATGAGAGTTCTAGTTCATCCTGGTATCGTGTTTGAAAAAATTATTTTCGTCTAATAGGTCTGAAGTAATAGCACATTGTGGTTTTAATTTACATTTTTCTAGTGACTAATGATGTTGAGCATCCTTTATGGGCTCATTGGCCATGCATATATCTTCTCTGGTAAAGTATACATTCTAACATGCTGCCTAGTTTTTTAAAAAGTTTATTTATTTTGAGAGAGGGAGAGAGAGAAAGCATGAGCAGGGTAAGGGTAGACAGAAAGGGAGAGAGAGAATCCCAAGCAGGTTCTGTGCTGTCAGCTTGGAGCCTCATGTGGGGCTTGATCTCACGAACCATGAGATCATGACCTGAGCAGAAATCGAGTCAGACGCTTAACCGACTGAGCCATGCATGCACTTCACTGCCTATTTTTTTAAATGGCTTGTTTTCTTATTATTGAGTTTTGTGCGTTCTTTACGTATTATAGATACAAATCCTTTATCGTATGTGTTTTGTGGATATTTTCTTCTATATTTAGCTTGCCTTGAAAAAAAATTTTTTTAAATGTTTTTGAGAGAGAGAGACAGAGACAGAGTAGGGGAGGGGCAGAAGGAGAGGGAGACACATAATCCAAAGCAGGCTCCAGGCTCTGAGCTGTCAGCACAGAGCCTGACGTGGGGCTTGAACTCACAGACCACAAGATCATGACCTGAGTTGAAGTTGGTTGCTCAAACGACTGAGCCACCCAGGTGCCCTGCCTTTTTATTTTCTTAACAGTGTCTTTCAAAGAACATAAGCTTAAAATTTTGGTGAAATATGATTTATCAATAATATAGCAAAATTGCCAGCCCTCCTGAATTTGGTGATCATAAATTGAAAGTGAGACCAATTACTTGATTTTGTATCTTTCTTTGGTTAGTTTCTTCATATGCAACTGCTGCACTTCAGATTTGGAATAAGTGGAGATATGAATTTAGGGGTGGAATTTAACCTGGTGAATAAAATGGTGGGAGGAAGGGACCAAGGAGTTGAGTGTATGCAAGGAGTTGATTCCAGTGATAGAACATGGAAACTAAGATGAGTAAAGAGGAAGTTCAGAAATAAATGATAGTGAAAAATGGCAGGATTAATGGATTGGGCTATCCCAGTCAGTCAAAGAATTGTGGGAGAGTTATATATATATATATATATATATATATATATATATATATATATGAAAAAGTTATATATAAAATAGGAGTTGGTGATCACAAAGTGGAATGCTTGCAAAGTGAAATTCTGTACGTGGTAGTTGTTGGTAATGAGAATGTCTAGGATGTGATAATAGGATTGCATGACTTAAACAGGTGGAGAATAGGATCATTGAAGGAAAGGAGTACAAAAAGTGAGAAGTCCATTGTTAAGCAGAAGGATCACCTACCTGGATATTGATACTACCAAGAAAGACGACAGGGAAGGTAACAGAGAGAGAATGACCCTGGTTTCATATCCCTTTGAAATCATGATGAAAGATACACACTGTTATTTTAGAAAAGAACACACGCAAATATTTTTGGTCATGTAATACTCAATTCCCCTTCTTCCCCCCATAGATAGACCTCTAGACCAGGTAAACATTTAAGTAGCTAAATTTAAATTTTATCCTCAGGTGGGCTTCATATATATCCTTATTTTCTTGCCATCCATCCATCCATCCATCCACTTACCACGTGACTAACCACCCCGCATCTGAACTTTGGTTAAATATCATTTTCAGGAGAATGCTGTTCTCTGAATGGAGATGCAAAGAAACATGCTTCCCCATTTACAACGGTAGGGGGCACCCTAGCATTTCCAAACTTACTGAGGAGCCTTAGCCCACAGTGCAGAATAGCTGCAGAGGCTCAATAATACTGAGTAAAAAGAAGACTGTTAAACTGGAGGGAGGAGACTTTTTACCACTGTACTTTGTGAAATCCAGGATGATCCATGCAGTTTCTTCTTTTATTATTTAGTGGCAGTAATTAGGCTGGAAAGGAACATTTTAAATAGTAAGCTAGAGTGAGGCTTGTTTGGATTATAAAGTGTTATCTCTGAGTGACACAAGTAAAGCAGTGAGAAATATTCAAGTGAGATAAAAATAAATATCCAAATATATCACCAAGTTCTCACCTAAATCCATATTTCTATAGTGTTCAGATAGTCTTGTTAAAGGTAAAATATGTTAAACCCATGAAAACTTTAAAAAGCCAGTTTCCTAGCCCAGGCAAATAAATTTAATACATTTTCTTTACAACATAGCTAACAAATAGAGAAACTTGTTGGAAATATTATGTGGGCCAATAAAAGGTAATTTTATTTTATATAGTCAAAATATGAAAACTCACTGTGGCTGGATGTGAAGAGCTGGGCTACTTAGAGGTTAACACCCCAACCATAAACCACCAATGAGGATAGACTTGAAGGGCATTTCTTCTATTATGAAACATTTACAATAATAGCCTTGTAAAAAATAATGGGATCTATTTAAAGCTCATTTATTTCCCAGCTAAGTGGCAATTTCCTATCACTCAAAATGCTAATACTTCCTCCTGAAACCCTAGGGATAATCCAATTCATGTGTGTTCGTTGAAAAAAAATCTGGTTAAAATAAGCAGGTGATTCTGTTTTAATAATATCTGTCCTGCCAGCAATAAGACAGTCTCAGGTGCAAATAAATATATCAACAAACAGATTTTCTTTAAAGCACACAGGGTCTCATATCATTTCCAAATTAGCCAATTAGCATGATGCTATTGGAAGAGCTAATTAAAAAGTGCGTTTAGACTCAGAAATGTTTCCTGAGAGTAATCTGGAGCTTACAGTCCTTATTCCACCTGTAATTACTCTGCCTGATTTTCTACTCTGTAGATAGAGGTGAACACACCTTCACCTGGGCAGAGGAAAAAGCCCTTTTTTTCCCCCCTCTCTTGGAGTCAGCTCATGTATATCAATCAATACCTTGAACTGATTAATGCATGCTTAGCTTGTTAAAAAGGCACTCCCATCCCAATTCTTTAAGTTGTTAGAAGGATGGTTAACTAGTACAGAACTTAGAGTAAAGTTAAAAATTTCTTTAGAAATTTGGTCCTGGTAGAAACATATTTACAGTTAGAATCTTGGTAAGTTCAACAACTTTTGCAGCAAATGTGTCTATCAGAAGAACTAAATTCTTGAGATTTACCAGTAGAAGAATTTTGCTGGGGGGAGGTGAGGATAGGCGATTTATATTTGATAGCCACTAAGTCAGTGCCTTTTATTTTCTTTCATTCATTCATTCATTCATTCATTCATTCATTCATTCAGGTAGGCCCAACATGGGACTTGGGCTCACAATCCTGAGATCAAGACTTCAGCAGAGGTCAAGAGTCGGATGCTTAGCTTAACTGACTGAGCCACCCAGGTGTCCCTAAGTTAGTACCTTTTAAAGTTTAACATCCATACAGATTACCCATAGATCTTTTTAAAATACATTTTCTTACTTGGTAGGTACCCCCTCCCCCACCCCCCTCCCCCACCCGGGGGCTGAGATTCTGCATTTCTAAAGCTTCTGGGTGATACAGTGCAGCTGGCTAGGGATAGCACTTGTGCTCTCAGTATAGCCATTTCTCCAAAGAATCCTAACCAGCCCTTTTAGTAGAGAATGGTATTGGAAATCAAGTTCTGAGCACTAAGTGTGCTAATTACTACTGGAGTGTCTTTGCTTCCATGCCCTCTTAGCTAATAGAGCAAGCAAATATATATGTGTATATTAGACTGTGTACCTATACATATTTACAAATATTTCTATGTGTAAACATCTATATCTACATTAATCTAACAATGAGCTTAATGATGTCCTTTCTCCCTCCCTTTCTCTTTCCTGACATTCAAATTATGCACATTAGGCCTTTTGAAAATAAAATTGTCCCTTCGCTCTTAGATGTTTTGCTCTTTTTCTTTCCTTTTTGCCTTTTAGTTTGGGAAGTTTCTGTTGACCTATCTTCAAGCTCACTGATTTTTTTTCTTAGCCATGTCAAGTCTACTGATGAGCCCACCCAAATCAATCTTCATTTCTGTTCCAGTGTTTTGGATTTCTATAATTTCCTTTTGATTCTTTTTTTTTTTTTGAGTTTTCATCTATCTGGTTATATTATCCAGCTGTTCTTGCATGTTGTCTACTCTTCATATTCCTTAACATATTAAATCACGGATATTTTAAATTACTTGTCTGATAATTCCAACAGCTGTGTCATATCTGAATCTGGTTCTAATGCTTGCTCTCTTTGGAGTGTGTTTTTTCTTTCCTTTGATTTTGCCTTTGGTTGTAAGATTTAGTTGAAAGCTGGTCATGTTGTATTGGGTAATATAGGAAGTGAGTTCAATAGGATTTGGGAAAATTTATGTTAACCTGGCTAGGAGGTGGGATGCATTTCATGTTTGCTGTAGCTATAGGTACCAGAGGCTTCATATTCCTTTAATGCCCTTGATGTCTCTCTCCTGTAGATTTTGGGTTTCCTTAGAACTCTTAGAGTCTGCATGTCATAGTTCCTTCATCTGTAACCTGCTGTGATAGTGGAGGCCTGTTGGGGAGCTGGTATGGTATGGGGGAGGGGAAGCATTGTACAACTTTAAGATGAAACCTCAGTCTTTTAGAAGGCCTGTGTCTCAGGGCTGTGACCTTCTTAACTGTTGATAGGGTGGAAGAGCTTTTTTTCCCTCCTGACATGAGGCCAGAGAGCTAGATGAGGTGGAGTAGGAGGAATATCCTCCGACCCCCCTACCCCCCCAGTTGGGATAACGCTCTGCTTCATTCTTTCCCTGGGAAGTAGACCTGTGTTATAGAGAGCACTTTGGACATTTTTCATAATGATTATTCTCCTTCCTCTGCCAAATCCACCCAGTCTTTCTGTGATCTTCATCATGAGAACTTGGTAGTTTTCTTGAAGGTAAAATCCAACGGAGTGGGGGGAACCCCCCCAACAGTGTGGCCCCCAGGAGTTTCTCAGTCTCAGGCTGCTCGATTGTCAGCCTCAGCAATTTGTCACAATGATCGTTTCCTACCAGCTTCTAGTGCCAGCAGCTCCTCCTCCAGGGAAGCGGATCTCATCTGTGACTCTGGATTTTGCTGTCTCTCCAGATTTTGGATTGGCAGTTTACCCTGCAGTGTCAGTTCCCTGATGGGCCCAGGAAAAGTTGTTTTTCAGTTTGTTTTGCTTTTTTAGATTGTAAGGATGGGAGATTTGACTTCTAAGCTCTCTACATGTTGAAGAAAACTAGAAGTGTTGTATTAACTTTTCACTTGCACCTCTATCTGGGTGGAGGGAAAGACAGGGGAATACCAAAAGGAGTATATTTCATAATTTACGAACTGTAGTAAACAAGGATGAAACCAATCACTGAAATGAGTTTGAGAGTTTAGTTTGCGTGTAATTATTTCTCTGTCTCTCCTGTCATAATTAATAGATTAATAGAGTTCCAGGATCTTGTGGTTACCTCTGCAAGGGTCAGCACATGTATGAAACACCACCTAATGTATCAGATAAAATGTTGAAAGGAATATATCAGGGATGTGTCTTGACCATTCTTCTTTTTAGTCTGTACCTTAATGACTTGAAAGGACTTCTGAATGAGCTGATTTATGCCCCGTATGTTTACAATTTCTATGCTTATCATTGCTTCTTACAACTCACTTCTTTCTGAGTTTAATTTCCTTCTTTTCCTTTTTAGTGGTTCTTTCTGATATGGCTAATGATTGTTAATTTAATCTGTTTTCACTTTCATTTTCAATCACATAATGTTTTAGTTCAGTATAGTATTTTAATTGATAATTATTGTTGGCCAACATGTTGGCAATATTCACTGCATTTTAATTCACATTGTTACTTTTGAAATGAGTGATTTCTGACTGTTTCTTTGTAGGTCATATATCTTTTCTCTCTTCTTGCTTTCAAGACTTTTTCATATTTTTTATGTTCTGTAGTTCACTGACATATAGGCGTGACTCTATTTTAGTTATTTTGCTCAAGACTCATTGTACTTATATCTGGGTTCACCTTTGACAAGAGAACTAAAACAGTAAGCTAAAGAATCCATGTGCTTTTTTGTCTCAAGTTAAAACATGAGAATAAACTTAATCTTGGTGGCAATCTTTGCCAAATGGGACTGAAGTTTCCAGAGACAAGGAACAGAGTTGTAATCCAGTTTTGGGCATTTGAACTGGGCTGTTTCTCCTCCCACTACTAACACATGGGCCTGATGGATGAAATATGAGAATAGAAACACAACTAAATCGTATCTCTCTAAAAAAAAAAAAAAAAAAAAAAGAAATAGAAATCCTTGAATGCTTGAAACAAAGAGGTAATTTGAAATCAGAGAAACATGTTCGTAGCATGACATCATGATAACCTGAGCCTATGCAAGGTATACATTAGAAATGAGGTTCCTGAATCAAGCCAGAGCCCTATAAGGGCTGCTGTGGCAGATTATATTGTCCAAAGGTGGCCAAAAGAATATTTCTAAGCCCACTTGTCCTATTTGTTTATTTATTTTGAGAGAGAGACAGAACAACGGCAAGCGGGAGTGGGGCAGAGAGAGAGGGAGAGAGAATCCCAAGCAGGCTCAGCTCTGTCAGTGTAGAGCCCAACGTGGGGCTTGAACCCATGAACCATGAGATCATGACCTGAGCTGAAATCAAGAGTTAGACACTTAACTGACTGAGCCAACCTGACACCCCCACTCCCCATGTTCTTATAGATACTTGCCCCACCATCAAAAGGTGGAGTCTAATTTCTCTTCTCTTAAATCTCTCATGTCTCACTTATAACCAATTAGACTGCAGAAGTGATGCAGCATGACTTCTAGGTCTAGGTCACAAAAGATGATGCATCTTTTCCTTTGTTTGTTGGAATATGTATGCTGGAGTCCTGTGCTGCCACGTAAACAGTTCAACTGCCATCATGCTATGAGGAAGCTCAAATTATCCCATGTGGAAAGACCACATGGAGAAGGCCTGAAACTATATATATAGAGAGATGCCTGGCCAACTCCCATCTGCTCCTTCTGACCCCATTCCCCTACCTCACTTCTAGCTCCAGTCACTATGTAACTACAACCACTCGAGAAATCTGAAGCCAGAACTTCCCCAGGGAACCAGTGTCAAGTTTCTGACCCAGAGAGACCGTGAGATCATAAAATGACTTTTTTATTTTATTTCATTTTATGTCATTTAAAGCCACTTAAGTTTTATGAAAATTTGTTAATACAGCAATAGCAATTGGTACTATTATACTTTTAGTAAAAAGCAGACTAAAAGCAACCTTTCCACTGACTCACTGGAAATAATTTCTTTTGAGAAATCAAAAGCAATAGAAGGCTCTCTTCTGAGACTGTGAGCTATGAAGACCATTTAAACATAGATTGTTGATTTTTTTTATCACATGGTAACTGTCTTTGTTTGTTTGCTTCTTTAAATTTTTTTTTTAACGTTTATTTATTTTTGAGACAGAGAGAGACAGAGCATGAATGGGGGAGGGTCAGAGAGAGGGAGACACAGAATCCGAAATAGGCTCCAGGCTCCGAGCTGTCAGCACAGAGCCCGATGCGGGGCTCGAACTCACGGACCGCGAGATCATGACCTGAGCCGAAGTCGGCCGCTCAACCGACGGAGCCACCCAGGCGCCCCTGTTTGCTTCTTTTTTTCGTTTCTTATTTCAAGTTTTTATTTAAATTCTAGTTAACATATAGTGTAATATTGGTTTCAGATGTAGAATTTAGTGATTCATCACTTACATTCAACACCCAGTACTCATCACAAGTGCCCTCCTTAATGCCATCATCCATTTAGCTCATCCCCCACCCTGCTCCCTCCATTAACTCTCTTTGTTCTCTATAGTAAGGTGTCTCTTATGGTTTGCTTCTCTCTCTCTTTTTTTCTTACCCTTTCTACTGCGTTCCTCTTTGTTTCTTAAATTCCACATATGCATAAAATCATATAGTATTTGTCTTTCTCTGACTGACCTGTTTAGCTTAGCAAAATAGATTTTAGCTCCTTCTATGTCATTGCAAATGGCACAATTTCATTCTTTTTAATGGCTGGGTAATATTCCATCACACGTGTACACACACATGCATACCACATTTTTCTTTATCCATTCATCATTTGATAGACTTTTGGGCTGTTTCCATGGTTTGGCTATTATTGATAATGGTGCTATAAACATTGGGATGCATGTGTCCCTGCAAATTAGTATTTTTGTAACCGTTGGGCAAATACCTAGTAGTGCAACTGCTGGGTTGTAGGGTAGCCTATTTTTAACTTTATGAGAAACCTCCATCCTGTCTTCCAGAGTAGCCACACCAGTTTGCATTCTCACCGGTGACTTTGCTGAATTCATGTATCAGTTCTAGCAGCCTTTTGGTGGGGTCTTTTGGGTTTTCCATGTAGAGTTTCATGTAGTCTGCAAAAAGTGAAAGTTTTATTTCTTCTTTGCCAATTTTGATGCCTTTGATTTCATTTTGTTGTCGGATTGCTGATGCTAGGACTTCTAACACTATGTTAAACAACAGTGGTGAGGGTGGACATCCCTGTTGTATTCCTGATCTCAAGGGGAAAGCTCTCAATTTTTCCCCCTTGAGGATGACATTAGTTGTGGGCTTTTCATACATGGCTTTTATGATGTTTAGGTATGTTCCTCTATCCTGACTTTCTTGATGGTTTTTATTAAGAAAGGATGCTGTATTTTGTCAAATGCTTTTTCTACATCTATTGAGAGGATCACATGGTTCTTATCCTTTCTTTTATTAATGTGATGTATCACATTGATTGATTTGTGAATATTGAACCAGACCTACAGCCCAGGAATGAATCCCACTTGATCATGGTGAATAATTCTTTTTATATGCTGTTGAATTCAATTTGTTAATATCTTCTTGAGGATTTTTGCATCCATGTTCATCAGGGATATTGGCCTGTAATTCTCTTTTTTTGTGGGGTCTCTGTCAGGTTTGGGAATCAAGGTAATGTTAGCTTCATAGAATGAGTCTAGTATTTTTCCTTCCGTTTCTATTTTTTGGAACAGCTTGAGAAGGACAGGTATTAACTCTGCTTTAAATGTCTGGTAGAATTCCCCTGGGAAGCAATCTGGTCCTGGACTCTTTATTTGTTGGGAGATTTTTGATAACTGATTCAATTTCTTCACTACTTATAGGTCTGTTCAAATTTTCTATTTCTTCCCATTTGAGTTTTGGTAGTGTGTGGGTGTCTAGGAATTTGTCCCTTTCTTTCAGGTTGTCCAGTTTGTTGATGTATAGTTTTTCATAGTATTCTCTGATAATTGCTTGTATTTTTGAAGGATTGTTTGTGATAAAACCATTTTCGTTCGTGATTTTATCTATTTTGGGTCCTTTCTCTTTTCTTTTTGAGAAGTCTGGCTAGGGGTTTATCAATTTTGTTTATTTTTTCAAAAAACCAGGTCTTAGTTTCATTGATCTGTTCTACTTTGTTGTTGTTGTTGCTGCTGCTGTTTTTTTGTTTGTTTTTGGATTCTATATTGTTTATTTCTCCTCTGATCTTTATTATTTCTCTTCTTCTGTTGGCCTTGGGGTTTCTTTGTTGCTCTGCTTCTAGTTCCTTTAGGTGTGCTGTTAGATTTTGTATTTGGGATTTTTCTTGTTTTTTTGAGATAGGCCTGAATCGCAATATATTTTCCTCTTAGGACCGCCTTTGCTGCATCCCAAAGGGTTTGGACTGTTGTGTTTTCATTTTCATTTGTTTCCATATACTTTTTAATTTTTTCTTTAATTGCCTGGGTGACCCATTCATTCTTTAGTAGGATGTTCTTTAACTTCATGCCTTTGGAGGTTTTCCAAACTTTTTCCTGTGGTTGATTTCAAGTTTCATAGCATTGTGATCTGAAAATGTGCATGGTATGATCTTATTTCTTTTATATTTATTGAGGGATGTTTTGTGACTGTATGTGATGTATCTTGGAGAATGTTCTGTGTGCACTTGAGAAGAATGTGTATTCTGTTGATTTAGGATGAAAAGTTGTGAATATATCTGTCAAGTCCATCTGGTCTAGTGTATAATTCAGGGCTATTGTTTCTTTATTGATTTCCTGTCTGGATGTCCATTGTTGTAAGCAGAGTATTAAAGTCCCCTGCAATTACCACATTCTTACCAATAAGATTGCTTATATTTGTGATTGTTTTATATATTTGGGTGTTCTTGAATTTGGTGCATAAACATTTATAATTGATAGCTCTTCTTGATGGATAGACCTCATAATTATGATATAATCTCTTGTTATAGCCTTTAGTTTAAAATCTAGTTTGTCTGATACAAGTATGGCTATTCCACCTTTCTTTTGACTTCCAGTAGCATGATAGATGGTTTTCCATCCCTTCACTTCCAATCTGAAAGTGTCCTCAGGTCTAAAATGGGTCTCTAATAGACAGAAAATATATGGGTCTTGTTTTTTTGTTTTTTGTTTGTTTGTTTGTTTTTATCCATTAGGGTACCCTATGTCTTTTAATTGGAGCATTTAGTCTATTTACACTCAGTGTTATTACTGAAAGATGTGGATTAGAATCATTGTGTTATCTGTAGGTTTCATACTTGTAGTGATGTCTCTGGTCCTTTGTGGTCTTTGCAACATTCCACTCACAGAGTCCCCCTTAGGATCTCTTGTAGGGCTAGTTTAGTGGTGATGAATTCCTTCAGTTTTTGTTTGTCTGGGAAAACCTTTATCTCTCCTTCTATTGTGAATCACAGACTTGCTGGATAAAGGATTCTTGGCTGCATATTTTTCCTATTCAGCACATTGAAAATTTTCTGCCATTCCTTTCTGACCTGCCAAGTTTCAGTAGATAGGTCTGCTGTCTACCCTTGTAGGTTAAGGCCCATTTGTCCCTAGCTGCTTTCAGAATTCTCTCTTTATCTTGTATTTTGCTGGTTTCACTATGATATATCATGCAGAAGTTATGCCTGAAGGGAGTTCTCTGTGCCTCCTGGATTTCAGTGTCTGTTTCCTTCCCCCAGATTGGGGAAGTTCTCAGATATGATGTGTTCAAGTATACCTTCAGCCCCTTTCTCTCTCTCTTCTTCTTCTGGAACTCCTATCATATAGGTATGATTCCGTTTCATTGAAACACTTAGTATTCTAATTCTCCCTTCATGGTCTAGAATTTTTTTATCTCTCTTTTTCTCAGCTAGATCATCTTTTTCCATAATTTTATCTTCTATTTCACCTATTCTCTCCTCTGCCTCTTCAATCCTCACTGTCACCACTTCTAGTTTATTTTGCACCTCATTTACAGTATTTTAAATTCATCGTGACTATTTTTTAGTTCCTTGATCTCTGCAGCAATAGATTCTCTGCTGTCTTCTATGCTTTTTTCAAGCCCAGCAATTAATCTTATGACTATTATTCTAAATTCTTGTTCAGTTATATTGTTTATATGTTTTGATCAATTCTTTAGCTGTCATTTCTTCCTGGAATTTCTTTTGAGGAGAATTCTTCCGTTTCATCATTTTTGTCTAGTTTTTTGTCCCTTATGTGTTTTAAAAACTTGTTATGTGTCCTGCAACTGTGAGGACTACTACACAGTTTAAAATTAAAAAACAATTTTTTTAGTGTTTTATTTATTTTTGAGAGAGAGAGACAGACAGAGTACGAGTGGGGGAAGGGCAGAGAGAGAGAAAGACACAGAATCCAAAGAAGGCCCCAGGTTCTGAGCTGTCAGCACGAAGCCCAATGCGGGGCTCGAACTCATGAACCGTGGGATCATGACCTGAGCTGAAGTCGGACGCTTAACCGACTGAGCCACCCGGGTGCCCCTGTGAGCACTACTATATTAAAGAGGGGTCATACACTGTCCAGGGCCTGGCCCTTCAGGAGGTGTTTTTGGAGGGTGTTACTTGTTCTCTGTAGTTGTGACTCTGGTTGCTTTATCTCCTCACTCGTAGTGATGTTTTGGACCCTCCACCAAGTGTGCTTTGATTTTTTCGCTGAAGTAGCCCAGGAAAAGAAAACAAGCAAACAAACCAGAAAAGAAAAAAACCCCAAAACACCAGCTACAGCAAAAACAGTGGGGTGGTGGTGTTGATGGAAGAGGCCTTATCCCATACAAAAAGAGATATGACAGGGGCGGGGAAAAAGAAAAGAAACTTGACCAGGCAGAGAAACTCTATGGCTTAATCCAGAGAGAGAGAGGGGAAAATAAAGAAGGAGATACAGAATAGGTATAAAGAGAATAGGTTAAATATGTCTGCTTAAACAAACCAACAACCAGAATAACCAGACTAGAGGAGGGAAGAAATAAAAAGGAGAAAAGGAAGAGAAGAGGGGGAAAAAAAAAAAAAAAAAAAAAAAAAAAAAAATATATATATATATATATATATATATATATATATATATATATATATATTAAGAACTGTCCAAGAATTAAATCAGAAAATGCAAAGTCGCTGGGTGCCTTGGAACCCGTGGCAGTGCAGGTCTGGAGGAGGGGCTGGCTGGTTCCACAGCGTCAATCCCTCTCCAGTAGATACACAGTTACTAGGTGCAGAGGGGCGTGGTTTGGTGTGTATGGGCCCCGCCTCCCCTGTGGGCCCACTGTCAGTTCCCTGAAGCCCCACCTTGTTGGTGATGGGGAGAAAAATGGCGACACCCCAGTCTCTCCTCCACCCACTGGGTGTCCCAAACTACTCTGTTCAGGCTGTCCTCACTGTGCTGCGGGCGCGAACGAAGGGATTTGTCCCGCTCCGCCAACTCCCGACTCCCGGTGCCTCCCTGGTGATCAGCTGAGATTTAAACCCTGATGTCTTAAGGAGTCTGGCTCCATGTGCCCTGGTTCCGGGAAAGTGCCGCTCCTCCCCGCCGATATATGGCCTCTGGCTGGTGGGTGCAGGCAGTCTTTGTCCTTTGAAAGGTTATATGCCTTCTTCCCACAGCACTCCCGGGAGGGTATTGCTTTCTCCCACTGCAGACTGTGCCTCTGAAGTAGTTACCGAGCCCAAGGCTGGCTCCCCTTCCCACCAGGTGTGTGAACTGGGCAGCGGGCCCCTGTCTGGAGTAAGCCCCACAGTTAGAGACTGCATCTTTCTCTGTCCGGGTCGGTGGTTTTTCTCTTGTCCAGGTACAGTCCTATGCTTCCCCAGCCTTTCTCTTCCCTTTGTCCCTCCCCTTTGTCCCTCCCCTCCATGCCCATGAGGCCCATTTTATCTCTCCCAGTTTGCAATCACGCACCTGTGGCCAGCCAGATTATCCCTGTGGGTCCTGGAGACGACTTTGTCACTCTGCAGCCTGGACTGTTGGAATTCAAAGTCCTTTGGCCTCAACACTGCTGTGTTTGAGGGACAAGGGAACTTTGGGTCCCCCTACCCGCCCCCGCCCCAACCTCTTCTTAATATAGCCATTTTTACCCCCCAGAAGCAGAAAATACAGCAGACTTTCCTAACACACAGAAGACAGAGACCTAGACAAAATGCCAAGATAGAGGAATTCCTCCCCAAAGAAGGAACAAGAAGAGGTTGCGGCCAGGGATCTAATCACAACAGGTAATTGTCTACTCAAGTAGAGCCAAGAGATGGAGGGGGAGAGAGTCCCAAACACAGTATTTGAGCACCTGGATCCATCTATGCCTGAATTTATAATTACATGAGTCTATATATTTTGGTTTTTACTTTAGTTTGTCTGAGTTGAGTTTTTGTTAGTTCTAACTAAAAGGATTCTGATGATTACAACTCTACTATTCCAGACCAGTTTGTACTGAAAGAGATAAGAGTGGAAACAAGTTGATCTATGAGGTAGATTATTATACCATTTGCTTAAATAAACCACACCTCTGGATTCATGCTCTCTATTGTCCTCTCCCACATTGAGTGTGTGTTCAACCACATGAGTACCTTGTAAGTGTCTGCATTTTGGGGCTGCTCTTCTTGGAAGGCTTTCTCCTGGAACCAGCTTCATGGAAGTCCAGGAAACTCTGCGGCACAGAGAGGCAGAGTGTAGAATTCCTAGAAGATGAGACAGAGATAACCCATGTGAAAGAACACTGAGGCACCCCAGCCCAGCTCCTCACTGCATGTAGCCACACCCGTGATTCAGCCAACATCATGTGGAGCAGAAAAACTGCTCAGCGGAACCTACAGTCAACCTGTAGAATCATGAGCAATAATAAATTGTTATTGTTTTAACCCACTAAGTTTGGGGGTAACTTGTTAGGTGGCAAAAGGTAATTGAAGTAGCCAAGGATCAGAGCACCCAGTCAGATTTGGTCTTAAGCAGTTGCCCAAGACAGAGTGCCAGTGATACTCATTTACGCATTCATTTCATTTAACGAAGCATTTAATGAATGTCTGGTAGGTACTGGTCCATAAAAAATTGTAAAGGGCCCAGGAAATGGCAAAAATGTGCACAATCACTATGTAAATAATGGATGTCACTTTAGAATTTGATGTTTATCTCTTTCAGAAGATTTTAAATGCTTTTGGCCTGTGAAGGAAATAACTTCTGACTAATCAATATTGACAACCAAAATTTTCCAGCATATAAATGGAGCCAGGAGCTATGTTTTAAGGCCAGATCCTCCTAATGTGTATTACAATTGCCTGTATTTATGGACAGATGAGTTACATCAAGGTTTAAAGGAAATATATTTTCATTGCAGTGAGAAACTGTTATTTTCTGCTTTGAAATTTATTCCTTCACTAGGGGCATCTGACTACCTGGATTACATTTTTAGTTCCATCACTCGGTAGACTTATGACCTTGGGGACAAGTATTAACCATTCCAAGCTATGATTTCTCTATTTGTTAAAAGGCTTAACAGTAGTATATACCTTATATAGTAATCCCTAAATAAATTATTATTATTATTATTATCCTAAATGATTTCTGGATCACCAACTCTATCTTAGGAAATCTATTTGGTTTTCTTTATTTGAAAGAAAATAGTGGTCATCTTTGCTTCCTAAGAAGCAAACATCAGTATTCTTTCTTAGTATTAACTAACTTCATCCTTTCTTTTCACTCCCTGCTTTGGGAAATTAAAGATTTTAGTAAAATGTTAACCTTGAGAAAATGTATTAATGTATTAAATGATTTTTTTCACCCATAAACATTACCTTATTATATGATATCTGAAGAAGTCAGTGCAATATCGGAGTATGCTTAGTTTTATAATGGAGTAGGGAAGCAGGGAGAAAGAACTGGGCTCATCTTTTCCTTTTTTGGAATAACACATAAAGGTGTAATTGACAAAGGAGAGAGCTCTGCTTTCAAGGGATTCAGGTTTGAGAAGTAGGCAGTAAATTTTAGCCAAGCTGGGAAACTGTGGGAAGTTCTAATTTGCAGAAAGTAGAAAGCCTCCATGTGTCAAGAACATGGAAATCACACCCCAGTTTGGTTTTGATTTTGCCACAGCTCTGCTCTGCTTTAACCTCCTGATCTGGTCAATTCATATCCTCATGTTCGAGCACCCGAGGATTTGGTATGTATTGTCATGTGATACCCTGTGCATTTGAATTATACTCTCTTTAGAATGACAATGATAATTCTAATCACAGAACTGCATCAAGTACCTTAAAGTAGGTATGAGCTGGAAAAAATATTCAAAGACTCTTTAGCATCATATTCTTCCTCATCTGCTGGAATATTGAAAACTTGGCGCAGGTCAGATATCTGCGGGAGGCCTTAGAAGCTTTGAATTTGAGACCTCATGCTAGGTTTTCTGCAGGGTGTTTACTTGAAGATATAGGTAATTGATGAACACACGCACACACATACTATGGTTCTGATGACTTAATTCCTTCCTTACAACTCTTTTCAATTCAATTTATAGCAACACTGACGAAACGCCTAGCTCTTAACCGAGCATAAAGCTAGGGGCACTGAGACGATTCTTCCGTGAACTACCCTAAAACATCTATGTATATACCTAAAGCAATTCATGAAGGTTTGCCCTCCGGAGAATTTGTGGGCTGTATTGGCTGGTGGATAAGGTTTGCTGATTTTGTGGCCATGCCTCACCCACACTGCCTCCTTTCCTCACCTCTCTGGAGCGGTCGCATCAAAGACAATGCGACGTTGTCTCACTGCCAGGCCACTGCTGGTTGGCAAATGGATTGTGAGAAGAGGAGGTGTTATAAATATCTTGTATAACCAAACTGGGTAGATTGGATTTCGGGGTCAGAGATATTCCTTCCATCCTCCCTCCCTCCCCCCTGGTCCCTTCCTTGCCTTCTTTATTTCCCACATATTTACTCAGCACCTCCTCCGTTTCTGACACGGTTGCTCAGCGCTTCGCATATAAAGTCGCCCTCCTTCATTAGCGGTTCGGCTTTCCGGGGTTTCGGTTCCCTGCCGCCAAGCATGGTGGGAAAGCAAGTCCTCCTCCTTCTGACGTCACAATGCCTGCGACATTCACCTCACGGCATCTCGTTACGTAGGCATTTGATGGTCTCACAACGTCACAAGAAGGGTGAGTACTGGGCAGTAAGATATTTTGGGAGAGAGGGAGACCATATTTACAAAACGTTTGTTACAGTATATTTTTGTAACCGTTCTATTTTATGATTAGCTATTGTGGTTAATCTTTTACTGTCCCTAATTTATAAGTGAAACTTCAACATGGGTATATATGGAGGGGAAAACAGCATGTACGGGGAAAAAAACAGTCTGTGTAAGGTTCGGGTGCTATCTGTGGTTTCAGGTATCTACTGAGGGTCTTGGCATGTATCCCTCAGCGGATAAACAGGGACTGCTGTAGCGGTCAGATGCCCTAGTAGGAGAAGGAAAATTATCTATCTATCTATCTATCTATCTATCTATCTATCTATCTATTTATTTTGAGAGAGAGGGAATGAGAGAGAGAGAATCTCAAGCAGTCTCCACACTATGACTGTGTGGAGCCGGATGAGGGGCTCAAACTCACAAACCATGAAATCGTTATCTGAGCCAAAAGCAGCGGTCAGTCGCTCAACTGACTTAACCACCCAGGAGCCCCGGGAAGGTGGATATTATTAAAACAAGTAATTCCCCAGGGTGTCTGGGTGGCTCAGTTGGTTCAGCATCCAACTGTTGGTTTCAGTTCAGGTCATGATCTCTTGGTTCATGGGTTCAAGCCCTGGATCTGGCTGGCTTGCTGTCAGTGCAGAGCCTGCTTGGGATTCTCTCTCTGTCCCTCCTGGCGTGTGCTCTCTCCCTCTCAAAATAAATAAACTTAAAAAAAAAACCAAACAAACCAAAAAACCAAGTAATTCCAATAAAGTGGGATTATTATTATGGTAAGGGATGGAGAAGTACTCTTTTTTTATTTGGCTAGAGCATTTGTGATTCTACTCTGATGGCATTTTTCACATTGTGTCCAAAGCTAGTCTCCCTTTCTGGACTGTGGTCTCTTAGAAGTTCTCATTTACCATGGTATCCCCACTCCCAGCACAATGCCTGGCATTTGGAGGCTAATAAGAATTTACTGAATGAATAAATGCTCTATGATTATTATTGATAATTATTTTATTCAGCTTTCTCTGTCTGTAATCCTGAACATATGGTTGACACACAATAAATACTAGTCAATGAAGTGTGATAGTCATCTTTTTTTTTTATATAATGTGGTTTCATTTATTTATTTTAAAAGTAATCTCTACACCCGACGTGGGGCTTGAACTCATGACCTCGAGATCAAGAGTCACATGCTCTACTCACTGAGCCAGCTAGGTGCCCCCTAGTCAATGAAATGAATGAATAGTCATGGTATTGTGAACAGCAGTTGTTGTGGAGACAAATACTGACCCAGGACTGAAGGGGAGATGGGAATTAAGACCTCTTTTTGCCATGTACTGAGCTGTAGTTACTGGAGCCAAATACAACCTTTCTCTTGGGTTCTGATTCCTCATTTGTAAATGAATGTAAGTGAATGTAACAGCACCTGCCCTGCCTCCTTCACAGGTTGGTCATCAATTGCATCAAATGGCATACTGTAGGTGAAGTGCTTGTGAAGCACTCTACACATCTCACGAATCAGCACCTGTTTGCTGCAAGAGAGGGAAGGACCTTCAGTCCAAATGAGAGACCGGCATCACTCTTCTTTGAGAAACTCTTGGAAGGTAGAGTGCTTTCCATTTTAAACACCATGTTCCTTGCTATGTTTTTTACTGTTACAAATCCTTTCTCAGCCTCCCTCCTTCTTCCCTAACTACCAAAAGAAACAACTTCATTCTTTTATACTTTTCCCTTGGCATTTTATATTGAAAAATGTCAAACTAACAGAAAAGTTGAAAGAACATTGTAGTCAACACCTTATACCTTTTATCTAGATCACTCGTTAATCTTTTGCCACATTTGCATGCCCTCTCTTCTCTCGGTCTCTGAGTGTGTATGTGTGTGTATCTTTATGTGTATATGAAAGTAAGTTTCACACAGCATAACATCCCTGTATAAACACAATACAATGATTACTCTCAAGAAAAGTTAGATAAGTTAAGTAGATATCATATACATAATATACAGCCCATATTCAAATATCTGCAGTTATACCAATATGTACTTTATAGCTGTTTTGTCTTTTAAACCAAGGATCGTGTACTCATGCAGTGGATTTATTAGTTTTGCTCCTTAATCGTCCCCCTCCTTTTTTTCCTTAAAAAAAAAATTTTTTTTAACATTTATTTATTTTTGAGACAATGCAAGAGACAGAGTGCAAGCAGCAGAGGGGCAGACAGAGGGAGACACAGAATCCGAAGCGGGCTCCAGGCTCTGAGCTATCAGCCCAGAGCCCGACACAGGGCCCGAACTCACAAATCGCTAGATCATGACCTGCGCCAAAGTCGGACGCTTAACCGATAGAGCCACTCAGGCGTCCCCCCCCCCCCCCCTTTTTTTTTTCTTTACACTTTCAGAGTCCAGGCTAGTGTCCCTGAATTTGGATTCATCTGATTGTTTCATTAGGATTATATACATGTTAAACATTTTTGACAAGAGTAATTCATAAGCTATAATGAGTTATTCTTGGTGCATGTTGCCAAGAGGCATGTGTCAGTTTGTTCCATTATTGATGATGTTAAATTTGATCATAGCTTAAATTTGGTTAAGTGTTGTCTCCTTGATTTCTTCCTTGTAAAGATCACCTTTCTGCATTGTAATCAATAGATGATCTATGGAGTAATACTTTGAGACTAAGATACCCTGTTTACCTTCAACCTTTTACCCGATGTTTTTAACACCCATTGATGACCTGTACGAAAATCAATTCTTACAATAGCAAATACAAATGCCCTTATTTACTGTTGACGAATGGATGTGGAGAGAATAGAACATTGGCTTTATACGTCTTGATGGTTGGTGTGAGAAGGGAAGTAAGAAGTGAGACTTTGGGGCAAACAAAGTGGTCCACATAGAGAAGGAAGCTACATGACAGTGTGAGGACCCATGTGGGATAGAGGCTAAAATGTATGACAGTCTTCACTGACTTTGGAAGCTTGGCCTGAAGTAAGCTTTGATGGAGACCATTTATTGTATTTTATTTATGTCTTTTAAATTAGAAGTGACTCTGGTGACAGAACTTGGGTTCTGAAGGTTGTAGTACTGGCCAGAGAGGGTAGGGCTGAATCTTGGAAACTAAACAGTAAAGCAGAGAGATGTGTATTAGTTATGCTGCAGAGGAGTTACCTCATTAATTCGTCTATTCTTCCATCAGCCCATTCATTCATTCAGTTAATATTAAATGAGCACCTGATATTTAATCAAGCTCTGTGAAGCCTCTAGAGTTGCAATGATGAAAAAAATGAAGTCTCACGTCCCAGTCCTCATGGAGCTTATAGTCTAGTAAAGGAGGTAGATTTAATCACATAATAGGAACAAACTGACACTACAACAGCGGCAAGTAAGAAAACTGGGGAATTTAAATCTCTGTATTTCTTCAAAACTTAGAGGTGGTTGTAATGCATGGTTACTTTATGTACCACTAAGGAAAAAAAGTCATTTACAATGGAAATGGAATACCAAAGGGCTTTCCTACTCAGTAAATAAGAAGTAAATGATCTCAGAGTAAGGAACAGCAAGGAAACTTACTGGTCTCAACCTTGCACTGAGTGGTAGGAGGAAAAGAAAACCCCCTTGAGAATTCTGATGCCAAGTCAGTACTTAGGGTTTTCCATCTGAATTCACATCACTACTGTGTCCAAAAAACTCAAGCAGAGAATTTAAAGTGAGTTCAGATTGGTGGTTCCCTGGGGCAAGTGCAAATTGGTGAAGGTAAGTGCAAATCTTGCTGGAAGAATTTGACTTTAATCTGGGCCAGCAGTGATTGGGAGACTCCATTTACTTATAGGACATACTCTCACACTTAAGGGGAGAGACACATGCATCATAAACTTGATGAAACATGGTAATCAGGGCAGTGTGGGTGGCTTCCCTGATACACCGATGCTTGCATTAATGTTGAGATCTAAAGGATGCAAAAGCTCTACCTTGGTAAGAGGGTGGGAAGATGGTGGGAAGAGCGTGGAGGTGTGAACACATGCAAAGGTCCTGCATAGGTAAGGCTGGAGGGCTGGGCTCAGGGGAGGCTGTGCAGGACTGTGTAAGATACATGAAGGAGTTTGCCAGATCTTAAGAGAAACAGGTGCCTGAAAGGTATTTTGGAGGAAGAGACTGAGAAAATCACATATAGGTTTAGAAACAATGGTTTTGGGGACACCTGGGTGGCTCAGTCAGTTGGGCATCTGACTTTGGCTCAGGTCATGATCTCACAGTTCGTGGGTTTGAGCCCCATGTCGGGCTCTGTGCTGACAGATCAGAGACTGGAGCCTGATTCAGATTCTGTGTCTCTGTCTCTCTCTGCCCCTCCGTCACTCATGCTCTGTCTCTCTCTCTCTCAAAAATAAATAGTAAAAAACAAAACAAAACAAAACAACCAAAACCAAAACAAAACAAAAACAAACAGAAGCAATGGGTTAGGTTCCTAAGGAAAATATATTGAGGGTATATGGAAGCCCAGTGAGTGGTGCTCACAGTCTAACCTTGAGACATGCCTCTATTCTTTGCAGAAACGATAACTTGAAAAGACTGAGGCTCACTTTGGACTTTACTGTCTGAAAGAGAATAATCCTCAGACTTGGCAAGTTCAGAGAGTGTCACTGTGACAGGAGGTCTGCAGTTGACGGGGGATTTCCTGGGGAGACCCCAAAAAGTGGTGGTTTGGCTTTCTCATCATGTATCTTCTAAGATATTACTTGCCATTTTTTGGGAGGTCCCCAAGTGAGCTGCCAAAAAGCTATAAGGTTAAGAAGATTTTCACAGTGCAGATGATAATGCTTTTCTTAAACCTCACCTGTCTTATTTTTTAATAAAAATCTGCTGTAGTTCAATAACTGGGACTTGTTCTACACTAAGAAAGGCAGGGTGTAGTCTCAGTGGTTAAATTTGCTGTGGTCTTTTTGCAGAAACCTTTGTTTCTGGCTTTTTTAAGGAGTATTTTATCTTTAAGCTCTAAATATAGTGCTGGAAAAGAGTGACTTCAAACACCTGTAAGAGATTTAAAATGTGCTCTTTTGTTTTTAAGGCTTGCTTTATAAATAAGCATTAAATTATATAAATGTGCATTAATAGGATCATATAGTACATAGTAGGATTTTACTCTGTGAAATTACTTGTTTCCCATTTCTTTTTAACTTGCTTCTTTCTAACACCTAGCCTTCCTAGACCATGACTCTGTCCCACTTCCCACCAGTGACTCATTAAATTTATTTTTATTTGTTTCATTAAAACATATTGTGCTAATATAGCTGGGCATGTTCCAAACACTTGACTCACTTTAGGAATTTGGTGAGCCCATTGGATTTTTCTCAAAATAATTATAAAAATGCATAACATAGAATACATAGGCTTATAAAGTAATATGATTATATTGAAATAAAATTATCAAATCTTAAAAATATCACAATACATATGATACTTAACACTTTAAATAGGCCTAGTGTTAGGTCAAATAACTGTCCTGTTTCAATAGAATGATGAGTATAAATGATATTTTGAGATATTTGTAATATCTCTCATGTGATATGAAAATATCTGTAACACAACCAGAGGTACTGCAAATAATATTGAGGTTTGTTGCCTACATTTATAAATGAAGGAAGTGCTAAACTTCAGTTTGATGTGAAAATAAAGGTGTAATTTTTTTCTATCAAGTTTGTGCCCATACCCCAGGTTAAGATAACACCTTTTGGTGGAGAAATTCCATTTTTGCTAAATGAACAAAGTGTATTCTGTATGTTCAAAGCTCATTGGAATATAGTGCAGTCTTCAGGAAAATGAAGGTTTATGTTTACCGTGTTGATACAGGAACAAACAGGAATTGCAAACGGTATGGGGAGCATGTATGCTCCCACAAAGAACATACTATACTGGGACACAGTGGGTCCTCCGCATCGTGCTAACTTGACTCTGGGCAGCAAGGTTGGTTTAAAACAATATGAAACACAAAACACCTGGTGGCCCAGTTGGGAGAGCATGTGACTCTTGATCTTGGGATCATGTATTTGAGCCCCAGTTACGGGGCAGAGTTTACTTAAGGAAAATAATAGAAAAAATAATATGAAATAAAACAAGAAAGAAATCCTGAAAAAATATTGGTAGAATTAATTTCAAGTACAAAAGATAAGGGGACAAATTGAATTCTGATAGATCGCAAATATTTTTTCATATACTTTGAAAAATCTGAAGGGGTGCCTCGGTGGCTCAGTCACTTGAGCATCCAACTTTGGCTCAAGTCATAATCTCATGGTTCATGAGTTCGACCCTGCATCAGGCTTTCTGCTGTCAGTGTGGATCCTGCTTCGGATCCTCTGTCCCCCCCTCCCCTCTTCTCTCTCTCCCTCTCAAAAACAAACAAACAAACAAACAAACAAACATTAAAAAAAATCTGAAGATATTAGTGCCTTCATATTATACATTAAAAAAAAAAAACACTCTGGGAGGCTCAGATTCCAACCTTGGTGAAGGAGGCAGGTTTGTTTACTGTTAGACAAAAAGTTGGTGAGAGTGGTGGAAAGACCAATGATATCTTCTGGGTAGGGCTACTGATTTCATTACCATCTGAGGGAGTGAGTCCTTCACATCCTTTGATCCCGTTGTAAAGAAGACTTGTCCTCAAATCACCCACTTGATATTTTATTTATTTTATTTTTTAATTTTTTTTATTAAAACATTTTTAAAAAATGTTATTATTTATTTTTGAGACAGAGAGAGACAGAGCATGAGCAGGGGAGGGGCAGAGAGAGAGGGAGACACAGAATCCAAAGCTGGCTCCAGGCTCTGAGCTGTCAGCACAGACCTTGATGCGTCACCCACTTGATATTTTAGACATAGATCCTTTCACTTAGTGGCTAGAAAAGCCCTATAACTATGCTTTAAGCAGTGGATTTCAAACTTTTGTGATTATGATACCCAATAAAAAATACATTTTATGTTGAGAGCCAGTACATATACATTCACACAAATGATGCAAACTTCATGAAACAACAGTCACCTTTACTATGGGGAATGAGCTGATATTTTCTGTTTCAGTCCATTTTATTCTATTATTTATTTCTATTTATGCCAGGTGCTTCATATAGTTAAATTTCCTGCTTGGTTCCAAAAGGCATTTAAGATCACAACTCCTGTGAAATGTATAGGCATTTAAGGGGCTATTTGCCAGATGAGCTTTTTCCTAGATACCTTTTTATTTATTTTTTTATTATTTTTTTAATGTTTATTTATTTTTGAGAGAGAGCATGAGTGGAGGAGGGGTAGAGAGAGAGGGAGACAACAGAATCTGAAGCAGGCTCCAGGCTCTGAGGTGTCATGGGACTCAAACCCACAAGATGTGAGATCATAACCTGAGCTGAGCTGAAGTTAGATGCTTAACCTACTGGGCCACCAAGGCACCCCTCTAGAGACGTTTTTAGAGCAGTGATTTTCTTTTCTTTGTTTTTTTTAAGTTTATTTATTTATTTTGAGAGAGAGAGAAAGCAAAAGGGAAAGAGAGAGAGATAGAAGGCACTTGTGCAGGGGAGGGACAGAGAGAGAGGGAGAGAATCCCAAGCAGGTTCCATGCTGACAGCTCGGAGCCTGATGTGGAACTCGATCTCACGAACCATGAGATCATGACCTGAGCTGAAGTCAAGAGTCAGATGCTTAACCAGCCGAGACACCCAGGTGACCCAAGAGCAGTGATTTTCATATCAAGGGTTGGAATATTAATAAAATTAAAAATACAAAAAAAATACATATATAAATATGTTTTATACATATTTATTATATATTACACATATACATGTGTGTAATATATGCACACACACACAAACACACACACGCTCTCATACACACACTTTTTTTCTGTTGATTTTAGTCAAGAATTGGAAACCAGTATCTGAGACTGTAATTTTACTGAGCTTCTTCAGTGATTGAGAAGAAAAATAACAAAATGTGGCTCCAGTCTTTTCATTGCATATCTGGGGGCTGACCTGTTGGCCTGTATCCTCAAAGCCTGTCAAGACCTGTACTCCTTCAGGCATCCCTTCTGTTTGCAACATCACCAACCTCCCCAACTTTCTTAAGACGTCTCCTCACTCATGCCGAGTGGTCCTATTTAACCGCTGCCCGTGTAATTGTGGCCTCATTCCTTGACAGCTCTTCCATGGAAGCCACAGCAGTGCTGGTAGCCTTGGAAAGCTGTGGAACACCTTATAGCACTTTCTAACTCCTGGCAAGCCTGTGCTTGGTTGATAATAGTACAGCAAGAGTAATATGAAGAAGCCTGATTGGGGGGGGGGGGGTGTTGCTTGCACTTTAACTCTCAAAACCCTGGTTCTGAGAGCACATCACTTGACCCTTCTTGCTGTTAACTCCTTTGTGACTAATTCTCTCTCTTCCTTCTTGGATAGGAAATGTTGTGTTAGGGAAACTGGCCTAAGTATCAGAAGATTGTCACAGAGTTGTTGTTTTACTATCTTCTTTTTTATTATATCAGATGACTCCCCAAAGAGACTATTTGGTTAATATGGTATCCCTGCACATTAGGGAATGGAGAAAGGAGGAATATCAGGAACTTGCAAGCAGATGGGGCATTTTGAGGTCTGAGAAGGATGGATTTTCAAGTTTGTGGGTTAGGAACACTTTTCTATAATGTGTAACTCCTGACAGTCCGGTCTCTGCAGCTGAATAGCATCATTTGTCTTCTTCCTCTCTGCCTAAAAATATATTCATGTTTACCTAATATTCATGTATATTTTTATTTTAACTTTTAAATATTTATTTACTTTTGAGAGAGAGAGTGCGCATGGGGGAGGGGCAGAGAGAGAAGGGGACAGAGGATCTGAAGCGGGCTCTGTGCTGACAGCAGCGAGCCCGACACAGGACTCGAACTCACAAATCATGAGATCGTGACTTGAGCCGAAGTCGGATGCTCCCCAGACTGAGCCACCTAGGTGCCCCTACGTAGATTTTTTAAATGCCCACTGCGTCTTTCCTTTATTCCTTTACTTCACCCAATCTATCAGAATCTCCATCTAGACTTTCATGGCAGACCTTCTTAAAAGAGAATCTACATTGCTCCTTTCTCATGGCCCATACCCTTGGGCCATGCTTCTTAGACAATGACTCCAATGAATGAAACCATCCTTTGAAAAGTTATCAAAATTTAAAATGACTAAATTTAATGCCTCGAAACTTTTCATTATGGAAAATATTAAAAATATACAAAAGTAATGAGATGAGTATAATGAACTTCCATGTATTTATCAGCCAGCTACAATTATCATCAACATATTGCCATTCTAGGTTTCTTCATCCTCCCTACTCCATGACTGTTTTCTTCTTTCTTTTTTAAAAGTTTTATTTATTTCTTTTGAGAGAGAGTGTGCATGCGAGCAGAGGATGGGCAGAGAGAGGGAGAGAGAATCCCAAGCAGGCTCCACGCTGATGTGGGACTCAGTCTCAGGAACTGTGAGAGCATGACCTGAGCTGAAATCAAGAGTGAGACACTTAACCGATTGAACCACGCAGGCACTCCCATGGCCGCCTTCTTCTTCTTCTTCTTCTTCTTCTTCTTCTTCTTCTTCTTCTTTTCCCTGTTTATTTATTTTTGAGAGAGAGAGTGAGAGAGAGTGAGAGAGAGAGAGAGAGAGAGAGAGAATGTGATCAGGGGAGAGGCAGAGAGAGAGGGAGACACAGAATCTGAAGCAGGCTCCAGGCTCTGAGCTATCAGCACAGAGCCCAGTGCAGGGCTTGAACTCACAGACTATGAGATCATGACCTGAGCTGAAGTCAGGCCCTTAGCCGACTGAGCCACCCAGGCGCCCCACCCATGACTTTTTTCTTAATTCACATTCTCTTTTATTTCTTTGAAGTGTTTAATTTAACTAAATATCCCTTTTTTCTTTAAATTGCCTCTTCTCTTAGCTTCTGAGAACCTATACCTAGACTTTTTCTTATGTGTTAGATTATTTCTTCTTAATTAGAAAATGGTGAAGTGTCATTCAGGAGAGATGCCTTCTCTTATGGAAATGTGCATAATTAACAACTATAGATTATTCATGCTGCCCAGGCCAAACCCTGGGATTAAAGGTTGGATCACCTTGAGCAGATACAGAGGACTCGGAAAGTAGAGAAGGTGAGAATTAGAAAGGTAAAGGCCAATGTGTGCTGTTGGCACCTGGGAAGGAGGAAAAGCGTTTTCTCATTAGTGAGTAGTTCTCTAAATTTTGTGAACTTTCATAAAAGAATTTATGCCATTTGGTCACATCTCCTAAAGCTAAACAAATGCCCACCCTATGACCCAGTAGTTCCAGTCCTATATAGCAGAGAAATTAGTACACATGTATACAAAAAGATACATAAGGATGATCGTTTTACTCAACATTGTAAATACCTACATCAGCCTAAATGTCTGTGAATAGGAAAAAGGATAAACAAAATGTAGTGTATTCACTCAGTGAATGTTCAGCATGAAAAGAAATACTGATGCATGTAGCAATCTGGATGAATCACTGACACAGAGAGTCCATACTGTGGGATTCCATTTAGATGAATTTCAATAATAGGCAAAGTAATCTATGGTGTTAGAATTGCATTTAACTTCGGTAGAGACGGTATTGGCTGAGAGAGTGCAAGAGGGAGTCATCTCAGGTGTTGAAATGTTCTCTATTTTGATCTGGGGGTGGATTTACACGTGTTGTATTAATTTTGCCTGTTCTTCTGCTTCGTTTAAATGGAATCATGCAAGGTGTATTCTCTGATCACAGAATTCAGAACTTTATCTGGAATGTGGTTATATAGCTGGATACATATGTAAAAAATCATCAGGTTGTAAACTTAAAACTGTATACTTTATGTATCTTAAACGTGTTTTTATTTTTTTAGTTTATTTTTTAGGTTTCTATTGTCAGGGCTGTGGCTGGCAGTTAATGTTATAGGCAGCCTCTAAGGATAAAGCCTTACACTCCAAGCTCCCCAGAGCAAGTAGTCAGTTTGTACCCTGAATCTTCTTTATGGATATATCTCATCTGAAATATTAATTCATAGAAAATAGTGATCACTGGATTATGATGTCAAAATGGAAGAGTAGAGTTAATGCTAAAATAGGACTAAGAGCCGTGTGAAGTGATTGGTAGCAAGTACTCAATGGATATCAGAGAGTGAGAAGAATCCTTGGGACCTTTGCAGTAGTTTTCCGTCAGTAAGTTGGAGAGGATGGGACGCCAAGGTTGTGGCTCAGGTGAGAAGAGAGCATTGATGTAACAGAACTAGTTCTCCATGGAAGGTCCTGCCATTTCTGTCATTTGCAAAGTCTTTCATGATGCCCCTCTGTGACATATCATCCAGACTTTGACAGTCACCTTCACAAGAGCCACGACCGCAGAGGCTGCAGGCAGAGCAGCCGATAGTCATTGCCCACTTAATGGCCTCCCAAAGGCAAACACTCTTTTACCACCCTGGAAGCCAATTTCAGTGCTCAACCCTCTATTTTTAGTCTGCTATTCTCACCTCTAGTGACATTATCATGGGGGTTTTCACTTATTTCTACTTACAAATGGGCATTTGGATGAAATATACCTGTCTCTGCACAGCAGACCCTCCACAAAAGTTGGAACCAGCTCGTTTGTAAAAGTTGGAACCAGCTCGTTTGTAAGGCCACATGCACACGATGGAAAGGATGCTGCAGAAATGTATCCTGAGTATTGGTCCAGATATTTGGTTTGTCTAGTCTGTTATCTGGATGAGATGAGACAGTAGCTGAATTTATTTATGTAGGAGCTGGGAATTCAGCAATGATCCCCTTCTGATGCTCCACCTGCCTAGCTGCTTAACGGAGTCATTAGTGTTTATGGAACCACTTTTCTTACTTTTAAATTATATATTTAATAATGTGTTTAACAAGTCTGAATATTGTTTAAAAAAATCACACGGTATAAAAGTGTGTCCAATGAAAAGTTAATTTCCTTCCTGCTCTTGGCCTTTGTGTCTGTCTATCTTCTTTGGGACAACCATGGGAACTGGTTTCTTATGTAGCATTCCACAAATATTCCCAGTTTATACAAGCATTTCTATATAGCTGTCCTTAGTCATATTTATTTTGGTAATCTGAGTTTATTAGCTTAATTGAAGTATGTGTGTAAGGATACTTTATCTGCTGAAGTCATTCTTAAACTTCGAATGTGTCAGCTTTTTCCATCCATACTGATTCTTCTATTTGTTCTAAAAAAGGTCATTGAGTAGGGACACCTGGGTGGCTCAGTTGATTAAGTATCTGACTTTGGCTCAGGTCATGACCTCACAGTTCTTGGTTTTGAGCCCCGCATCTGGCTTTCAGTGCAGAGCCAGCTTGATCCTCTGTCTCCCTCTCTCTCTCTCTCTCTCTCTGTGCCCTCCCTTGCTCACACATGTGAATGCTCTCCCTCTCTCTCTCTCAAAAATAAATAAACTTAAAAAAGGTCATTGAGTAGATAGGCAGTTACCTGGAAATTTTTTGCGAGACTAAGTGAACCACACCTTCCCTGTAGGCCCTACAGGGAGAATATGCCTGGAACTCATCATACTCCAGATTTCTTGGGGATTAAACATTATTGCCTTAGGTAGAATTAAGTGATAGCCGAGGATGGAAATGAATGGTGAAAAAATGGAAGAATAACCTCTTTCTAAACTCCAGAACACCAACTCTTAACTCTTTCATGTAACTGGGCTATCCTTTATTGAGTGCTCTCTGTGAACTCATTAACTCTGTTAGCTTTTCATACACATTATCTGATCCGTATAACAACTCTGCCAGGTTTTTTTTTTTTTTTTTTTTTTATCATCATCAATTCTCAGAAGAAGGATTTTATAGACAGACTATTTGTTCATTGTCACAGAGATAGAACATAATTTAAGCTGAGTCAGGGTCTGAATCCTAGTTGTCTTTGTCCCAAAGCTCATGTCCCCTACTTGATGCTATACATTCATGCACTGCTTTGCCAGTTTCCAAAGCAACTAAGGTCTAGCTTGTTTTCATGTTGCGAAGTCGACATGGGGCTAAAAGTTGATGGATGATATTTTAAGTTTTGGGAAAGAATCTAGCAGTGGGGGAAACGTGAAATTGCATAAATGCTGAATGAAACATTTGATTCCTTCTTGCCATCACACCCATCCCAGCCCATTCCCATCTGATATCTCCACTTTAGGGTTACATGGGCAGATTCAGGATATGTTTTGGATGTTTGTGGTTCTGGTTGGAGATATTTAGGTGATAAGGTCTAGATAACAGGGATTAGTATATTTTTCAGTCCGTTTGCATAAAACTATCAGATGAGGCAGGCTCCAAAGTTGGAAAGTCTGATAGAAAACCTGACTTAGCCTATCTTTGTTATTTGTAAACATTTATAGAGTCTAAATTTGAGGACCTAATTTGCTTATAATATATCTTTTTATAATTTTTAATTTTCAAATAATCTGAGACATCAAAAAGTTGCAGTAATACTTCAGGCTCTACCCTTCGCCAAGATCTTCCTAATGATAAAACATGATGTAATAATAATCATAATGTTGTTATCTAAACCAGGCAATTAATGTAGGTATAATAATATTAATTAACATACAGACTTTATTTAGTGTTCTTTTTCTTGTCCAGGATGTTATCCAGGATCCCATATTGCATTTAGTTGTTTTGTCTGTTTGTTTCCAGTCTGACAACGTGTGTGTGTGTGTGTGTGTGTGTGTGTGTGTGTGTGTCTTTTGTAACCTTGATACTTTTGAGAATTCCTGGTCAGTTATTTCATACAATATCCCTCACTTGGTGTTTGATATTTTCTCATGATTTGATTGAGATTATGCATTTCTGGCAAGAAAACCACAGAAATGATGTGTCTTTCGTAGTGCATCATGTTGGGAGGTATATGATATTGATATGTTTAAATATTGGTGATGTAAAGTATGATCACTTGATTCAAGTAGTGCCTTGCAGGTTTCTATACTGAAAAGTTACTATTTTCTCTTTTATAATTAGTAAGTGTCTTGTGGGGAGACATTTGGAGAATATGGGTTTGTCCAACTTTGGTTTTAGGTTTATGGCTCCCTTCCAGCCTAGTCCAAAAGAGTTCTGCACTGGGTATTGAGGCCAAAGCCTAATAATGACCATGGGTTGCCCTCTGTGGATGTATTTTCCTAAGATACTATGGATGGGGAGAAGTAGCTGGTCTGAGGCAGTTTGAGTGTTCTCAAGTTACTCAGTTTAACACTGTTATCACTCTTTTCAATTCCTAAAGGACTTTAAAGTTTAGTCAGAATAATGGGCCTTTAGGAAGTAACTTTAATTTTGTGGACCTTAGTTTATTCATCTATTCAGGTAGGTGGGACAAGAGTTCCGAAGCCTTCTTACCTTACTCATTCCCTTTGCCAGTGAGAAATTAAGAAGGAGCTTCCCCACCCCACCGCAACCCCTCCACCGAACTAGTCCTATTCATCTTCCACGTCCCAGCTCAAATATCCATCTTAGAGAAGTCTTCCCTGACACCACAGCTTGGGATAACTGCCTGCTTCATCATACTTCCAGCACCCTTTACTTGATCTTCTGCAACACTCATTATTAAAGATGTAACATCTTGTTCAAAGTCAGCTTCCCTGCTACATTGTAAGCACCATGTCTGGTTTACTTTGATATCTGGCTTTTACCACCATGCCTAGGTCACTAAGTATACAGGTGTTACATGAATGGAACTGTGCACAGTCACATGTGCTATGGATTTGGGCAAGATTAAAAAAGGGCAAGAAAGCAGAAAATAAAAAGCAATAGCTATCGTGGGAGACTGAATCATGCTCCTTCCCCTGCCCTTAATCTCTGGAACCTGTGAATGTTACTTTGTATGGCTAAGGCACTTTGCAGATGTGATTAAATTAAGCGTGTTGGGATGGGGGGGGGGGTGTTTATCTGGGTGGGCCCTAAATGTAATCACAAGCATCCTCATAAAAGGTAGGTAGAGGGAAGTTTGACCACAGGAGAGAAGGTGATGTGATAATGGGACAGAGATTGAGTGGTGTGCTTTGGAAATGGAGGGTGGGGACACAAACCAGGGAATACAGGTGGCCACTAGATGTGGGGAAAAAAATCAATGAAAGGTTCTTCTTGCAGAGCCTACAGAAAGGGCCAACCCTTCTGGCACATTGACTACGGCCGTGATTGTGGGCTTTTGCCCTCAAGAACTGTAAGACATAAACTTGTGCAGTTTGAAGCCACTAAATTTCTGGTGGTTTGTTATAGGGGCAATAGCAAACTATTACAGTTATTAAACAAAAAAACGAATGTATCAAAACCTAAAAAAAGGAACAAAGTTACAGTCAGAATGCCAAGAATACATGAAAACAAAATAATTCACAAAAGTAAAACATTAATTCTAAATGTATTTTAGCTAAAATAACAAAGGCAGCATACCACAGTGGGCTCAGGACAGCTTGTTTGAGGCACCAATAGAGCATGTTTCTGAGAATCACGGGTGTGCCAAGTGTATGCATGCCCACGTGCCGGGGAGGAGCTTTGCACGTCTGCTGAATGGCGCACAGCAGTCTGGTTCGAGGAATTCGCACTGAATTTGGAGACCTCAGTACATCCTAGCAGTGTCATAATTTTTATTCATGAATGTCAAATTTTTATAAAGTCATAATAACTAGTATGTCATTAAGCCATTCAAAAAGAAAGTATATATAATTCCGCATTACTTTCCTGGAAACATAGCATCAGTGTTTGGCTCTAGGAAGTCCCTGTAGTGGGCCACAGACCACAATGAGAGATACACTGGACAGAATAATTCCTCTCTTTTTTTCCCAGCTTCAATGAGATTTAATTGACATAAAACACTGTATAAGTTAATTTTTTTTTAATGCTTATTTACTTTTTGAGAGAGAGACAGAGCACAAAGCGGGGAGGGCAGAGAGGGAGGGAGACAGAATCCGAAGCAGGCTCCAGGCTCTGAGCTGTCAGCACAGAGAGCCTGATGTGGGGCTCCAACTCATGAACGGTGAGATCATGACTGGAGCTGAAGTTGGCTACTTAACCAACTGAGCCACCCAGGTGCCCCAAAACATGGCGTAAGTTTAAGGTGTACAATGTGATGATTTGATACATGTGTATATTAAGAAATGTTCAGCATAATAATGTTGTTAACACATCCTTCACTTTACATAATTACCATTTTGTTGTTGTTGTTGTTGATATGGAGAGAATATTAAAGCTACAATGTCACGGTATCTTTCCAGTATACGATAGAGAATTGCTAACTGTAGTTACCATACTGTACCTTAGATCTCTAGAACATACTCCAGAACATCTCATAGCTGAAAGTTTGTAGTCTTTGACCAATATATCCCCATTTCTCCCTCTCAGGCCTTGGCAACCACCATTCTGCTTTCTGTTTCTATGAGTTTGATGTTTTCAGATTCCACGTATAAGTGAGCTCATATGGTGTTTATTTTTCTTTGAGTTATTTCACTTAAAGTAATGCCCTCAAGGGGCCAGGATTTTCCTCTTTCTCATAGCTGAATATTATTCCATTTATATAACATTTTCTTTTTCTGTCCATTCCTAGATGGACACTTAGGTTGTTTTCATATCTTGACTATTGTGAATAATTCTTCAATGAATGTGGGATTGCAGATATCTGAAGATAGCAATTTTATTTCCTTTGGATATATACCTAGAAGTGAGATTACTGGATCATGTGGTAATTCTGTTTTTGACTTTAAAATTTTTATTTATTTATTTTAAAAGTCTATTTATTTATTTTGAGAGAGAGAGGAAGCGAGAGCAAGAGCATGCACAACTGGGGAAGGGCAGAGAGAGAGAGAGAGGGAGAGAGAGAGAATCCCAAGCAGGCTCCACTCTGTCAGCACAGAGCCCAACTTGGAACGCAATCTCATGAACCATGAGTCCATGACCTGAACCAAAATAAAGAGTCAGATGCTTAACCAACTGAGTCACTCAGGCGCCCCTCTTCTGTTTCTCATCATGGCCATTCTAGCAGGTGTGAGGTGATATCTCATTGTGGTTTTGGTTTGCATTTCCCTGATGATTTGTGATGTTAAGCATCTTTTCATGTACATGTTGGCCATTTATATGTCTTTTTAAGAGAAATGTCTATTCAACTCCTCTGACCAATTTTAATGATTGTTTTCTTGCTATTGAGTTGTAGGAGTTCTTTCGTAGTTTAGATACCAGTCCCTTATCATATATATGGTTGGCAAAAATTTTCCTCTATTCTGTAAGTTACCTTTTCATTTTGTTGATGGTTTCCTTTCCTGTGTAGAAGCTTTATAGTTTGATGTAGTCATATTTGGTTTTTGCTTTTGTTGCCTGTGTTTTTGATGTCATATCCTAAAAATAATTGCCAAGAAAGATGTCAAAGAGCTATTCCCAAAGTTTTGTTTTTCAAGGAATTTTATGATTTCCTTTATGATTTTCCTTCCTTTAATGATTTCTTAAATTGTAGTCTTTAATCCATTCAAATTCATTTTTGAGTGATGTAAAACAGATGTCTGGTTTTATTTTTCTGCCTGTGGTTATCCATTCTTCCCAACACTATTTTTTGAAAAGGTTATCCTTTCCCCATTGAGTATTCTTGATTACCTTGTCAAATATTAGTTGATTGTATATTGAGCATTTATCTCGGTTCTGAATTCTGTTCCATTGGTCTATGTGTCTATTTTTATGCCAGTACCATACTGTTTTTGCTACTGTAGCTTTATAATACAGTTTGAACTGAGGAAGTGTGATACCTCCAACTTTGTTCTATCTCAAGATTTTTTTTTTGGCTCTTTAGGGTCTTTTGTGGTTCCATACAGATTTTAGAATTGTCTTTTCTATTTCTGTGAAAAATTCCATTGGAAATTTGATAGGGATTGCATTGAATCCATAGATAGCCTTCGATCTTTGGCCATTTAACAATATTAATTTTTCTGATCCATGAACATGAGATTTCTTTCCATTTGTTTGTGTCATCCTCAATTTCTTTCATTTAAGTCTTCTAGTTTTTGGTGTAAAGATATTTTACCTCTTGGTTACATTTATTCCTAAGTGTTTTATTGCTTGTGATGCTATTGCAAATGGTATTGTTTTTTAAATTTCTTTTTCACATATTGTTTGTTAGTATATAGAAATACAACTAATTTCTGTGTGTTGACTTTGTGTCCTGAAATTTTACTGAAGTTGTTGAGTAGATCCAACAGTTTTTTGGTGGGTCTTTAGGATTTTCTCTATATAAGATCATATCATTTGCAATGAAAGATGATTTTATTCTTTCCTTTTGATTTGGATGTCTTTTATCTCTTTTTTCTTGTCTAATTGTTCAGCACTATGTTTAATAGGAGTGGTGAGTGTGGGCACCCGTGTCTTGTTCCTGATCTTAGAGGAAAAGCTTTCAGCTTTGTACCATTAGTATGATGCTAGTTATTGTCTTGTCATAAATGGCCTTTGTTATGTTGCTGTGTATTCCTTCTATATCCAATGTTTTGAATATTTTTATAATGAAAATATGTTATATTTTGTAAAATACTTTTTCTGCATTTATTGAGATTATCACGTGATTTTTGTCTTTTGTTTTATTTGAAGAAGCAGTCACCTCTTCAAGACTTTATGGATTGGCGTCCATAAAGAAAGGCCTTCACCCGCAGGTGGGGGCATGCTGGAGTGTGCTATGACCCTGGTTCTAGTCCTGCAGGATGCTAAGTACAGGGATGTGTAGGGACTCTTGGTTCAGGAGGGTTTGATGTTAGGCTGCTTGGGTCCATAGCATTGACAAGTGTGTGGTCCTTGTCAAGTGTTGTGGGGCTCCATAGTGGTTGCAAGGGCTATTGGGGTCCTCAGCAGTGCCTCCAGGTCCAGCAGCTAGGGCCGGAGCTGGTTGTGCACACGCACTGAACTGTGGGGGCCAGTTGCAGTTGCTTGTATAAAGGGAAGGACTGGGCCAGGGCCAGCAGCAAAGGCTTGGTTCAGCTGTGGGTACACTGGCAGCCTCGATGGCCCTGGCTGTTGGTGTACCAGCTGCAGGGTCTCCCAACAGCATGCACAGAGCAGTGGAGGCTGGTGACAAAGATCGGGTGGGGGCACGCAGGTGCACTGCTGGGGGGCTTGCTGTAAGTGCATGCGGTGCTATAGGCCAGCAACTGGAGGTAGGGCTGAGTCCAGGTCCACAAGCAGCTATAGGGCCTTTGCTGTCTGTTTGTACTTCTATGGCTGCAAGATCTCACCATGGGCACGCACCCAGCCGTAGAAATGGCTGACGGGAGCCAGACTTGCGGTGTGCAAGTGCATGGCTAGGTGGGCTCGCCCCGAGTGTACACACAGTAGTGGGAGTTAGCTGTGGGTGTCTAGAGTGGTATTTTGCATTCATGCAGCTGCAGAGGACTGCCTAGTCCATGCCATGCCGTGGCTGCTGGCCTGGATCCCAGACTTTGATGGGGGGCTAGAAGAGACTCAGATGGCTGGTATCTGTTGAGTGTGAATACCTGTGAGGTAAGGATCAGTGAAATCTGCATGCGTCCATAGCTGTAACGGTCATTGGTTTCTTCAGGGGTGAAAGTAGCTGTGTTCTCTGCAGAGCAGGGCACTAGGAACCATGGTCACTTCTGCCCATGGCTGATATTGGTAGCTCCTGCCCTTCATCCTTGTTCCTAGCCAATTCTATGTGCCTCAGCTTTGTCAGTCTCTGCATGGAGTAAAAACCAAAGTGGTCCCGAAAGGCTGGCAAAGCTCGTCACTCACTCTGCTCTCCCTTTTCTGGGGGGGGAGAACTCTTTCTAGTTGGGGAGTTACCTCTTGTGTTCATCAGAACCAGTCTGGAGGATAGAATGATGCAGGCAAAAGGAAACAATTTTTCCTTCCCTTTTCGTGTGGTTATTCTCAGGTTTTTTGTTCTATTGTGTTGCTGAAGTTTCTTGGGTGGACTCCTGACCTCTCTCAGGGCTGCTCGTGTTTGTGGATAGCTGTCTAATTGTTCATCTTTGTCAGGGGTGGAGGCTGGGGCTACTTTGCCATTTGATGACATCGTTCCAGAATAATTTCTATGATCCCTTTTAGTTTATGACTTAAGAGCCATAGTGAAAATTCTGCGCTTTCTTAGGAACTTATGGTAGGTTATTTCCTATCACACTTCCCCTGCAGTATGCCTCCATTTTCCCCTGAGCTGTGTTGCTGTATGGAATACAATTGTAGAATTACAATCCATATGAAGGGGAATGAGTGTTGAAAAGTACCTTCATGGTCAACTGTCCTAAAGTTCTGTTTCCCTTCCCTACCATGCTGTGATGCTGGACCATGGACTAGGAGGACATCCTGCTAGGGGTTCTCATTTACCCAATTAGTGGCTTTTAAATTTTGGTGTCCATCAGAGTCATTGTACATAGGTAGGATTGGTGGAATTGGATTCTTGGACTTTATTTCAGATTTACTGAATCAAAGTTTGCTGGTGTGGTGCCTGGAATCTGTATCCCCCCCACCCCCCCCAAGTTTCCTTAGATGATTGTGACATGTCTCTAAATTTGAGAATCATTGTGGCAGATAGCAAAGCTCTGTGAAGCCACAGAGCATATTTTATTCCTCTTTCTATTCTTCAAAGCTCTGATGCCTGTCCGTGGTACTATATTACCAGTATATATTTTAATGGATCTGCAGAGGGATTCTTGAATTACAATGAAAGTAAGATTTTTAGGTCTTCTCAGGGAGGAATTAAAAATGTTATTACATGGCTACTATTCATTGAATCCTACTTTGTGCCAAGTATTTATGTGTATTATTTCTAAAACTTTTAACAATCCTAAAAGTTGGGTGGGAACATTCTCTGCATTATAGAAGAAGAAGCAAGCTCAGAAAATTTCAGGGGTTTGCTCAAGGTGAAAGAACTAGAAATTGATGGAGCCAGGTTCAGACTCAAATCTTCCTGAGACCAGTGTCCTTTCTCTTTCTATCAAATGGTAGAGTTATAACTATTCCGGAAGAGTTGTTTTTAACTCCAACTCCTGGAACACCATTTGTTTTCTCCGTTAGTGAGATTGAGTATAAGAGGAGAAAGGGAACCAGGAGGAGAAAAGGGAATTATTTAGTAATTCTTTCAGTAGCTTTGAGGATGACCTGATAATGAGATGTAGATTTTGGAAAAGGAGGATAACAATCACTGAATGAAAATTCAGCCGTTAGTTGGGAGCCAGCGTCATGGAAGGAACTGAGTCACATAGCTAAAATTGAAGCACATATTAGGATTTTTTTCTTTGGATGGAACACCATCCTTAAATATTAATTGGAGCTGAAAGAAATACTTACATGTTAAATGATCATTTGATGTACAGAGATTTACCTTCCTCCTTCTGGCAGCTGTTCCTTAGCATCTTTTGTGCCTCTCCTTTTCTTGTTCACTTGCTGGCATTTGGAAAGCGTGGTTGTCCACCCTGGGCTTTCTGCATCCATGCACTCTCTCCGAGATCATCTCACCAGTCCCCTGTGTTTGAAGATCACTGAACCGTTCAGCAATGCCAGGTTTGTGTATTGTCTGTGCACGACACCTGCACTTGGACATCTAATAGGGCATCTGCCTCTTCACGGTTTGAGATAGGGCAGGGGTTTTCCACCCCACTCCCTGTTCTCTTCTCAGATGGAGTCCTTTCCTAGCCCAGTGAGGGCCACCCAGTTATGAAAGCCATTCACCTACTTATAAAACAGCTTTTCTGTGAAAACAAGAAGCCTGAGAGACATCTTCAGTTTTCTCCTCTCCGTCACCCCTCATATCCGGGGATATCCAGGCAGGGATTGTCAGTGTTCCCTCTAAAATATTCCCCCAGTTCCTCCACTTTGTTCTGTCACCGTCGCCGTCTCCTAGCCCAGTCCCCATTGCCTCTGACCTACTCTCCGGAATTCCAGTTTTCTTCCTCTGTAACTTGTTCTCCATAATGGTTTCATAAAAACATTAATCAGTCCCTTGCTTAAAACACTTCAAAGGCTTCCCTCAGAACTTAGAATAAAATCCAAACCTTTGAAATTGTCTAAAGGCCTTGCATGGTGCCTCTTTCCTACCTTTCAGATCTAACTGCTTCTTTCTCACTCTTCTCAGAGCTCCAGCTCTACTGGTCTCTTTTCTGTTCCTCAGACATGCCAATCTCTTTGCTGCCTCTGGTCCTTTGCACATGCTTTTTCCTCTGTCTGAAATATTCTTTCCCCACTTTGCCTGGTAAGATGTTCTCACCCTTTCAGTTTGAGTTCAGATATTACCTTCTCACAATGGACCTACCAAAATGCTCTGATTATCCACTTTTTTTTTTGTTGTTGTTGTTACTCTACTGGGATTATTCTTAAAATTTAACACAAACCTTTACATGTATTGTTCTTATGTATAGAGTTAATTAGGGTCTATATAGCCTTCCGTTAAAACAATAAAAAATGTAGTATGCATTTGTCTTCTGCTTCCTCCTCTTTGCTCATTCCTGCGTTGATTTTAACTGGAGTTTAGTGTCAGATTATTTTGAATATTTTAACAAACGATTCTTTAGATTTAAGAATACATTTTTGTAATACTTCATATGGCTATTTATTCCTCTGAACTCCATTTTCTTTTTCCTGAAGTTCAATTATTCATTTTTTTCAGGATGGATTTGTAGGTAACAATAAATTGAGATCTTTCATGAAAGATAGCTATATACATTTGCTAAAACTCATTGAACTATACTTAAAACTTGTACATGTCACTGTATGTAAATTACCTCAATAGAAATATAGTACTGGGAAAAAATTTAGTGCATGAACCAATGGATACAGCTGAGCACTCAAGCTAAAGAAATTTCTCTTAGAACACAGCACAAAGAGATAGAGATAAATAAATCGAATAAATGGATAAATCTATGAATATGCAGTTAAGAGAGAACAGATATAGAAGTTGTAACATTTGATTAGTAGGAGTTTTAGGAGAAAATATAATCTCATGGAATGAGAAATAGAATGAAGGATATACTCAGAGAAATAAAGGATATTTCCTAGAATGAAAGACAGATGCAAAGGGCTGAGTATGTATATATACACATACACACACACGCATATATAGTTATATGTATTAGTATACATTATTTTATATTTATATACAAATATATTACTAATTATACATATTACTAATTAGTACATATATTTCATATATATTTACATATATATGTAATATATATACATACTTTAAATCCGCATTTAGACACATAACAGTTATAGTTGAGAATATTGGAGTGTCAGGCTGGCTCAGTTAGCAGAGCATACAACTCTTAATCTTGGAGTCATCAGTTCAAGCCCCATGTTGGGCATGGGCCCTACTTAAAAAAGAGAAGAAGAAGAGAAAAAAAAAAGCATGTCAAAGTTGATATGAAATTTCCTCTGTGTATCAGACATGGTTTTACTCATAGGACAGTATATTGTATGTGTCACGTGTTCATTCAACACTAACTTTTGAGCATTTCCTGTGTGCCAGGCATTGTGCCAGATGATTAGGGACTTAGAGGCATACGAGAGATGATTCTTGCCTTAAAGAAACTCCTGATCTGAAAGGGGCAATAGACAGGTCAGTGAACAACTGCAGCCAAAGGCTGTTCAGTGGACCAAGAGAGTCTACACATACACAGATGGGGCAGCACAAGGTGGGTCATCAGTCTGGTTAGTGGTGTAAGCATGTCCCATTCAACTGAAGTGAGAAATCTAGAAGCGAAAAATAACATGAAAAGAATTGTTTTATCGTTTCAGAATACAGGTCTTTAAATTGCTTTAGTAATAAGGTGTGGGCGTGAAAGACTGGCGGCAGGGGAAACACATGTGTGACGTGTGTTGGCTGCAGTCTAGTTACTAGAATTAACATGTGGTCACTAGAGTGATGCACGGAGACCCAAATGGTTTTTGGAAAGCTTTCAATCACAAGCAAGTTACGTAGGTAATTTCAGAGTAAGGGAATAGATATGAATATCTCTGGGCTTCAGTTCTATCTGTGAGGAAAAAAGAGAAGGACTAATAATTTATCTAGAGTTTGTAGGGAAGAAAACATTGTTTCTTTTTTCTTTTTCTTTTTGAAAATAAAACTGTTTATTGAGTACTGTGTACACTAAAGTAAGTAATATGCAGTTGGATAACATTCTGATTACTACAAAGTTATTGTTTTTTTCCTAGCTTCTGCTAGGAAGCAGAACTCAGTAACCCAAATACTGAGAAGATTGAGCCTACATGTAAAAAAGGAGTTGGGATAAAGAAAACACATGCAGGTCAAGGATTAAGATTACAGAAGCCTGTTCACCCATTTATTGCAGCAGGTCCTAAATTGCTGACATCTTTAACCATCTGATTATCATTAGGTTTCCAAGAATGAAGTTTTAGGCATTCCTTGAATCATGACCTTTTAGTCCCATTTAGTTGCATTTAGACACATTTAGTCAATCTCTTTTAGGCATTTCAACGTGTAAAGTAATGGTTCACCAGGAGGAATCTCAAAAATGTCCATTTAACTAAAAATAAAATAAAATGAAATAATAAAATAATACAAAAGTCCATTTACCTAACTTTGCTTACCTAATTACAACACACCAGGACTTCTCTAGTTTCCTCATTTGGGTGGGGAGGTTGTTGTTAGTCTTTCAGGGCTTTTGCAAATAAAATATGGATATGGATTCTGATATGGCTGCTTTCAAATTGTCCAATTTATTTTTTTAAATATGAAATTTATTGTCAAATTGGTTTCCATACAACACCCAGTGCTCGTCCCAACAGGTGCCCTCTTCAATACCCATCACCCGCCCTCCCCTCCCTCCCACCCCCCATCAACCCTCAGTTTGTTCTCAGTTTTTTTTTTTCTTTTTTTTTTTTTAATGTTTATTTATTTTTGAGAGAGAGAGAGAGAGAGCATGAATGGGGGAGAAGCAGAGAGACAGAGAGGGAGGCACAGAATCGAAAGCAGGCTCCAGGCTCTGAGCTGTCAGCACAGAGCCCGACGTGGGGCTCGAACTCACCAGCTGTGAGATCATGACCCGAGCTGAAGTCGGACGCTCAACCAACTGAGCCACGTAGGCGCCCCTGTTCTCAGTTTTTAAGAGTCTCTTATGTTTTGGCTCTCTCCCTCTCTAACCGTTTTTTTTTTTCCCTTCCCCTCCCCCATGGTCTTCTGTTAAGTTTCTCAGGATCCACATAAGACTGAACACATATGGTATCTGTCTTTCTCTGTATGACTTATTTCACTTAGCATGACACTCTCCAGTTCCATCCACGTTGCTACAAAAGGCCATATTTCATTCTTTCTCAATGCCATGTAGTATTCCATTGTGTATATAAACCACCCAAGGGATATAGGAGTGCTGATGCATAGGGGCACTTGTACCCCAATGTTTATAGCAGCACTTTCAACAATAGCCACATTATGGAAAGAGCCTAATTGTCCAATTTAAATCATTTACTTTATATTTAAATTATCCAATTAGTTATAAAATTATCTATTTAATTTGAAAGTTTAGGGCTTTAGGAAAAATTTCAATTTAACTTGAAGTGACTTATTTCTTAGGTTGCTCAAAATGATGGCATCCAAGAAACATGGGCTTATCCATGGTTATGAAATTCTGTTTTGTTTTGGTGAATGTTGAAGGAAGGAAAGAAAGAAAGAAAAAGAAAGAAAGAAAGAAAGAGAAAGAGAAAGAAAAGGAAAAGAAAACCATTTATATATGTGTTATATATACACACGAAAAAACCCCAAATAACAAAAAATCCAGAATGGTCCTTAGGCATATAGGAGTTAAATACAAATTCTGATTGAGTAATAACTATGGGGATTTCCACCAACATTTAGAAAAGCTGTTCTCTAATGCAAAGGAAATAATATATGGCCTCAAGTGATAATATAATGGTCAAAATAACACATGATCTCAAATATTCTTTTCTGATAAAAAAAACGCAGACAGTATTTATTCAAAGTAACCAGTGCTAGACAGAGAGATAAGATGGTGGTGTAGTAGGAGGACTAACTCTAGGCTTGCCTTGTCTTTCAAACACTGCTAGGCAAATATCAAATCATTCTGCATACCCAAGAAATCAATCTGAGGATTGAAAGAACAAACTGCACAACTAGAGGGAGAGAAGAATCTACATACAGGAATGTAGGATATGGAAAGATGTGGTTTAGGGGAGAAACAGATTGCAGGTGCTGCAGAGGGGAGGGGACCCCGGTCACAGAGAAAGACAAGAGAGAGTGGAGTGGATACACACAAGGAGAACGCTTCCCCAAAACCATTGTCTGAAAGAATGAGAGGGGCTGATCTTTGAGTTTTTGCAACCAGTGGGGCTCCTAAGACTGGAGTTTTAGGGGTCTGAGGGCTTGGCTGGGATAGAGCTCTGAGGGTGCTATCCTTTTCCTGGAGAGAAGGCAGGCAAGCAATGCCACGGCAGATGGCGCCATCTGAGGGTTTCCTAAGGCACATGGGGAGAGACTGTCACTCTTCTTAGAGTACATCTGTGAGAGGTGGCTTTTGTAGAGACCCTTCTCTGGGGACAACAGAGCCAGAGGGTGCCACTCCCACCGTGCCCCCCCCCTCCCCCCACCGTCCCTCAGCATGGGCCCAGAGACACCTGCTGGGGTGCTGAGACACTGACTGTTTAGCCTGCTTTGCTGCAAATCCCACACCCCTGCATTTTGGTGCCACTGCCCTTCTCGGTCAAACCTGCATCAGTCCCTGCACAGTGAGACCCTTCCCCAGGAGATCAGCACAGACCCCAGCCACAGCATGTCTCTGAAATTTAGAGTTTTAAAATTCAGCAGGCTTGGCTGGGATAGAACCCAAATTGCACTGCACTCCTCCAGACAGGCAAGCAACCCAGAGGCAGACAGCATGAAAATAGTGATCTGAAAAATGTATGGGACACAAACATTCAACTGGCACCAGCCAGTTACTTTGTCCTCAGTGAGGGGCCTCCATGCTTGCTGCTCTCAGGGAAGCACTCCCAGAAGAGTGAATAATTTCCCCTGTTACTCTTGAATACAGAGAACAAACTGAGGGTTGATGGGGGGGGGGAGTGGGGGAGAGGGGAAAGTGGGTGATGGGCACTGAGGAGGGCACTTGTTGGAATGAGCACTGGGTGTTGTATGGAAGCCAATTTGACCATAAATTATATTTTAAAAAATGTCCCCTCTTGTGTCCCAGACATTCAACAAATCTAAAAGACAACCTTTGGAATGGGAGAAGATATTAGAAATGACATATCTGTTAAGGGGTTATTATCCAAAGTCTATAAAGAACTTATCAAACTCGACACTCAAAAAACAAATAATCCACTTAAAATATGGGCAGAAGACATGAATAGACATTTTTCCAAAGAAGACACAGGTGGCCAACAGACACATGAAAAGATGCTCCGCATTACTCATCATCAGGGAAATACAAATCAAAACTACAGTGAGATACCACCTCACACCTGTCAGAGTGTCAAATATCAATAACTCAAGAAACAACAGGTGTTGGTGAGTATGTGGGAAAGGGGAATGCTCTATGTTGTTGGTGGGAATACAAACTGGTGTAGCCACTCTGGAAAACAGTATGGAGATTTCTCAAAAAGTTAAAAATAGAACTATTCTACAATCCAACAATTGCATTACTAGGTATTTATCCAAAGGATACAAAAATAGTAATTGGAAGGAACACATGCATCCCAGTGTTTATGGCAGTATTATCAACAATAGCCAATTTAAAGAAAGAACCCAAATGTCCATTGACTGATGAATGGATAAAGATGTTGTATATATACCACACAATGGAATATATATATATATATATATATATATACACACACACACACACATATATATATATACACACACACGAGTATATATATATAATATGTGTGTATGTGTGCATATATACTCGTGTGTGTGTGTGTGTGTATATATATATATATATATATATATATATATATATATATAATATATTCATAATGGAATATTTCTCAGTCATCAAAAAGAACCAAAACTTGGCATTTGCAATGACATGGATGGAGCTAGAGAGTATTATGCTAAGCAAAATAAGCCATTCAGAGAAAGACAAACACCATATGATTTCACTCATGTGTGGAATTTGAGAAACAAAGCAGATAAACATAAGGGAAAAAAAGAGAGAAGCAAACCATGAGGCAGACTTTTAACTATAGACAACAAACTGATGGTTACTGGAGGGGAGGTGGGTGGGGGAATAGGTTAAATAGGTGATGGGCATTAAGGAGGGCACTTGTTGAGATGAGCACTGGGTGTTGTATGTAAGTGATGAATCACTCAATTCTATCCCTGAAACTAATATTATACTGTATGTTAACTAACTGGAATTTAAATAGATGCTGAGTTAGTCTCAGTTCATAAAAAGCATTTACAATTCAAGGATACATCATATTTGCCTCTTTGGCCAGCTGTGCCTCATCTCAATATTGCCATGTTATGACAAACATTAATTCACCACTGCTGTCTACGGCACTAATTTTTTGTTTAGGTCAAGACCTCCGGTAAAGCCTTGGATTATCAGTGGCATCTCTTTTCTTTGATTTGCTGTCGTTAGATTCACTGTCAGATAAAGGTTTTCTTTTTGTATCTCCTTTTTGAGAATTAAGAAATGCTTCAATTAACTCTGGACAATCTAAATTTTCTTCAGGTTCCCAAGTATTTTCAGCATTGTCAGTAAATCCCTTCCGCTTCAGGAAATACTCCACTTTCCCAGTCATTAGGCATCCATACAGTACTTTTTCCACCAAAATTCTTCAGGCTCTGTCTTATCCATTTTATTACTCTTTCCATTATTTTTCTCTCCCACTTTTTGCAATATATTTTAATTGGATGCCATTAAAAATTATTTTAATTTCCATTTAGTTAACATACAGTATCTTATTTGTTTTGGGTGTACACTATAGTGATTCAGCAATTCCATATATTACTCAGTGCTCATCAAGGTAAGTGTACTCTTTAATCCCCTTCACCTCTTTCACCCATCTCCCCCCCGCCGGGATCCACCTCTCCTCTGGTAACCATCAGTTTGTTTTCCATAGTTGAGTCTGCTTTTTGGTTTGTTGGATGCCATTTTTTCTTGCAAGACCTGAAGAATTATTATTCACTGCCTCTAATCTCCCAATCCCTGGTTTGCAGCACCTTTGGCCATGTGTGCTTTAAGTCTGAGCTCCATTGTTTCTTAATACAATGCTTTCACTTGACCTTTTATGGCTTCTGTCTAAAAAAGAGATAGAGAATGGGTAGGTTGGATTGGTAATAAATAAATAACCCCCCTTTTTTTGGGTGAAATCTGTAAGATGATGTTTAGCTAAATTTTTTCTTTGTTATTTAGCTGCTGATTTCTCAAAGAAAAATACCACTAATACTGAAAGTAATTTCAAGTTTCACAAAAGAATTTAAGTGGAGACAAATATCTTCAATCTACTTATGCAAAGGGCCAGAGAGAACAACTGAGTAAATTGCAGAATTTGGTGAAACCAAAACAATGAGACTATTCTATTGGCTGCAATTCACTACAAAGGTTCTAGAAATACTGGTGCTGTCACTATTCATACTTGTGAGAAAATGCTAAATGGAACTGATATGTTAAATTCTACTTTGTTAAGATGAATTCCATGTGGCTATATAGTGAAACATTGATATTGTTAAAAGAAGAGGTAAAGTTAGCTGGTCAAGGGTTGGTTGTACCTTCATAGTGCAATCAATTTCAGAAAACAAATGCACAGATGATTTTTAATAGCATAAATACAAGTCTAGCATTTTACTTTTTTATTTTATTTGAGAGAGAGAGAGAGCACAAGTGAGTGGGGGAGGGAGAGAGAGAGAGAGAGAGAGAGAGAGAGAGAGAATCCTAAGAAAGCTCTGCACTGTCAGGACAGAGCCCAGTGTGGGGCTTGAACCCACAAACTGTGAGATCATGACCTGAACTGAAATCAAGAGTCAGACACTTAACCGACTGAGCCACCCAGGCGCCCCTAAAATTTTATCTTATGGCACTGATGAATGAAATAGAGGACCAGTTGTTTTTTACTTTTCTTAGACACTGTGCTTCTTTTTTTTTAAAATTTTTTTAACTTAAAAAAAATTTTTTAATGTTTATTTATTTTTGACAGAGAGAGAGACATAGCATGAGTGGGGGAGGGGCAGAGAGAGAGGGAGACACAGAATCCGAAGCAGGCACCAAGCCGTCAGCACAGAGCCCAACGTGGGCCTCGAACCCGGACCACGAGATCATGACCTGAGCCGAAGTCAGACGCTCAACCGACTGAGCCACCCAGGTGCCCCAATTTTTTTTTTTAACTTTTATTTATTTTTGAAAGAGAGAGAGAGAGAGAGAGAGAGAAAGAGAGAGAGAGAGAGACAGAGGTGTAAATGGGGGAGGGGCAGAGAGAGGGAGACACAGAATCCGAAGCAGGCTCCAGGCTCCGAGCTTGTCAGCACAGAGCCCGATGCTGGGCTCAAACTCACAGACCGTGAGATCATCACCTGATCATTACTGACTGAGCCACCCAGGCGCCCCTCTTAAGGCACTGTGATTCTAAGGTCCATGTTTTTTCTACATGGACTGAATGTCTCCCTAGGAGGTTCCCATCTTGTCATGTATACTGTATTAGTCGTTTCTACCTTACCAAGCATAAGTTGGTCATTATTCTCTAGCTTAGAAAACAGAAAGTGGCTACCTGTGACAGTGCACAGGTAAGTCTTGGTAAGGAGCAGGACTACAGGATATAGACATAAGACAGTTCTTTGGGAAACATAGTAGAACTAAATTGTGAAATTTGTCTCTCAGTATGACCTCCTCTTTCTGAATATGTTCTCCTTCCCACAATCCCCACACTCTGGAATCTCATGCTACTTAATTTATAATTAATTTATACAGATGGATAACAATGTGTTTTCCTTCTTAAAAGCACCTAGGCCTTAAAAAATGCTATTTTATTTAACTCAGGAAATGCGTTGCAAATCGGGCCATTCAAAGCCATGGAGAAAAAATCATTTGCAGGACTTTTGGAGAAGGCCAGCTTTAGAGACTTTTGCTATAATCCCAGGCAGGTAGAAGGAAGTTTAAAGGAACAGGGAAGCTGTTCCTATTGCGGGGAGGAGTCCATAGTACGAACAGAAAGGATAAAAGTGCTGGATAATACCAATGGATGCAAATGGGAGGAAGGTAAACCAAGGTGATGGTGTTGGGAAAATGATCAGCTTTAGCTCTGGAGATTGGTAAATTTTGTCCTTAAACTTTTGAAGGACAAGGTCATCCCTTTCCAATTTCATGCTGCACAGCTTGGGTTTAATAAGAGTGTCCTCAATCCAGGTCCGGAGCAGATCCACAAGGCCTTCTGAGAAAAGGCCAGTCTTCTCTAGAATTCAGTCGTATCTTCTTAGCCTTTAGTCCTGGCAATTTTCAACCACATAGGTGTTCTTTGGGTACTAACCATGAACATTTTTCAAAGCTTTTTACTGTGAGAAATTTCAAATACACACAAAAGTAGAGAGAATAGTATAATGAACCCAATGTACCAGTTCCATCTAATTTCAATAGTCACAAACATCTGTTGGTCTTGTTTTCTCTATTATCATATAATACTCCCCTCACTCCCCTATTTAAGTAAGCTAAAGTGTTTTGAAGTAAATCCCAGAGTACATGTCATTTTACCCATAAATACTTCAGTAAAATCATGGCCATCTTAATAACCATAGTTATAAGGATGAGAAGAGAGAGATTATTATAGTCTACATTTATTATGTTCTACTGTGTTCAGAACTCTCTGCCAAACACTTAGCATCGCGTTATTTTAGGTCATCCCTTCACCATTCAGTCAATGAGGCATAATGGTCCCCACTTTTCTGACAGGGAAACTAAAGCTACAAGAGGTGTAGTAAATTGATAAAGGTCACACAGCTAGGATGTGATGCTACTGGGATTCAAATTTTCTTTGCTTACTCTGTATCCTGTGCCCTTAACAACTGTATACAAATGTCTTACCACTGAAGCATACTTGTCCTCTGAAAATAGACCCATAAGGAATACCTTTGCATGGGTGAAAGAATTGCTTTGCATGAAACTATTTATCGTATTGCTTTGTGCCCTTGAATGAATTCCTTGTTGACTGAGAATGTTTGGGCCGAAGGAGTGTTGGCTTTGGAGTCATACAGCTTTAATTTGGACATAATTGTTTCATCACTTTCTGGTTGTGAGCCTTTGATAAGTCACTAGGGTTCTGGGTCTCCATTTTTTCATCAACTCCTGTGAAGATTAAATGAGACACTTCAAAGTTTTACAAGAGTGCACTTTATGGAGACTGGAACCAAGAGTATTTTGGTACTCTGCCTCTACTTTGTCTTCCTTCCATCTCCCCATGACATCTCACTATGAGTGTATTTTCACTTCTCCTTCCACCACCTCTCTTCCATTCTATGTAGTCAAGGCTATAGTTATATCCATATGTCCTGTGTTTCATCATTTAGCATTTTGGGGGGGTTAATTTCTACTCTTTTTACTTCATCTCTTATAAATTTTAAAATACTCAAGGCTGGCTTTGCCTTATATTAATTTTGTGCATTATTCTTACTGCATTTTTAACATAAGCTACCTAAAACTTTCAGGAGTTGGCAGGGTATAAATGATCTATCTCATTATTTAGTGTCACATTCTCTATGGGATTATGAAGTAGTGTGTGCTGCATGAGCCATGGCACATTTTTGTCATCATTGTGTTGTCAATTTCAATTAAGGCTGAGAACATCTGATGAATAGATGGGGTGGCCAGGGTGGGGAGGAGGGTCAGATAGGCTTATGGTCATTTTGATAGCCTGGCATATTCTTCAAACCAATTTACAAGGCTGTTTTAATTACCTTGGCAACTGTCCTTGGAACCCTTTCCAAGTTCCTCACATTAAAAAGTCTTCTCATCAGCAACAACCAAAATTATCAATGATTAAAATGTCATAAACCTCCCAGTTCTCTGCTGGGCTCATCTTATAGATGGACTCTAAGGTTTTTATAGTCTGAGATGTCAAGCTTATTCTCTCGTTGCCATTGGTAACAGTTGAGATCTCTTAAAAATACTGAATAAGCTCTTCAGGTCAATGTACCATATTCATATTGTGACTACTGAATGAATCAAATTGGATTAAAGAATTTTTTTATAGAGAAATAAAGGGGCTTCTTGTTGGAAATTGGTACATTATTACTTGGCACTGAGAGATAAATAAAGAGATCAGACATTTATCTTGTATGATTCAACCGTGTATAGAATTAAATGTAATTTTGACTTAGTTGAGACCTAAGAAATATAAATGAAAACCAGTACATGCACACATAAATATACACATATTTACAGATCTTCCTCAGGCTAAAAAATAGCCATATAAAAATTGTGATTTTAGGTTCCTTGAGGAAAGAACAAAACTGGATATGATAGTCGTCTTAAAATTATGAGGTAGAGATGCGGAAAAATAAAGCAGAAATGGGGGAAATTCTTAGAATTTTTTCTGAGGCAAAAACAAAGTGGAAGTGGGTCAGCGTTGGCTTGGGAAATGTTGACAGGAGGTAAGTCTACTGGTCCATTTTGTTTCCAGGTCAGCCCTTTCCTACCTGGGCGTCATTTCCTGGCTTTCTAAAAGACCCAGAAAGATGAGATCTGGTGTGTGGTTGAGTGATAGAGATAAAGAGGTGGGGAAAGAGATGGTTTATCAGGTATCTATTGCTGCATCAAAAACCTCCTCAAATCTCAGGATCTTAAAGCAATGCTCATTGATTGCTTACAATTCTATGGGTCAGAAAATCCTGACAGGACTCCGCAGAGATGGCCAAGCTCACTTAAGCAGCTATGTTGATCTGGGGCTGGGAGAGGCTGTAAGTCCAAGATGGCCTCACTCACATGTTGGGAGCCTTGGGGGTGCCTGTCAGCTGGGTTGCTTTGGTTTTCCTCCACCTGACCTTTCTCTTCATGTGCTTTCTTTTTCCATTAGGATAGCTTGGAGTTCTTTATGTGGTCACTCAAGGTAGCAAGAAAGCAAAAGGGAAGCTTCCAAGCTTAAGACCTAGGCTTGGACCTGGCAGTTTCAAGTTTACTGCATTGTATTGATCAAAGCCAGTCACAGGACCATCCCAGATTTAAGGGAGGGGCAACGGACTCCACCTGCTGCATAAGAGGTGTGGTGTGGGACAAGAGAGATTGGTTGTGGGCATCTTTGCACTCTGTCTCCCACAGATGGCCACCCAGAACTGCATTCCAATGAATGCCTGCTGCCTTTGACTTCTGGTAAGGAGCACTGACAGATTTTCCAAATCTCACAGGGGTAGATACTGACATTCTGATCCATTTTCCTTTCATTGGGAAGATGGTGCAGGAGGAAGAGCACTGGTTTAACTTTGGACCTGGATTCTGATCCTTACTTAGCCACTCATCAGATATATAGCTTTGTGGCCACTTCATACCCTGTGAACAGTACTTTCCTCATCTCTATGTTAGTAATAAATATTACTCACCTCCTACGGTAGTACTGAGATGTTACTGAAATAACTTACACAGCCTAACCTGGTGACTACCTTACTTAATCAAAGTGAGCACTCAGTAATATTCATCTACTTCCCTCTACACTTCATCTGGGAGAGTCATAACTGTGTGCTCATAAGGAGGGTGACCATAAAATTTATTGTCTAAATGAGGACACCTCTGCGTGTGCAACAAGGCATTATTAATACTTATGCCAGACAAGAGTCGTATGTTGGGAGTATTCCCAGGCAAACTGGGTCACCCTGGTCGTAAGGAACTGCTGGATAGGGCAAGGACAGTGTAGTAGCTGATGCCTTCAGTGAGAACTTTTCAGTCTATTTATATTTAATATTATTAAGTATACTTTAAAGGCATTATAAAGGAGATGAGAAAATTCATAAGAGGAAATCAGAATTCAGAGTGACTGTAGGCCGATGTTGTCTATTACCCTGCATTTCTTTCTTGGTGATGGTATATCTTGTAGCAAATTTATCTTCTGTGTGAAAGTTAAAAAAAAAAAAACAAAAATGATTTATAAGGGAATTAATCAAATCCACTTGAAAGCAATTTCTCCCTTTGTATCCTACTCCCCAAGTGTTTTTATCTCTAGATCCTGTTTCAATCTTAGCATTACTAAATGTATAATTCCAGGAAAGAATAATTGACCAGGGGAATTCATGTTATCAGAGTCTGGCACAGAGACAATTATATTTCTGTACATCTTGAATGGGAATTGATAAGCAATGCCAAAAATTCTCACCCTGTATAGAATTACTTAAAATATATTTGATAAAGAAAAAAAAAACAGATCAATGATATTCTGAGAACTATTTTGTTTTGAGAGGTCTAAAGGAGTAGTAGGCTCTTGCAGTCCATCTTAGAGACATAGACGAGGCAGAGGAATAGAACAAGTTGAAACTGAATACAGATGACCAAGATTGCATGTTATCATAACTTCATGCCCAGATGGTTGTGATGTTAAATGTTAGGTCCATATCTCTCTTGACTATAATGAGTAGCAAGTCTTAATGTTGTTTTGTACTTGTACAGACTATGGTGTATTTAATTCTTCATTTTTTTTTCTGCAGTGCTATTTTCCAACTCAAGGAAAATAAGAAAGATTTAATTCCTTTGGTGGTAGATGCCGCAAATATATATTAAGCATGCGCTTAATATGTGTCAGGCTATCTCCAATGCATCCTCAAATAAACTAAACTATGTTTTTATAACAAAGTCTAAAAATTAATCAGTTGCGTTATCTTCTTCCTTAATAACACAAAAGTTTTAGTCTATTAAACATCTCTCCATGGGGCGCCTGGGTGGCTCAGTTGGTTGGACACCCAACTCTTGATTTTGGCTCAGGTCATGATCTCATGGTTTGTGAGATTGAGTCCCAGTCAGCGAGAAGCCTGCTTGGGATTCTTTCTTTCCCTCTCTTCCTCTCTCCCTCCCTCTCTCCCTCCCCCTTTCAGCCCCTTCCCTGCTCACTCTTTCTCTGTCTAAAAAATAAACATTAAAAAAAGATTAAAAAAATAAACATTGCTCCAACATCTCCTTGACTACTGTTACTGTTTTCTTCATGTTGTTGATGAGCACTACTTTGATTCCACACTGTATTTTTTTTTAAAGTTTATTTATTTTTGAGAGAGAGAGAGAGAGGGAGGGACACACACACACACACACACACACACACACACACACACAAGTGGGGGAGAGGTAGAGACAGAGGGAGAGAGAGAGAATCCCAAGCAGGCTTCACACTGTCAGCAGAGAGCCCGACTGGGGTCTCCATCTCACGAACCGTCAGATCATGACCTGAGCCAAAATCAAGAGTCAGACATTCAACTGACTGAGCACTCAGGTACCCCAATTCCACATTCTTTTTAAACATAAATTTAATTATTTATACCCCTTTATAGTTAATACTTGTTTGCATTTAAGGACACAGGGTACTAATTTGTTTATTCCTTAGCTCTGGGTTTATTTTTTTCCTACCCAAGTATAGCTTGTAGTATTTCTTTTGGCACAGGTCTGTGGATTAAAGATATTTTTAGTTTCAGGTTGGAAATATTTTCTTTTCCCCTCTGTCTCAAATGATGGGGTGACATAATATAAGATATTAGGATCTATATTCCATCAATATTTTGGAGATTTTTATCATCTCTGGGATTATTCAGTAACGTTTTGGTAAATATTTTCTGGATGTTGAGGAAAGAACCCTGATTTGTAGCATTTGTCAATTTCTATGGTATAAATATTCCCACTGTGGTGATGTCAAGCTACTGCCATAGTGAGTGTCTGACAGGATTCCTGGAAATATGACAACCAGCTTTTTGAGCTGGTGCAGGCCGCTTCCGGCATGCCACAGCATCTATTGTGGCTGATTAGAATTTATGTCAGCGTGATTATCTTTCTATTCTAGGAAATCTTTTTCCTTGGGAGCTTTTATGGCTTTCTTTTACTACTGATGTTCTGCAGTTTCAAATGATATTTTGGCATGAATTTACCTTTGTTTGTACTGCTTGGGACCCAGTATGTCTCTTCATTTAAGAAATCAAACCTTTCTTCTGCTCTTGAAAAATCTTGGTATAATGAGAATAGCCATTACCTGTTCCCTATTCTCTCTAGTCTCTCCATCTGGAATTCTGATTAGATATAATATGGAGCATCTAAATCTAGCTTCCATGGCTTTCGTTTATTGTTTAAATTTATTATCTTTCTTGTTTCATTTAGGCTTTTTCTTCAGACTATTCTTCTAACTTATGTTTTAAATGTTATTATTATTTTTTAATGCTTATTTATTTTTGAGAGAGTGAGAGAGAGCAAGAGAGGAAAAGCATGCGTGAGGAGCAGAGAGAGAGGAGGAGACAGAGGATCCGAAATGGGCTCTGTGCTGGCAACAGAGATCCAGATGTGGGGCTCAAACTCATGAACATGAGATCATGACCTGAGCTGAGGTCAGATGCTTGACTGACTGAAGCACCCAGGGGCCGCAATTCTTCTAATTTATTCTCTTTTCACCAACAATTAATGTACTGTTTAACATATGTACTAAAATTTGATTTCAATTATTATACTTTCCTATAAATATCTTTTGTGGTGCCTGGGTGGCTCAGTTGGTTAAGTGTCCTATTACTGACTTTGGCTCAGGTCATGATCTCACAGTTTGTGATATTGAGCCCTGCTGTTGGGCTCTGCGCTGACAGCGTGGAGCCTGGTGGGGATTTTTTCTCCTCCTCTCTCTGCCCCTCTCCTGCTAGCATTCTTGCTCTCTCTCTCAAAATAAATAAACTTAAAAAAAACTTTTAAATAGTCCATTGATTGTTTTTTTTTACAAATGTCCTTCATAAATTTCTGTTTTTATGTTCTGAAATACTTTGAAGCTATTTATTTATTTATTTATTTATTTATTTATTTGAAGCCTTTAATTATACTTATTTTGGAGTCACTACTTCTGTTCTAGTGTGAATTCTTCTGTTTGTTAGGTCTGTGGGTTGTCTCTTGGCTATGGGATATAATAGTTAATAATTAATTAGTGAGTGTTCATTCGGAAGTTTTGAGCACTTTATTTGTATTATCTCAATCATCTCAGTAAACTAGTAGATAGATACTGTTATTTCATTCCATAGATAGTGATACTGAAGGGTTGAGAAATTAAGTAACTTGCGTAAGGACGCATAGATAGGAGAGGCAGGGCCAGGAAGAAGTCTAGATTTAGAGTACATACTTCTAATCATTATTCAGTGCAGCCTCTTTATGTGTCTTCCCCCCCCAATAATCTTTCTCCTGAAGTATGAACATACATGTATAAAAGTACAAAACAACGCCATAATGGAATGGCTTTGTGAATTTTCACAAAATGGAGACACTCACACCCAGATCGAAGAACAGTGTATGTCCAGTACCTTAGACTCTCCCTTTGTATATTGTTAATGTGTTTTTACCTTGAATTATTAATTCTAATAGTTTGTCTCCAGATTGGTTTCTTTTCTTGTGTGCATATCGTCATTTTATGTGTGAATAATTGTAGTTTTGTTTTTTCTCTTTCCATTTTGAATATTTTTCCTTTGTCTTATGGATAGGGACTCCTGTACAATGTTGAATAGAAATAATGCTAGAAGACATCCTTATCTCATTCCCAGTCTAAGAGAGAAAGCTTTAAACGTTTCATTGTTAAATATATGAATTATCTTAAGTTTTTGGTGGGTACTCTCTCTCAGATTAAGGATTTCATTTCTATGCCCAGTTTGGTAAGAGTTTTTATCATTAATGGGTTATGTTAGATTTTTGTCATTGCTGTAATAAGTTGCTACAAACTTAGTGACTTTAAAGGACATAAATTTATTATTTTATAATTCCTTAGGTTAGAACTCTGCCAGGTTTTGGTATTAAGGTTATGCTGACATGAAAAAAAAAATGAGCCTCTCTTTTCCTAGGGTATAGGTGAGTTTTTGTAAAATTGTTGCTATTTCTTTCTTAAATATTCAAGAAAAATTAACCAATGAAAATATCTGGGCCTGGAGATTTCTTTGTGGGAATGTATTATTAGATTTAATTTCTTTTAAAGATCTAGGTTGTTAGGATAATTTCTTTCTTCCTATGTCACTTTTGGTAGTGTTTTTCTAGAAATTTAATTACTTTATTTAAAATTTCAAATTTACTTGCTTAAACTTGTTCATAATAGTGTGTTCAGTTTTTTAAGTCTGTGTCTTTCATTCCTGATGATAGTAATTTGTAACTTTCCCATTTTTTTCTTGAGTAATCTTGTCAGAGGTTTATCAGTTTTATTAATCTTTTCAAAGAAACAACATTTGGCTTTGCTTATTTTCTGTATTATATATATGTTTTCCATGTCCTTGATTAGGTTCTTATATTCATCATAGCAGGGAGGGCCAGAGAGAGAGGGAGACACAGAATCCGAAGCAGGCTCCAGGTTCTAAGCTATCAGCACAGAGCCCAATGCAGGGCTTGAACTCACAGACCGCAAGATCATGACCTGAGCTGAAGTCAGATGCTCAACCAACTAAGCCATCCAGGCACTCCTCATTCTCCTTCTTCTATTCTCAGCTTGATTAAGCAATTGAATTTTAACCTTTTTCCCCTTAAGGGATGCATTTAAAATTACAGATTTTACCCAGCACAGCATTAGCTGAATTTCATATTATTAATATGTCATATTCTCTCATTATCATTTTGTTAAATATATTTTATAAATTTCATTATAATTTTTCTCTTATGCAGGAGTTATTTAGATGAGTAATGCTAAATTTACAAATATTTTGAGATTTTCTAATTATTTCTTGTTATTGATTTACAGATTAATTTTACAGATATACTCTGATGTTAATTTTTTGAAATTTGTTGACTTGCTTTATGAGCTAGCTTTTTTCATTTGAGTAAATATTTTATTACACTCAAATATTTCTCTTATGTTTGAGTACAGCATTTGTTCTGGTTTCCTGTTGTTGTATAATAAACCACCCCAAACCTTAACAATTTAGAACAGTATTATTTCTTCTACACTTAAATCTTCAATTTGGGCAGAACTCAGTAGGTACAGTTTGTCTTGGTTCATATGGTATCAGCTGGGATGGCTTAAATGCTGCAGGCTAATTTATATTTATTATATTTAATTTGTTCATTTTATCTAAGAAGTTGATTTATTGGTGAAAAATGTATCCATATATTTTCTCCACTAAACTTTTGATATTGATGGTATCTGTGGTGATGGACTTCCATTAATTCCTGAAACTGATTTTATGTCTCCTCTCTTTCTTTCTTGATCAAACTAGCTAGAGCTTTATCACTATTTTGAGGTTTTCAAAGAATCAGATTTTGGTCTCTTTGATTTTTTTTCTATTTGCTTTATGTTTTCAACTTTATTGATTTTTGGTTTTTATCTTTATAATTTCTTTCCTTATAGTTGATTTGTTTTGGATGTAATTTTCTCTCTCTTATTCCTTAAGTTGGATCATTTAGTTTGAGACTTTTCTTCCTTTTTAATATTAGTATTTAATGCTAGAAATGTCTAAGCACTGCTTTATTTATTTATTTATTTATTTATTTATTTATTTACTTATTCTTTTTTTAAAATGAAATTTATTGTCAAATTGGTTTCCATTAGAAACCCAGTATAAGCACTGCTTTAGCTGCATCTCACAAATTTTGATATATTGCATTCTCATTGTAATCAATTAAAATATATCTTAATTTACTGTTTTGTTTGTTTTTGTTTTTATTTTAAGCTTTTATTATAATTCTAGTTAGTTTATATATAGTGTTATATAAGTTTCACATGTACAATATAGTCATTCAACACTTCCATACATCATCCTGTGCTCTTCAGGGCAAGTGCACTCTTTAATCCCTGTCACCTAACCTTGGTAACCTAACCACCTCCCCTCTGGTAGCCATCGCTTCGTTCTCTATAATTAAGAATCTTTTTCTTGATTTGTCTCTCATTTTTTTACCTTTGCTTGTTTGTTTTTTCTTAAATTCCACGTATGAGTGAAATTACACGTGTTTGTCTTTCTCTGACCTACTTCATATTCTAATTTCCTTTGAGACTTCTTCCACTCATCAGTTTGTTAGGCATGTGTTGTTCAATTTCCAAATATTTGGGGATTTTCAGATGTCTTTTAGTAATTTATTTTTTTCTTCCAAGATTTTATTTAAGCTCAAGCTAGTTAACATATAGTGTAGTTCTGATTTCAGTGCTCATCATAACAAGCGCCCTCCTTAATACTCATCACCTGTTTAGCCCACACCCCTACCTCCCTCTATCAACCCTCAGTTTTTTCTCTATTATTAAGAATCTCTCATGACCTGTTTCCCTCTTTTTCCCCCCTTCCCATATATTCACCTGTTTTATTTCTTAAATTTCACATATGAGTGAAATCATATCGTATTTGTCTTTGACTTATTAGCATAATACAGTCTGGCTCCAACCACATTTTTGCAAATAGCAAGATTTAATTCTTTGTGATGGCTGAGTACTATTCCACTGTATACGTATACCAGATCTTCTTTATCCATTTATTAGTGAATGGACATTTGGGCTAATTCCATAATTTGCTGTATCCTGCTATAAACATCGAGGTGCATGCATCCCTTTGAATCTGTGTTTTTGTATCCTTTGGGTAAGTACCTAGTTGTGCAATTGCTGGGTTGTAGAGTAGTTCTATTTTTAACTTTTTGAGGAAGCTCCGTGCTGTTTTCCACAGTGGCTGCACCAGTTTGCTTTTCCATCAACAGTGTATGAGAGTTCTCCTTTCTCCACATCCTCAGCTAAGGGTTTATTAAAAAAAAACCATAATTACAATACAATAACAGAAGATCTGAAGCAGTCTCTGTGCTGACAGGCTGACAGCAGCAAGTCCAACATGGTGCTTGAACCCACGAACTGTGAGATCATGACCTGAGCTTAAGTTGGACATTCAACTGACTGAGCCACCAAGGTACCCCTATTTTTAGAAACTTTTTTTTTTTGCAGATCACCTTTTCTTTTCTCTTTTTTTTTCTCCTTTTTTTAAATGTTTATTCTTGAGAGAGAGAGACAGAACTCGAGGGGGGAGGGGCAGAGACAGAGAGGGAGACACAGAATCCAAAGTAGGCTCCAGGCTCTGACCTGTCAGTGCAGAGCCTGATGTGGGGCTCGAACTCATGAACCATGAGATCATGACCTGAGCTGAAGTCAGACACTTAATTGACTGAACCACCCAGGTGCCCCTAAAAATTTTTAATAGATGTTTTCCTGTGTCTTTTTTTTCTCTCTTTCTCCCTCTGCCTCTCTCTCCTTCCTTACTTATTTCTTTCATCTTGTGCAGTTTGTTTGTTAAAGAAACAGGATCATTTGTATGTGTGTGTGTGTGTAGTTTTACACAGTCTGTACTTTGCTAAGTGCATCCCTGTGATTTCTCTAACAGTTCCAAGGTTCCTGTGTTTCCAGTAATGTAATGGGTGGGTGCAGATTCAGGCTTTATGTTTTATGCTTTGGGCAAAAATACTCCACTGGTGGAATTAAGTTCTGTCAATATGAGTCACATGATGTATGGTGGTCTCTTTGTAATGTTTGCAGCCATTGGTGCTCAATGTATAGAGAGCATATAATTAATTAGAGGTTGCCAAAATGTGAATTTCTATTATTTTTTATTTTTTTAGTCAGAATTCTATCTACTATATGGTAACCCAGTGATAGTTTATATAGGAAATGCAGATAAATGCCTGATTCTTTCCCTTTACTTAGGAGTTTTCAAAATAATTTAATGCTTTACTCATTTCCTTGAATGATGTTCACTTTTATTTTGGTATAATTTCATACAAATGTAGTTATAATTTGCACTGACCCTCAAATTGTGCCATATTTGCCCATTGGCAGGTTTTTAAAGTTACACAAACCTTGTTTCATTACTGTGTAAAATAATTACATGGCTGTAAAATCAAAGCTACAAAATATGTTATATTTGACATAACTTATATCCCTTATATTTGACTCTAACTTATATCCCTCTCCCCTCCACCCATTTCCTTTCTCCCCCTATAGATGATCATTTATATTTTTATGGTTTCATTTTTCATTTAAAAATTAATTAAAATATATAGTCTTTACCTCTCTCATTCCTTAATCAGTAACACACTGTACAAACCCTTCTTTTTCCAGTTAATGTATCCTAGTGATTATTCTATGAGAGATATTCCCCATTCACTTTTAGCTCCAGTGTAGTCCATTGTATGGATGTACCGCAGGTTGTTCAACTGCTCCATTATTAATGCAGATTTGTATCTAGTTTTATGCTCTTTCAGATGTTTTTGCAATGAATAGCACAGGGTATCTGTCTTTTTGTATTTTGTCCACTGTATCTTTGGGTTAGATTCCTGAAAGTACATGTACTTCTCCCAGATTTTGTCAGATTCCCCTCCACTGGCATTGTACCTTTTTTTTTTTTTTTTAATTAGAGAGAGAGAGAGAGAGAGAGGGAATGCAAATGGGAGAGAGGGGCAGGAGAGAAAGAGAATCTTAAGTAGGCTCCACACTCAGCATGGAGCCCAATGTGGGGCTTGATTCCATGACCATTGAATCATGACCTGAGTCGAAATCAAGAGTTAGACATTTTAACCGACTGAGCCACCCAGGTGCCCCAGCATTGTACCATTTTGTATTCTAGTTAGCAACATATGAGAGTGCTCGTTTTCCCACAGCCTCACCAACAGAATATGTTGTAGAGTATTTGGTTGTTGTCTGACTTAATGTTTTTATTTTTGGTTTTCAGCAGTTTTACTATGATGGGTATATATATGGATTTCTATATATATGTCTTTTTTGAAGTTTGTTAATATGTCTTCAATCTATGGTGATGTCTTTCATTTATTTTGTAAAATCCTCAGCCCTTGCCTTTTCAAATATTTCTATCATGTTCTCATTCTTTTCCCTCTTTGGGACTGCAATGACATGTAAATTAGATTTTTACTATATTTTAGATATATTTGTAGTCATTTGTCTGTTATTATTTTTTATCCTTTGTGGTTTACCCTGACCCATCATATAGTTCGCAAACAATTTCTTCTGCTTTTAAATACAGATGCAAAGTTCTTAATTTGAATTACTGCATTTTTCAGTTTTAAAAGTTCCATTTAATTATTTTTCATAAATTCCAGTTCTTTAATATTCTCCATATTGTCATCTATTTTCTTAAACATATTAATCACATTTATTTTAAACTCTGTGTTGTATAATTCCACTAAGTGGGTCCTCTGTGGGTCTATTTTTATTTCTAGGAATTCCTGGTTATTTTCAATTTAAAAATGAGTATTATATATGAAAAATTATAGAGGTTCTTGATGATACTATCTTTCTCCAAAGAGGCCTCACACCATTTTCTGGTAGGCAGACAGGATGGATGCAGTATTCATTAACTTAGCAACTGTTCTTACAAGTTTAGGATGTGCTCCTTCTAAGGCTTTATGATGTTGGTTTGTCCCTGTCCCTGGGATAGAGCCATTTTAGGATCCCAGCTGAGAGTCCAGATGAGGTGTTTACTGGGGCCCTTACACTCTTTAGGCCTTGAATTCTTATTTTTGCTTCCTTAGCACTTGAGACTGCCCCAAATTCATATTTTATTTTCAGCATCTTTATGTTCAGCTTCTTGATTTTTGCCCTATGCAGTGTAAGCATCCAACAAATGCCTTGGGTGGAAGGCCATCATGTGTTAGACTTCTCTCCCTTCTCTTTCTTTAGGAACTTGGTTACTCAATTATTGGCTGCCTTAGGAGACCCGGGTTCTGATTTTTGTCTCTTTATACTGATGAATTTTCAGAAGCTCTATTTTTGTAGTTCTTTTGCCAGATTCAGACACCATGCAAAGTATTTGCAAGCGCTTTGACGGTAAAAGTGGCTTACTTGGGTTACCTTTCTGAGACCTTGGCTTCTCAAGTCCTAATTGCCTTGGTGGCTCTCTGAGCCTTCAAATAGGTTTTCTTTTTGGTATTGTATTTAGTTTTTCTAGTTGTTTTTAGAGGAAGGGTTGTTCTTCCATAACCTATTGTATCAAATCATATCACATCAATTATACCGTATCATGAATACATCATCTATTATGTATTTTTTGTCACCTGAATTTAATAACGGCATGAATATCTTCTATATCTTATAATTTCTATGAGTTCTTTGATGTAAATTATCTTCTTTTTTTTCTTGGAAATTATCTTCTATACACATTTATATGTATTTTGTGTGTGTGTGTTTACAGGGGGATCCTGTGTATTTTTTTTTAGTGCTGGAGGCCTCTCTGCAGGGCAATTTTATTTTTGCTTTGGCTAGAACTCCATTTTTGTATCAGTTTTCATATTGATTTCTGTGATTACATGTTTAGGTAGTTCATATTTGATCCTCACACATGCATATTACAAGGTCTGATTTCTTTCTGGTTATTCTGTCTCTACCTATGGCTTGAGTTGGTTGACTGATTTATGCTGCAGTTTTGGGCTGGTGGGTTGAGATTTTCTGATCTTTTTTTCAATGAAAATACATTATTTTCCTTGTGTCTGGATTTAGTTGATGAAATTATAGTGTGGATCATGTGAGCAGAATTGTGCAATAAATCACCATGTCCTTAAAAAAGGACACTTGATGAAGCAAATTTAGACCCATTATGTGGAAATACTGTTATTTATAGAAGGTAATAAACTATCAACATATTATCCACAGGAGATTTATAGACTGAAATTAGAAAACCTTGAGAAAGTATTTATAGAAATTAGTGAAAGTGGGAAAGTTATTAATAAATCTAATATACATTAATAATTCTAGCTTCAAGGCTAAAATATAGTAGTGGTGTTATTCTTGGAATGTAGAGAGAAGGGAAAGGAATCTTAATATATTAATTATTATGTATAGGTACTTTATATATTTTATTTCATTTACTTCTCAAAACAATCTTATGAGGTAAATATTAGTGTCTTCATTTTGCTGGCAAGGAAACTGTGACCTACAGGAGCATCTCATTTAAGGTCACAGAATTCCTGTAGATGTAGCTTATGTCTAAATTAAATTAAACTTATTTCAGTTTGATCAGAATATATTGAGTGGAAACTGAGGTACAATGGTGGAAGAAGACAGACCGGCTCCCTGACCTTTATAAATGAATGAGATGCCCTTTTGGCTTCTTTTGAAACACCTGCTTTCCTCTGCCATTGCATATCTCATTCTGTACATAATAATCTTTTTAGATGTTTTTCTCTTACTCTGGCTGTGAGTTCCTTGAGTGTAGTGACAGAACCATACCCATCTTTGATCCCTAGTGTTAAATGAATGAACAGATAATAATTGCTAAATCCAATGTTCAAATGGAGGTTAATTTTATAACAAAAGTTGTTCCCCTTAATCCACGGGGCCATAGAAAGAGGAGAATATGTTAAGAAAACCTGCTTAATGAAATATGCCAATAATATGCTCTTCAGTACATGAGCTATGTGTCAGCAGGGTTGGGATGAATAAGTTTGCACTTTGATTTTGGAAAGAGAGTTGGCTTTAATAATTTATACAAATAATTTCCCCCTTTCATATCACATATCATCTTTTTTTGAACAACAGGAAATAAAAATGACTGATAGTGATATAAATGGCCATCTTCAATTTCTTTTAAAATGTTTTGCCTTTAAATATATTTCTCTTATTATTTAAAGCATAATGATTTAACAGTGACATAAATGGCTAACTTCTCCAATCTTTTAAAAATAATTTTGCTCATAAATACATCTTCTTTTATTATTGAAAACACAATTCTAATGGATGGTTGGTATAGTTTCCCTAGGATAGTTTGAAATTGCTTTATCAAGTTAATTTAGTAAGACTCAGTTTTTGACAGCTTCTTTAGAAAGCTATGGGGGCGCCTGGGTGGCTCAGTCGGTTAAGCGGCCGACTTCGGCTCAGGTCATGATCTCGCGGTCCGTGAGTTCGAGCTCCGTGTCGGGCTCTGTGCTGACAGCTCAGAGCCTGGAGCCTGTTTCAGATTCTGTGTCGCCCTCTCTCTGACCCTCCCCTGCCTGTTCATGCTCTGTCTCCCTCTGTCTCAAAAATAAATAAGCGTTAAAAAAAAATTAAAAAAAAAAAAAAAGAAAGCTATGGCAGTGGGTACACACAGGCAAAGCTGTTATAACATGGCGAGTGTGGAAAACCATGGTGGTTTACAGAAGACTGTGGTTTATTTAAAGCTCATAAAGGAGTTTTGAGGTGAGTGGTCCAGGTGAGGACAGCTCAGCCCCACACAGCCACTTAAGGACACAGGTTTTCTTTCATCTTGTGGGTTCCTCTACATTCTAGGGTTTTGTCTTCATCTATATGGTCAATCTTAGGTACACCAGACTGGGAGGAGTGGATGACCAGGGCAAGTAATCCTTTCTCATAAATTAAGTGGAGCATAAGTTGTGCACTTTACTTCTGCTCATATTAAATTGATGATTATATGGCTATACTGAGCTTCAAGGGTGATCAGGCAATATAGTGTTAATTGGGCAACGATTGCTTAAACCCTATTACTATAGAAGAACAGGAGAATGGACTTTGTAAGATAATTAGCAGTCTCCACTGCCAGTGGCAACACCAGAATTGGCAGGGCAGAAAATGAGTGTTTGGAGGCTGGGTTCCGGAAAATCTTTGGTATTTATTGTTCATAAATGAATTCATGTGGCTAAGCTGCTTTCATGAATTTGAGGTTTTACACATTTTAATATTGAGAAGATTTTGTTTAGTTAGTCCTGAAAAATCTCTATTCCAATATGGGGTAGCTAACACAACATAATTCCCATATCTTTTTTTATGAATCAGCCAGAAATACATTACTTGTCTGTTGCCCATGTGTCTGGTTAATTGGTTGTGGATTCCAAAGCACAGACACCAGGAGTTTTGCTTTACTGAGTGTTGAAACAATAGCAGACATAAATGACTTTCTGAGCCATGCAGGCTGGAGTTTGAATTTAATAGAAATTTATCAAGTGTTGCTCATTGAAGTTGAAACTTTTGATATCAGCTGTTGTCAAACCATTCTTGCCCCGTCATTTTATGTTCTTTGACTGTTGTGTCCTTTTTTTTATTTTTTTTGCTTGATATGAGAAATTTCTTTAACAGAACTTTAACTGAGACATGTGAAGTAACCAATCTAGTCCAGGACTTAAAGTATTAGTTTTAAGAAGAAAAGCATTTGTAAATTTTATTTAAAAGTCCCTAGAATCTTTTTGTCTAATAAGTTGCTGAGTAAATGTAAAAGTAGAAACTAAAATATATAAAGCATATAACCCTGCTTTAGAAAATATTTTAGGTGTTTAATCTTAAATGTGAATTGATGGAATAGAGCGCTTTTGACCCCCTCATGAATCAGAAGTGGTGTTTATATTATGTCCTGTGTGGGCCAATTTATCTTTATTGAAAATATTGGCTTGTAGATGAAAAAATATGAAAAGTTGACTGTTTATCTAATATGGCAGTTCAACTTGAATGGAACATTTTATGGGCCCTCCTCATTTATTTCTGCTCTCCTCTACTTCTAATCCCAGTTTGTGACATGATATGGGTTAAGGTATTTAGAATGCTGATAATGATGTTGTAGGACAGCCTCGACAGTTTTTCTTTTTTTTTAATTTAAATTCAAGTTAGTTAGCATACAGTGTAGTCTTGGCTTCAGTAGAACCCAGTGATTCATCTCTTATATATGACACTCAGTGCTCATCCTGAAAAGTGCCCTCCTTAATGCCCACCACCTATTTAACCCATCCCACCATCCATTTGCCCGCCAGCAACCCTCAGTTTGTTCTCTGTACTTAAGACAGACTCAGCAGTTTTATGGTGGGTTCTAGAACATTTAGCTATAAATTGGGGAGTGAATACTCACTTGTTTTTGTTTTTGAAAGTGTTCTGTCTCTACTAGTGCTTTGTTACTTAAAGTGTGGACTCTGGACAAATAGCGTCTGCATTATCTGGGATCTTGTTATAATGTAAAAGTTGAAACTCTACTTCAGACTTGTTGAATCAGACTCTGTGCTGTGATGTGCTGTGCACATCTCTAGATGACTCTCCATATATTTAAACTTGGGAAGCACTGTGCTAGAATATCAGTCATCTGATGAAGCCTAGTTATCTATCACTTAATGGGACTTTAATAAGACAACCTCAGATTTACAGTTCCATAGATAGCATATCTCAGTTGACTCTAGTCTCCTTGAGACTTTGGAAACATGGGACACATGGGTCATCAGATAATTGCAGTATCACTTTTTAACCTGGTTTAACAGTCTGAGCTGACAAAAATGGAGATGCAGACCATTAACAATACAGATATCTCACACAGGAGTTTTGTCCAGAATATACAATAGATTCTATAACTGGATAATAAGAAGCTAAATAATCCAATAAAAATGGGCAAAATATTTGTATAGACACCTTACAAAGAAGATATTTGAATGCCACCCCTAAGCACATGGAAGATGCTAAGTATCATTAACACAAAAAATACAAATTAAAGTCATAGTAAGATTGCTTTGCATGCCTACTCGAATGGCTAATTAAAAGGGCGACCAGTACTAAGTAAGTGTTGGAGAGGATGTGGCACACATACACTATTGGTAGTGTAATGTGGCGCAGCCGTCTTTGGAACACAGTTTGGTAGTTTCTTATAATGTTCAACGCATGACACAATAATTTCACTTCCAGGTATTTACTCATGGGAAAAGAAAATATATATCCAAACAAAGAATTGTACACAAATGTTCATAATGGTTTTATGCATATTAGCCCCAAACTGGAGAAAACCCAAACGTCCATCAATAGGTAAATGCATAAAGAAACTATGGTATATCCATACCGTGGAATATTACTCCACAGTAAAAAGGAAGGAACTACTGATACATGCAACAACATCGATGAGTCACGAAAACTTTATGAGGAAGTTTTATCCCCAACCATTACATACTGTATGATTCCATTTATAAGAAATTGTAAAAAAAGGGAAATCTCACTTACAGTGGCAGAAAGCAGATAAATGCTTATGTGGGGCCAGGTGTTCAGAAGAGAGAGGGAGAGAGAGAATCCCAAGCAGGCTCCTGCACTATCAGTGCAGAGACCGACGTGGGGCCCAGTCTCACAAACCTTGAGATTATGACCTAAGCCGAAATCAAGAGTTGGATACTCAACTGACTGAGCCACCCAGGCACTCCATTTTCTTATTATTTTCTTATGGAGTGCTGAGTCCTATTTTAATGGTGAGGGTGAAGCCACAACTTTCTGTAAGGAGGATAGGTGCATATAGATCATAGTCACCTGTCTGGGGAGCTAAATGCTCAAGTTATATATCATGCAGGATTCCTCATAGAAGTGCGCTTCTCTAGAACTTTCTAGATGATTTGAAAACAATATGCTTTTATTAAAGGCCTGTTGGATTTCTTAAAAATCTCTTATTGTGGACATAATTTACAAATCTATAAATTGACTTTTGTGTTCCTTATTTGGCTTCACCAGTCCCCACCCTTATACACTGCTTTGTAGAAGGCTTGTATTTCTCTTGCATTTCTCCTTGCATTTCTTTGAAGAAGCTATTAATTTCTACATCTGCATGTTTGCTGTTCCTTCTGTTTGAAATACTTGTTCCTTTTTATCCATTTGAACTTATGCTCATCTTTCAAATTTCCCTTTCTCTGGGAAGTTTTGGTAGCCAACTATAGGCAAAGTTAGTTGCCTTTATCTTTCTGTACTATAGCATCTTGTACATAGTTCCATTAGGAATCTTAACCAATGTCAGTAGTTTATTTAGATATCTGTTTCCCTCATTATACTATGAAGACGTGGAGGGCAGGAAATGCTTTCTATTTCTGTTTCCCTATTGCCTAACAGAGGCACAGATGCAGATCTTGATAAACAAATCCATGTTGGTACTAATAAAATTAGTTTCAAGTCTTAGGGTGAAGCAAGTGTTGAATCTTTGAAAAAAATTGCTGTATTTTCTTCTAATAATAATGAAAGGTAAACAAAAATAATGAAAGGTATATAACCTATTCCCTCATTTCTCTGTTAGAAACTGAGAGCAAAATTTTTGATGAACAATTGTACAGCTTCTTGGTATTCCCTGGTTTGCTTGTATCTATCTTTGGTCCTATTTTAATCATCTTTGATCTTATTCTGCTTCTGTTTTTATTGTAAGCAATCCCAAATGTATTTTAAGATGTAAAGACCTGAATAAAAAACTGAACGCTATGAGGCTGGATTCAAGGGGATGCCCTTAGAACATCTTGGGGCCAGGAAGGGGGCCAGTGCCCTTGATGTTTCTGGAGGAGGGGAGAACATTCCGTGTTCATTCATCAGAGGCAAAGAGGAATCTCCCTAAACATTTTGTTAAGTCCTTAACTGGGATCAGTTTAAGGAAAGGTATAGAGATTCTCTGATCTGTTGGGTGTATTAGTACATTGTATAGTCAAATTTGGATAATGTGATTCACATATTTTCCAGAAGGCTTTCAGTTCCAAGAAATTTAACAGTAATATATTTAAGCATCTTGGTTTTTTTAAACTGTAAGGCAATTTTATATTGGAAATACAATTGGCTTTCTAATTGCCAAGGGGAAGAAACACACTAGTGAATTAGAACCTGAAATCTTTATTCTTTAATCTTTGTTTCCTTTGTTATACTCATTTGCCTATCCTCATCTCCTTGTTTTCTCTCCCACATTCTCCCTTTTCTATTAATCCAACTTCCACATGCAGTTTTGGTTTTCAAATACTTTTCTTTGGAGTGAATCAGGAACACATGGGATTTTGCTCCCTGCCTCAGATATTTCCATCCACTGCCAGTAAGCCCCATGGAAACTTGAGCTGCTTGATTCTTCACTTACCTTTTAGTTTAGGAAATGTGTGGCTCAGAGGAGTCACAGAAAGAAGGGCCTTCATCTTCAGGTTGTAAGATACTAATTCAATTATATAATAAATTCAAGTCTTTGAAAGTCTATGCCTGGGATCTAACTGCATCCTGAGCTCTGAAAAACCAAATTTGTGTCACCTGATTTATTCTTTCTTTCCACTCCTATGAAATTTTTCTACTTGTCCTACATAGTCCTAAAAAACACTTGTTTTGCTTAAATAATACACAAGAGAGTTACATAAATCTAGATTGGGTAAAAAGAGGAACAAAGAGGCCAAGAGGGTCTGCTAAGGTAACTAAGAAGCTACTTAGAGTCCACTATATCTTTATTATACAACTACCTGGAGCTTTGATGGATGCTATCTATATGGCCACAGGTACAACTCTGTCTTTAGAGACTAGCATCACTTCTACTCCCTGGGACAGTCTGAAGATCTTCCTATGATTTAACTTATACTTTGTATCCTATCCCAGGGGGTGGTAAATTATAGCTCATGGGCCAGATTTTATGTTTTTATATGGCCCATTAATTAAGAATGGCTTTTACATTTTTAAATGGCTGACCAAAGAATTAAGAATAATATTTTGTGGAACCTAAAAAAAATTATGTGAAATTCTAATTTCAGTGTCCATAAATAAAATTTTATTGGTATATTCTTTTTTTATATGAAGCTTATTTTCAAATTGGTTTCCATACAACACCCAGTATGAAATACTCTTTTACATAACGGTCCACAGCTGCTTTCATAGGACATTGGCAGAGTTGAATAGTTGTGACAGAGACAATATGGTCCGCAAGACCCAAGATATTTACTGTATGGCTCTTTACAGGAAATATTTGCTGAGTCTGGGACTAGACTTGTGTTTCTCTTGGTGCGTGTACTCCCTTGTTACACCCTGGATGTATCCCACCCAGTCTGTTACACCCTGGATGTATAAGCTCATCCCTTCATTGCTTCCACTGGAACAAAAATCATTCCAATCAAGTCTTTATATATTTTTGAGGACGTTCACTGAATTTTGGGAGAGAGACGTAAGAAGGGATCACAGAACACACTATATGTATATCTTGCTTCTTGCTTACTATGGCCCTTTCTCCTCTTTTTTCTTACTTTTCCCCTTCTCTATCTAGTATAACGAAGACTTCCTTGCAGGTTACTCCTGTACACTCTCAAGTTCCCTGCAGGTCTCAGCCTCTACCCTAGGCATGCTTGTGGAGGAATTGCTTCCAAACAAAGCTAGTGCTGTCACTGGAAAATAATTCTGGTGAACACAATTTTCGCTACTCATTACTATGGGAGAACAATATTTCTCTAGCGATTTAGCTGAGGCTCAGAGCCTTCTCTAGGTGCAAATGATTTTGCTCTTTAATGCTCTTAAACAGGATCTCAGTTGGATCATAAAGTCTCTGCACAGTGCACTTCATCCCTGCGTTCTTTCAGACATCAGACCTCTGGATGGTCTTTTGACTTTAATCCTCTTGTCTATATCAATGAAAGAAGAGATCAGAGGCTGTTCTTTCAGATGCTTTCAGCTACTTAAACCCGTAATTAGAGTAGCCGATTTTTATTATACAATGCTTAGCAATTTAGTTTTTAATCAAAACATCACACTCAGAACTTTAGTCAGAGTGGTGGATCAGTGATCTATTGTTACGTGGAAAGATTGCCTAGTGAGTAGCTGGGTTATTAAAATATACAGCGGTGTCAGAAATTCTGGCAAGAGTCCTGATTGAGAGAGATTAGAGGATATTTATCAAATTCTTCAGAGGGCTACTCTTTGTTCTCTTGGTCATGGTTGTAAAAGCTTTAAAAGAGTTCTTCTTGGTAGCATAGTTACAAATAGTAAAATATGTATGTGAAATATATAACATTTTTTCCTTTCAGCATATAGAAGCATGCAGAAGGAAAAGCAGCAAAAATATTTGCCTATCGCTATATATTTCTGGTCAAGATACAGTTGTAAATTTTGTTTCAAACATGTTGGAATGATAGATACAAAATAAAAGACATAGATGGGCTCAAAATATAGAGGAACATTTCTATGGGCAGAAAATCAAAGCTTTGTTTGAGGTTCACACTGGGGATTTTCTGGGCTTTGGGTGAACATGTACATAGGGACTTTTTTGGGCTCCCTGTTTAATGTCCCCTGCTCTGGAAACGATACAGAAAGAGGCTATTGTGGGCTTATGAATAATAGGAATCTATGAGCTTGGGGAAGTTGGGATTCAGCCTCATCAATAGGAACTGAACAAGCCTCCCACTGGCTCAGAGACAGAACTGGATTTTTTTCTGTTTTCCCAGATCGCTCTGGGATAAGCACTTTGATTCAGCAATATAGGTCCACCTGGAATGAAGAGAGAAAGAGAGACAGATACAGAGAGAGAGAGAGAGAGAGAGAGAGGAAACCAAAGCTCCCACTCGGAGTCCGAGACTCAGAATTCTACAACAAATGAAGAAATTTTAAGCAAAGAATGAAACTAAAAGAAAACAACAAACAGGTTAAAAAAATTAGTCCAGATAAAAACAGCAGACAACAAATTTCAAAGCTATAAAGCAGATTGATAATCTTCACTGTGTAAAGATAAAAGAAAGTTTATATTATAAAAGTCACTGCACTGATGGTGGTGGTTAGGATTTGTTTGCTAAAGAAGATTCACAAGACCTCACATGAAATTTTTTCCACCCTACAGTTCACTGTGGGAAAATAATATAATATAGCAACAGCACTGAGATAAGGATATGCAAATCTAAGAGCAGCCTGGCAGCAAGGGGTCTGGAGAGGCCTGGTGCCAACTCTCACTGCACCCTGTCTAGCACGCTTTATCTCCCAGATCAGTAACCACTGACGTGTGTGAACAGATCTCAGAACCAGGGAGCCTCAAATGGAGTCTCAGATGGGGCTTCTTTTACATTGTTGATCATATAAGAAAAAGAATGCAATACTACAAAGTTGACATTAGGCACAGAACCTTAGAATGGGCTCATTTAAGTGTTGGGCCCCAAAATCTAAGTTTCATAGCATCCTGGCAAATCACCTCCGTGGGTGGTATTATGTGGGGTGGCTCCAACAGTAGTCTTGGCAAGAGATTGCAAGAACTTGACATGGAAAAGGCATAGGGAATCGTGAAGAAGGGATCAGCATCAGAGTCTATAGAGGTGAAAGCATAGAGCTTCGCAACTAGAAACCTAAAAATACGCAGATTTACATAATCTGCTGGAAGCAAAGAAGAGAAGACAAAGACGGATCTGAGATTTACAGTTTAGAAGGTGGTAATGACATGAATAGAAAAAGAGAACACAGAGGAAGTGCAGCTTTTCAAAGGAAGAGGATGCAGTCGATGTTGAACAGAGTGAGCTTGAGATTGTCTGGGTAAAAATATCTAGCAGGCCATTGAAAATGTGAATTAGAGATTGGAAAAGAAGTCTGAATTTGGGGGTTGCCCACACCAACATGAGTGTTGTGAGAGAGTGAGAGTATCGAGGGAGAGGATGCAGAGAGATCAGATGTCTTTGGATGGAGTGACCTCCTCATTGGGTAGAGGTTAAAATGGAAAACTACTGCTGAGAGAACTGATTCGCAGTCTGGGTGTTCTTATTTGCTTTCTGACTACCAAACTTTTCTTTGGATATCCCTTAACTTTAGCAGATTATTTGGAATGAAACTACTTTCTGTGCTACTTTATTATCCATTAGAAGTTATAGGTATTGCCCTGAAATGTAACATTTAAATAAATTATTTAAATTCATTCTGACTTTAAGCACTTATTTCTTAAGATGACATTCACTGTGTTTTTTAGTCTCTTTTCATGAAACTACAAAAATGTGTGAAGTATATGCCCCTCCTCCTGACAGATAACCTTTAAATCTGTCTTTCTTCCCTAGTATTTATAATTACTGTACCTCAGAAGGGGTCAGAGCTCTAGAAAAGGAAGGAAAGAAAAACTCTTGAGAAATATGTAATTATAAGTTATAGTTATGCTCTTTTACTGTAATTACTGTTCCATTTTAGAGCTTCTGTCTGTCCCTTCATGATTCCTTCTGACATTAGCAGGATCTAAGAAGTTTGGTACAAGTGTCTGGAAAAAATACTTCTCGGGAGCATTTGCTTAATTATCTGGCCTCAAATGGCTGGTACAAGAAACCAAGATATTCAGGATGTTGATATCCATCTGATTACTCATCTTTCCTTTTTTAAGAAACCTAGTCATAATACATGTCATACTTTTTCCCCTTTTATTACTCTAATGCCTTGATGATTTTTCTTTCATGAATTCCCTCAGTAATTATTTTCACTGAGTGTTTTGAGAAGCATATCCCCTTCCCAGATTTCTTAGAATTATTTGAAACATGGGAGAAGTACTTTTGCCAGAGAGTTTATTAGAAAAAAATATTATAGGGGCACCTGGGTGGCTCAGTCGGTTAAGCGTCCGACTTCAGCTCAGGTCACGATCTCACGGTCCGTGAGTTTGAGCCCCGCGCCGGGCTCTGGGCTGATGGCTCAGAGCCTGGAGCCTGCTTCCGATTCTGTGTCTCCCTCTCCCTCTGCCCCTCCCCTGTTCATGCTCTGTCTCTCTCTGTCTCAAAAATAAATAAACGTTAAAAAAAAAATTTTTTTTAAAAGAAAAAAGAATATTATAAAACTGTGGGGGTGCCTGGGTGGCTCAGTTGGTTGAGCACCTGACTTGATTTCAGCTCAGGTCATGATCTCATGGTTTGTGAGTTAAGTCCTGCATTGGGCTTGCTGCTGTTAGCATGGAGCCTGACTCAGATCCTCTGTCTCCCTTTCTCTCTGCTCCTTCCCTGCTTGTGCTCCCTCTCTTAAAAATAAATAAAACATAAAAAAAAAGAATAGGTAGGGGTGCCTGGATGGCTCAGTTGGTTGAGCATCTGACTCTTGATTTTGGCTCAGGTCATGATCCCAGAGGCGTGGGATTGAGCCCTGCATCAGGTTCTGCACTGAGCATGGAGCTTATTTGGGATTCTCTCTTTGTCTCCTTTGTCCCTCTCCCCCACTCGCTCTCTCTCTCTCCCTCGAATAATAGTAAAAAAAAGAATACACGTAATTATTTACTAACACTGTTGAAGAAACAGGACACATGCTTTGTATGAAAGGTTAGGGGTAGTGGTTGTTGGCACATTTGTAGCATGGCTCTGAATACTGTTGGCTCTGATGGATTATGTAAGCTAAAACAATACTTCTCTGTTGTGTGTGTGTGTGTTGTTTTTTAGATTCTATATATAAGTAAAATCATATGTTATTTATCTTCCTCTGTCAGACAGAGAAAGATAAGTATCATACCCTCTACGTCCATCCTTGTTGTTACAAATGGCAAGACCTCATTCTTTTGTATGGTTGAGTAATATTCATACACACACACACACACACACACACACACACACACACCACATCTTCTTTATCCATTCATCTTTCGATGGACCCTTAGGCTGCTTCCAAATCTTGGTTATTGTAAATAATGCTACAACATGAAACATAGAGATACATATATCTTTTTGAATTAGTGTTTTTGTTTTGTGGAATTAGTGGATCATATGGTATTTCTATTCTTAATTTTTTGAGGAACGTCCATACTGTTTTCTATAGTAATTGCACCAGTTTACTTTCCTACCACTGTATCACGAGGGCTCCTTTAACTCTATATCCTCACCAACACTTGTTATTTCTTGTCTTTTTGACATTCTGACTGGTGTGAGATGATTAAAAAAAATAAACAAAACAAAATAGAAACATATAAATACAGAGGACAAACTGATCAGTGTCAGAAGGGGGGAGGAAATAGGTGGTGGGGATTGAGAAGTACAAACTTCTAGTTATAAAATAAGTCACAGAGATGACAAGTACAGCTTAAGGAATATAATCAATATCATTGTAATGTTGTGTGGTGACAGATAACAATTACCCTTACTGTGATAAGCATTGCATAATGTATAGAATTGTCAAAGCACTTTGTTATCCACCTGAAACTATGTATGTATGTCAACTACAGTTTTAAAAAACCCCAATGCTTCTTAAAAATCTAATGTGACTATGAATCACCAGGAACCTTGCTTACATGAAGCTGCTTATTTAAGAGGACTAGGATGTGATCTGAAATCCTGCATTTCTAACAGGTTCTCAAGTGATGCTCATGCTGCTGTTCCTGCACCACTCTTTGAGTAGCAAAGGGTTAGAATTTCAGTAATGTAAGTTATATCCATTGCACCAATATCCCTGTAGCCTTCTGATGGTTAATAGACTGAATGGTAATCATGCCCAACTGAATATCACATAAAATTCACTGACACTTAAAAGAAAACCCTACATCACAGTTGGTGCTCACGTGTCTACTTTAAGAGTTAGATACCCCCTGTACTGTCATTCTGGGGACAGATTAGGGGTAACTTCTGTAACTCTTCTGGAATTCTGGGTGAGGAATAAGTTCTTATAGAGTAGCAAATTGAAGCTCTGGTGACGCGGAGGGCCCAGAAAAAACACAAACGATAGAAGTGGGGAAGCTGCAGAAAGGAGACCGTGCTACTGAAGATGTAAGTTCTTCCCAAATGTTGAACACAAGTGCTAAAGTAAATGACTCTTGTTGTTCAAGTGTAGAAGCATCCTTGGTACATAAAAGCCTTAACGCTTATATTTTTAAACAGTGAGGATTTTCTTTGTTTCTTTTTTTGAGAGTGGGAGTTTTATTTTTCTCCCTATCTTTCAAGCTGATTCCTTAGGAAAAGCAATTCGCTTTATCTGTCTTTAAATAAACTAATTTCAGGGCTGAGAACAATTCAGATCTCTGAAAAGTTGAATATCCTGGAGTTCCTTTAATAATAGAAGAAAAAAAACTACCCAGTGCTGGTAGGTACATAACAAAATTAGTGAGGTGTGATGTTTTATGGGATTTACAAAACTGAAGTTTTGAAAAGGTCTGCATTGGGAAAGGTTATATTCTTAAAACTAGTAATTCTCCTTGTAACTGGGCCCATGGGACAGTAATACTCCTTTTCTCTTTTGGCAGCATTGTAAGGGCAGGAAGAGGCTTTGAGGGTGAGGAAGAAGAAGGCAGTTCAGAGTAATAAATGTGAAGATAATTTTTTTTGTATGAATAGGGTTGAGGGCAATTTTGAAGGTTGTAGTAGGCATATAAGCAGAAGGGATTAATTTAAATTGAGCAGAGAGAAGAACCTTGGTGGGCAGTCCTGAATTATTTTCAATATTTCAAAAGAGCCTGAAAGAAATTCTTTGGTGATTAGGCAATAGAGACTTGTTATAATATCATGGCTCCTTAATTTTGGCTGGTATTATAGAATTTAAGGAGAGAACACTGGTTTTCTGGAGGCAGCTGGAAGTAGATTGGGATTTATCTGCCTTTGTTTAAAAAATGAGATACATTATTAATTATAATATAATAGAATGAGTCTCAAAATAAGGGATTGATGTGCATTTGGAATAATGACAACACTTTTGAATATTGAAAAATTTACGTACCATTATTAAAAATCAAGTATATTGCCCCTTGGGAGCTATGTCTTGAACCGATTACCTTATCTGTCATTAGTCAGCAAATATTTAATGAGCATCTTCATATGCCATACACTGAGCTGGGCATTTTGGGATACAGTAATGGAAAAGTCATGGTCATTCCTCATGAAACTTGTGGAAGAAAGGGAGAATATTAAAAAATAACCAGCTGTTAATATAAGCTATTCTAGAGTCTCCTGATGCTAAATAAAATGTTAATACATTTTATTTCCTTATTTATATGTTGAAGATAAGAAATTCTGAGGAGAAATCAACAAATAGTTATCTGCGAGTAATATAAGCAGTGAATGACTCTTGGTGCCCATCTGATGCATGGACGCTAAACTGTTAGAGCCACCCAGGCACCCCAACTTTATTTTTTTAATGTTTGTTGTTTATTGTTTAATGTTTATTGTTTAATGTTTATTTATTTTGAGAAAGAGAGAGAGAGAATGTATAAGCGGGGGAGGAGCAGAGAGAGGAGAGAGAGAATGCCGCTGTTAGCGCAGAGCCTTATGCGGGGCTCGATCCCACAAACTGTGAGATCACGATCTAAGCTGAAACCAAGAGTCGCACGCTTAATGGACTGAGCCACCCCGGTGCCCCAGAAGTGTTTTATTTCTTAAATAACTTGATGAATGCATGGACACAAATGAGTTCCTCTGTTGTTCCTCTTTATGCTTTACAAATGTTGTATAATTATTCCTTTGTATCTATTAAATATTTAATAAAAATAATAAAAATTAAGTTGAGATTGGAGGCTATTATCTGCAGTAATAGGAACCTGGAGAAAACAATGGACTTGAGAACTTTTGACAATTTAAAGGTCACAATTAAGCATTATGTTTTGTTTCCATTGACAACACATTAAAAAGTGAACACTTCCATAGTATTTACCATGATGCTGAAGTTAAATCAAATTTGTTTTGTTGAATTTATGTCTGTTTCCAGAGATTTCCTACATAGTTGAAAACTTTATTGTAATAATTCAAGGGCTAGGTTGTAAGCCCGAGTTGAATGTTGTGGGAAAATTCATTTGTTACAATGTTTTAGGCGGGAAGAATTGTATTTGTTCATTTTAATTTGTAAGTTTGCAATAGAAAGTTGGTTTTATGCATTGACTTTGTAATAATTAATTCATTAACCTTACTAACAAATTTGAATGAATCCAGCTATTTAAAAAAGCTATGAGGATTTTTCTCTGCATCAAGAAAATATCAAAAGACCTTTTACTTTTAAAACTTATTTTCCAAGTAAATAAGTAACAGTGTAATTTAAAAACAGATACAGAATCTTGGTTTTCTGAGAGATTATCAACATTTAAATATTAAGGTGAAGTTTTCCTGTGATCATTGAATGTTTAGGTATTCTTTGACTGAATATAAATACATAAATATTACCCCTAGCTGAACTTTGGAAATATGGCTTAGAATTTTTTTTTTTTTTTACAGATAAGTGCACACACACACACATACACACACACAGCACATGTGTGATTGGTGTTACAGAGAAAAATTAAAACCTGCAAAAAGATTGTATCACATGGGACTTAATCTAGTCTGAGTACATCAAAATTAATTGTTTTGTTAGAGAGCAGGATGCGAAGTCACTGAAACACAAGTTAAAATTTAATTGGGAAACAGGCTGTTGAAAATAGGCTGAAGCAGGAAGCCAGGATGGGAACACCTGGGTTGTGCAAATGAAAAAAGGAGAGTGGGAAACCATTTTGAGGTTAAATTGGCTTCTTCACAACCAAGCCCATGCTGTGGCCTTTGCTTGGATCATTCTTCCTCCTGTCACTCTACACCCTGTCCTTGCTCTCTGTGTGGATGACTTATTTTACTCTTCAGATCCCAGGTCTAGTGTCTTCTCATCAGAAATGCTATTACTTTACGTAGACACCTGTCTCCACCAAATGACTCCCAGGACCTGTGTCGGAGTACTTACCACAATTTTCAATAATTTATTTGTTTGCTTATGTTGTGGTTGTCCGCCTCCCTTCCCCATTGCCCACTTCCATTCTGTTTCCAATCTCTAAACGCCATGAGGAACCATTGTCTGTCCCAGTGCCTCCTAGCATGCCTGGTACACAGTAGTTACTTGGCAGCGATCTGGTTCTCTTACCGTCTTCCGGTAGCAATACAGATAAGTCATCTCTGACGTGAGAATCAATCTGACTCAAAACATTTCTACATAGGAAGATCTGTAGGTCCTTTTATCCCTCCTCTCACCCTCACAGTGTGCCCCATCTCATTTCAGGCTTTTCTATCAAGTTAACATATGACATATGACATATGGGTTTTTAGTGGAAGAGCATATTTACTATTAAAGAGGTTTTGTAAGTCACTGGCATTGTGCTTCACAGGCTCAAGAAGACTTCTGTCTCTTTCCCCAGTGATATGACTAGAAGGCTAGAAGCTTTCTATCTGCAGTTATCTCAAAGGCTGGTGTGTCCCTATTCTACCATTGTAGAAAGCCTGGTTTAGCCTGGAGCTACTTTCAGTGTTAGTTCAGTGTCCCTTAAGGACTTATATTTCTATAATTAATTTTTAACTTATCATTAGGGTATGTGTTTATTATTCAGAAAGCACTCACTAAATGTAAATGAGTAGGGAGCTTTGTATAGGGGAATCACTCTTGGGACATAAAGATTGAAGGTGACATCATACTTGTATTTGAGTTGATTAAAAACTAGGTAGGAAGACCACATATTCATATATGGAATAATTAAAGGCAATTACAAGTTGTTTAAAACAGTGGAAAATTAGGAAAAATACAAATGCTTAATAATGGGTGATTGGTAAACTGTGAGATTTCTACATTTTGAAATTTGACTTTAAATTATGTTAATAACATGATTATAATTATATTTAAGGTTAAGTATGGAAAAAAGTCAGGATTCAAAACACCAAAAATTTAAATTTCAGGTTTTATTTCATTGCTTTTTCTCTGTATCGATGAACACCACTTAACATGCTATATAGTTTTGCTTATTTATTTTTTTCTGTCCATTACAGTATAAGCACCATGGAGGAAGAGATTTTGTCAATTTTTTTGTGCTATAGTTTTTATTGTATAGAAAACGGTGCCTGATATATAGTAGATACTCAGTAAATATTAAATGAATAAATGTATGATTAGAATATGGAAGAGAATAATGGAATAATAGAACTATCAGTGATGGTTATCTTTGGTGTGGGATTATGGGGAATGTTAACTTTCAAACTTATGTTTTCTTGTATAATAAATATGCATTAATTTTATAACAATACTCTTTCCCCACACACACATATATATGTATACACACCAATAAATATAAAAAGACTGGATGGAAACACAGCCAAAAAAAGTAGCTTTTTTAAAGTAGACTTTAAAGTAAATTTTTTAAAAATTTGCTTTCCACATAAAATATGTTAAAATTTGTTAGTTTAAAAACTCTTTTAAAAAAGGAAAAACTATTTCATTTGTGGTGATAGTGGTTTGAATCAGAATACAGAGAAAAACACACAAATAATAAATATTTCACCTTCATGTTACTTGTAGTCAATAATATGAAACTTACTAAAAAATCAGAAAGACAGTTATGAGGCTTAAACTATATTTTGATTATTAGCAATAATGTGTACATTGGAGCTTTTACAGTGAAGGGGTTTAAATAATGTAGAGAGAAGGGAAACCAGAAGACATTTGATTTCTTTGGGATTCAAGAATTTTTACTTTGTTCTTACTGTGACCCTTTGGCACATAAATCCTTTCAAATACCAAATCTCTTAAAGTGGTTTGAAATAAATCCTTGGAAATTCAAGTTTTAACCCAGAATGGCCTTCCTAGCAAACAGTGATTAAAGAAAGAGTTCCCCTGATAATAAAACTGGAAACCACATGGGAAGGAGTGTCACAACATAAAGCAAGAAACCTTTTAATCAAGCTATCAAGGGTCCATTTTGAATTGTGTAATTAATAGAGCTCCTGGTTAAAATATAATGAAGAATGTACTCTCTATCAGGACCATTTCAAATCTAACGGAGTTTAGCTGTGTTTTTCATATCAACTTAGATTAAAGAATAACATTTGAATATTAATTGTAGTTAACTTGGCAGTTGTTCTAAGTGCATTCACTGCAAGGTGGAAAAACTCAGCTGTTTTTGCTAGGTGACTGGCAAACAGCATTCTATTTCTTGCCTCTTCAAAAAGAATCTTTTTAGATCTCGTAGGGATACCAAAAATGTTTTGGTCAGGTTGCTTTCGTAATCCATGAGCGAAGAGGAACTTTAGTAGGCATAGTAGGTTGCCTACTCAGCAATATAGCTGTTTCTGTCCATCTATAGAATAAAACACGAACCACATATGCTTATAGGTACTGGGATATAACGTGGTGTGGCTGTGCAAACAAGGGGATCATTTAGAGATAACCAGTGAGAAATTACAGGCATGACCCTTTCTATTTCTAAGGATAACAGGATAACTTTAAAGAGTTGTCTGTGAAAATCCTAATGTTCTCCAACAAGCAACATCCGGAGGGCACCTGGGTGGCACAGTTGGTTAAGCATCCGACTTCAGCTCAGGTCACCATCTCACGGTTTATGAGTGCCTTTGAGCCTTGTGTTGGGCTTTCTGCTGTCACCACAGAGCTTGCTTCAGATCCTCAGTCCCCCTCTCTCTTTTCCCCTCCCTCACTGGTTCTCTCTCTCTCTCAAATAAATAAATTAAAAAAAAAACAACATCCATGTATTTTTTTCCATTTAAAATTTAAATAGAAAACAGCTCCTTTCTTTTTATGACATTCAGTCCCATAGAGAGGAAGAATTTCTTAATCCCTCAACCACAGTGCTTCTCCGACTTTAATATGCACCACCTGCCAGTTTTGCTAATGCAGAGTCTGATCCAGTAGGTGTGAGCGGGGCCCAATTCTGCATTTCCAACAAGCTCCTAGTTGGTACCAATGTTGTTGGTCAGTGCTCCACTGTACTTTGGTTCCCTGGGTCTCCCACCTCTCTTGTCTCTTCCCAAGTGATCCAAGACTATTAGAATATAAACTATTTAAGGAAAAAGATGTTTAAAAATTTTCTCTACACATCTAGGATTGTCTTGTCCTCCTCTCTCCAATCAGTAATGTTCAATTAATACCAACAGCCTGTGCCACCAGGAATAGTTAAAATATATCTGTTTTCCTTAGTGTGACTTGGGGCTACTTGCCCAGAATTTAGCAGTATTCAGATTATGTTATATACACACAATATTCAACTCTCTAAAAGTGGTAGATTGGGAAAAGCATGGGCCTGGGAGACAAACACCCTGTGGGTATGAAACCTGACTCAGTTATTTACTACTTGTGATACCTTAAGTATGTAATGTCAGTTCTCTGAACCTCAGTTTCTTTATCAGGAAAATGGTAAAGTTAACACCTACCTTGCAGGGTGGTTGTGAAAATTAAAGGAAAGGGTATATGTTCAGCATGTAGTCCAGGTTTTGGAATATAGCAGGCACAGAGTAAACACTAGTTTCTTTTTTCAACTCTTCTATTCTACTCCGTGGTCCTGAATCAGAGGAGTAAAATTTCTGCAGGTTTGGAAGTCATAGACAAGACAGAATTAAGCAATAAAGTCAGAGCAATGCATATACTTCTCTTATTAGCATCCACTTCAGATCTATATTTACCTTCCATGTTTTGAAATGGAAAGATATTTTATGCAAAATGACTTGTGTCATAAAACTACCACAGTTGATATTTTGAATAGAAAAGTGAAGCTTATTTAGAGGGAAATCACGACTTTGTTAACTAGACTAAAAAATTTTCAAACCTGGGTCACAATTGGAACTAAAAGTTATTCTAATTTATGAAATATGGCAGAATTAATTGTTTCCCAATTATGAAAATCATGCTGCATTAATTTGATTTTCTGAATAACAATATTACCACAAATGTAGTGGCTTAAAAAGCACAAATATATTATCTGCCAGTTTCTAGTTGTAGCTTAGCTAGCCCTCTGCAAGTCTGCAATGAAGGCATCAAACAGTCCTGGGACTCAAGTGAGGAAGTATCTGCTTCTAAGCTTGTGTATTTGTTGGAAGAATTAAGTTCCTTGATGTTGTTAGGGTGGAGGGATCCAGTTCCTTGCTGGTATTGACTGAGGTTACCTTCTGTTCCCTAAGACTGTCCTTAGATTCATGGGCCTCCCAACATGTCCACTTGCTTCTTCAGAGCAAGTAAGGGAGAGAATCTTCTTGCAAGATGGAGGTCATGATCCTATGTAACATAATCATAATTGGAAAAAAATTAGTTGCAAAAAAATGGAAAAGCAAACAAAACAAAGAGAAAGTTAATTGTTTTTTTTGTTTTTTTTTGTTTTTTTTTAGATTTCTCATCCCCTTCAATGTCAAGCATTATGCACAAAAAGCCTCTACATTCACAAAAACAAACTAATAGAACATAAAAAGAAAATGCCCTGAAACTCATTTGGATATAAATTTGTCACCTGGAGCTTTGTTTAATTGGTCTAATTTTAGGAGTAACTTTATCAAAAATTTCTACTTTCCTCCTTTAATCTCATGATGCTCAGAGTACTGAAAACAAAACTTTTACCCATTCAGGAAATACCAATTTCTCTATTAACAACTGATTTGGAATATGTTTAAAGGTGGAATGATTTGGAATGTTTTAAAAGATAGTACCCTGTGCCAACTAATTTTCCAATTGCAGAAAAGAATGAAGGAGGGGACTTGTCATCATAGTTTGATTAAGAGGTTTGGAAAAATTCTGAGCTACTTTTTCCAACCCCAAATAAGAAAGTCTTCTGTATCTGTATCATTTGATGGTATTTTCCCAAATCACACTCTATGAGATAGCAATTCAACATCCAGATTTATTCATTAGATAAACCTACACATTTACAAAATGACATATATTCAAAGATATTGCATCTCTGTTTTTAATAGCAAAATCTCAAATAGTGACTAATTAAATACTTAGATCCTTTGTTTAATTTTTTTAAACTTATTTATTTTGACAGAGAGAAACAGAGAGAGAGATTAAGCACAAGTCTGGTAGGGTTAGGAAGAGAGAGAGAGAGACTTCCAAGCAGACTCCATGCTGTCAGTGCAGAGCTCGACATGGGGCTCAAACTCAGGAATCATGAGATCTTGACCTGAGCCAAGATCAGGAGTTGGATGCTTAACCGACTGAACCACCCAGGCACCCCCTAAATGGTTGGATCCTTTCAATAGAATACTAGAGCTTTTAAAAAAGATTAAGAAGACTCTTTATGGTGATACGGAATGATCTCTAGGATCATTTTTAGGTGAAAAAAGCAAGGCTCAGGCTGTGTATATAGTACACTGCCATATGTGTAAAAAGGAAACAAAAAAAACCAAGCACATTGCATACATCGGAGTAGAGTGGCTCAGGTAGAACAGTGGGGCATAGGGACACGTGTGGGAGGGAGACTTCCCCCTGTGTACTCTGTTGTACTGTTTGAATTTTGAGTCATATGACTGTATTCTCTATTCAAAAATCAAATTAAAAAACAAAAGAATTGCATATGTGTGTTGTCTTTGCTTTCTCTCCTCCCATTCATTCCTTGATACACCAAAGCTGACTTCCCTAGCATACCTTTAAAAACTTAATTAAATACTTAAAAAATTATTTTGTTAAGGTCACCGGTGACTTCCATATTGCCATGTGCACTGGTCACTTTCCAGGGCTCATTTTGTCAAACTTCTGGGTAGCATTAGACCTGGTTTACTATTTTTCCCTCTTGAAATATTTCCCCCCCTCGGGTTTCAGAACAATACTCTCTCTTGGCTTCCTTTGACTTCTTTATTCCATCTCGCTCTCTGCTAAAATGTTATAGTCCCTGCTAGTGGTCTCATGTCCTCCAACCTCCTCTGTCTTCTCTCCCTAGGAGAACCCATCTATATTCATTGTTTAAACATCATCTGTACAAAGGTAGTCTAGTTGGGTTTCTCCTAGTTTTTCTTGTCTCATTAGATTTCTTTATCTCTTTGTTACTTGAGTCATCACTTTTTCAGCCACCCATGGCATCACATCTTATCCGTTAATAAGTTCTGTTGTTTCTACTTCCACAATATATCTCAAGATAGATCTCAAATATATCTCCCAATATCACCCATCTTCCCCATCTCCATCACCACCATTGTGGTCCAGCCAACTCTTCTTTTTTTTTTTTTAATGTTTATTTATTTTTGAGACAGAGAGAGACAGAGCATGAATGGGGGAGGTGCAGAGAGAGAGGGAGACACAGAATCGGAAGCAGGCTCCAGGCTCTGAGCCATCAGCCCAGAGCCCGACGCGGGGCTCGAACTCATGGACTGCGAGATCGTGACCTGAGCTGAAGTCGGACGCTTAACCGACTGAGCCACCCAGGCGCCCCGGTCCAGCCAACTCTTCTTGAAGCTATTGCACAGAATTCTCTGAATCTTTTCCACAGTTTTTCCCATTTTTATTCTTGCTACCCTACACTCCCAACATCACTTTCCCACATAGCAGTCAGAGTACTTTTTCTTTCAAAGACTCAGATCAGATGACATCATACTTCTATGCAATGGCTCTTGCTGCATTTAGCAGCAAACAGCAAGGCCTACAATGTGTTGTATAAACCAGGCCTTCCTCACTCTCCAAGTTCATTTCATGTGGTTTTCTCTCCTGTTGATCACATTGGCTTTCTCTGAGTTCCTAGAATATGATAGTTTCTTTCCTACCTCAGGATCGTAGTACGTGCTGTTCATTCCTCTTGGGGAGTTCTTTCCTTGCCTTTCTCATGCCCAATTCTTTATCTAACACACTTAGCTTAAATCCTTCTTCTTCAGAGAGGACTTTTCTGGCCAGCCCATATAGAAATGGTCTTCTACTATGCTATCATAGTATTTATGACATTACATCTAACCACTCTGTTTTTGAGTTCTTTTGAGGTTCTGTGGTGTTTTCCAGAAGGTTAAGGGTGATGATCATTTGACTATAGAAATGGGGAGGGGACAGACAATACTGTGCACCTTGTTACCAGTAATGGATAAGAGAGTGTACATCATTTTCAAACTATATGTGCAATAAAAGAGACAAGAACAAATTCAGGAAAGGACTAATGATTATTATCTTGGCTCAAGGGAATTAGCAGATGGGGGAATAATATCCTTTGAGAGAAACAAGCATCCATTTACCATCTTGCAATCCCAAAAGATACCTAATTATCTCAAGCAGCAGCATTCATTACAGTCTAAATATGGTGCATTGCATTGAATTTTGAGCACAGTTAGGACTGAAAGAGGTCTTTAGAGTGTATACAGTGTATCTTTTTCTAATAATCAAATCAAGAACTGGAGAAGTTAATTGATTTGCTCAAGGTCATCCCACCACTGAATGGACTTGCTGCCTTCTGCTCCAGGGAGGTTTCCACAATATTCTATTAATGCCCAAGATTTGAATTCCGAAAGGCAAAGCCCTGAGAAGTATAAGGGCCCAATGAAGCCTTAAAATATTTTTCCTAGATATCCCTGAAGTTATAGGAACATATCAGCTTCTTTTTGTTTATTTTCTTACATGCAGATTTTAACTCTCCTTTCAGAATGAAACAGTCTTTAAAAATATCAGTAAGACAATCATTTAGAAATAGGAACTAGAGACCGTAAAAATGATAAAGATAAAAATCATCCACAAACTTGTCATCATCCCCCGAATAGTAGTATTTTGATATCATATTTCATCTTCTTAAGGATGGCTCAGAACAAGAGAACGGTCTTTAATCCTGAGTCTTCCACTCTGCTACCAAGGAATGTCAAAGAGAAAAGTGGAGCTCAAGTTCTCAAGTTTTTCTGGAATCTAAGACAGGGTAAGACAACAAAGCAGGTACATATTTGGGTTTAACTACTTCCCCACCTGTTTTAAGACATCTTCAATGAGACCTTGAGTGTTTTCATTACATATAATGAAGTAGGTGAAAATCTTTTTTTTTTTTTTTTTTTTTAACTCTAGGTCTGAATATATGAAGCCCACTTTCAGTTATTCACCTCATTTGATTTTGGCTTCTTGAGATGGATGTGTGGATAGGCTGCTATGGTTTTTCCTTTTGTTGTTGTTGCTGTTGTTATTTTTTCCCCAAGCACAAACACATTTTCTTTGCCTAGAATCCAGTTTAGGAGCTTGTATGGGAGGATGGCAGCTGAGAAGTGATGTTAGAGTGCGTGTGGGTGCTGTCCCAGGTGGTTCCCTGATGGATTAGACTTCCAAGGAAGGAAAAAAAATTCAATTCATTGCAGCAGGTTCAAGATGCCAACGTGTGTTGTTATTTCATCCCTGGGGAGTAAATTAAAGTGATACTGTTTCTTCGATATACCTTGGAACCAACAAAGAGAAAATAATGACTTGTAGTGTGTTAGTGTGGGTAAGTTGCTGGAAGTAGCAGGATCCACGCCCCCACCCCCAACCTGTGCTCAGGTCATTATATCAAAATCTTCAAATATTGAATTTGCTCCTCGGGGTGCCTGGGTAGCTGAGTCGGTTGGGCATCCAACTTCAGCTCAGGCCATGATCTCGTGGTTCGTGGGTTCGAGCCCCATGTAGGGCTCTGTGCTGACAGCTCAGATCCTGGGGCCTACTTCAGATTCTGTGTCTTCCTCTCTCTTTCTGCCTCTCCCCTGCTTGCACTCTGTCTCTCTCTCTAAAAAATAAAATATTAGAAAAAAGGAAATGCTTCTTTCTCCTTACGGTCAAACAGAAGGCTTTTGAGTGTAAATTTTGTAATCAGATCTGATTATGATCTGTTCTTTGGTAAGTTATTTATCTGCCTGATCCCCAACTTCCCCTCAGTGTGTGATTATGAAAATAAAATGAGACAATAAGGCTAATGGTTTTGCACAAGGTCTCGGGCTTAACAAATAATCTCTTGGGTTTCTCCATGTGCTGGCATTGAAGGAAGATTTCATGTAAATCCCTTTCCTTGTTTTCTCCATTTTGAAATATTCTGTAACATTTTCTTTTAATGAAGAAAATCAAAGCATAAATAACTTTCTCCCTGAAGGGAAGGTGTTTCTCAAACATGAACCTTATTTTTTGTTAGTTTTATTTTTTATAGCATCAATGTTTTATTTATGTGTACATTAATATATATATTCAAATACAATATAACATTTTTCTATAGAAATTAGTTCTTTGTGTTATATATATATATTTGTAGTTTTTTTGTTGAAAACTGCATAATTGGGGAGAAGGAGTATCTTGGAAGGAAATAAAATACATTTGATAAAAAAAAAAAAAAAAACAACCCTAAACAAATATCTCCTGGCAGACGAGAGGAAGGACAGGGAGGAGGAGGTCAAGAAGAGGGAGGAATGGGATTTTGAGGGTAAGTTATGAACTAGGACTGGAGAGTTGCTAAGCTATTAAGATAAGGTTAACTCAGGGTTTAGCCACAAAACCATGGTGACTTTATATAGCTTCTCTTGTTAAAAAATTTAATTTCAAGGAGTAATGATTAAATTTGTTTGTGATAAGAGCAAATGTGAACAATAAATCTGGTATTTGAGAAACTGAAAATCCTTCTTTAAAACCTGGTAGACTTTGAACATCAGCCAGCATCATCCTCTATAGTGAAACACTTGTCCCTTCCAATGACTTTGGAGCCTTTAGCACTTCTCCCCCTCTCCGTCACCCCCTGATGTGTCTCTTTGCTTAATCAGGAATGAAGCTGAACTTTTCTGCCACCCACTGCTTCTCAATGTATATGGATGGCTTTCTTTGAGTTGTGCCCAAAATAACATCTGATCTGAAAGCAACACTAGGAAATTCAGTCATCTATAAAAAGAAGAGTGAAAAATAAAAGCAAAGTCATGCCCCTTGAAAGTTCAGCTTCAGCTCTGGAAAATATAAAAAGGGGATTTGGGCAAGTCTATTTCTGGAAATCTGACTGCTGCAGCACAATGTGCTGAACAGTGAGGGGGATTCTTTTGTGGTTAATGTACACATGGAGAGCCTCGCTCCACTGTTATCGGCCTTTTAACCTGCTAGAGGGCAAAGCCAGTCTCAGCTGCCTGCCCTACACTGGGGCTAATCTATCACTTGAGAGTTCTTTCTAGTATAATTTACTATAGCACCCACTTTGGTGTCCCAGATCTGCTGGGTGTTGGCAGACAGGAATTTCGAATCCAAGACAATATACCCAAACTGATTCTGGAGTTTCTTTTTTGTTGTCTGGTTTATTTCTCCTCCTCACTAACTAGTCTACCAAATACACTTCTCTCTGGAGGACATTCTCTGCATCAGGGCGTCCGGATGTATGTTTTCCACATTCTAATGAGACTTTCTCTTAGGACTGTTGGAGAGAAATAGGACAAGTCATGACAGAATGGGCCTGCCAGTGCCTACTAATGTGAACATAAGCAGTAACGTGGATGGGTGCTGCTGCCGCTGCTTTTGCAATTACAGCCCCCTCCTTGGCTCCTGACTCCTGCCTTCGTACACCTAATATTGACAGCTGGGCGTGAGGCATCATCCAAAGCCTCTTGGGGCCCATCATATTCATCACAGGCAGACTCCAGTTCCTGACCGGTCCTTCTGCACTTTTCTTTAGCTTTTTTTTTTTTAACTTTATTTATTTTGACAGAGAAAGAGAGAGTACAAGTGGGGAAGGGGCAGAGAGAGAGAGAGAAGAAGAGAGACTCCCAAGCAGGCTCTGCAGTGATAGTGCAGATCAGTGTAGGGCTTGATTTCACAAAGTGTGAGATTGTGACCTGAGCTGAAATCAAGAGTCAGACCCTTAACCGACTGAGCCACCCAGGTGCCCCATGCACTTTTCTTACCTATAGCTATACTTAAGAATACGTTGAGAAAATAAGCCCTGGCAATTAGCTCAACTCAACAGAAAACAATAACCAAAAAATGCTTTCACTTGGAATTATCTGGCTGTTTCCAGGTGAAAGATTTCATTTTTGCTTTGGACCATCAGGGTAATTGCCTCATTTTCTCACTCTGCTTTGCTAGTGGCCTAAATGTTACTCTGAACTTTAAATCCTTTATCTGGTTTGATTTTTTATTCAAACTATCTGTGTTTCAAATGTTTCTGCTCCTCCCCCTTTTCTTTATTACCTGTAACCAAGGAAACTGATACATACTAAAAGCTTTCAATTGTTTTCTTCATTCCTGGATGTTTTTAGTTTGTTTCTTTTTTTCTTTTCTTTTCTCTTTTCTCTTTTCTTTCTTCTTCCTTTTTTAATGTTTATTTTTGAGAGAGAGAGAGAAAGAGAGAGAGAGAGCACACAAATTCAAGAGGGGCAGGAAGACAGAATCTGAAGCAGGCTCCAGGCTCTGAGCTGTCAGCACAGAGCCCATCGCAAGGCTCAAACCCATGAGCCGGGAGATCATGACCTGACCTGAACTCGGACATTTAACTGACTGAGCCACCCAGATACCCCTGTTAGGTTATCTCTTAAATATTTTCATTCTTCTCGGATTTTATAGGAAACAGCACTCCTTTGAAGGGAGAAACCATTGGTTGAGATAAACCCAAGGTGCAGATGTGAGAATAGAAATAAACTTTGGCCGCTCATGAGGTTGCTTGGGACTTATGTTGCAGGGAAAGATTTATTTTTGGCCGTCTGTTTTATACTTTGGAGTGGATCATTAGGGTGAAGCAGTGGGAGGCAAATGATCTTAATATCTCAGGTGAGCTTGGTTGACATCACTCACAGCAACAGAAAAAGTCATGGCTGGTTTTCCCCAAGTCCTTTGAGCATATGCCATACAATATGGTAACCACTAGCCACAAGTGGTTATTTAAATTAAAATTAATTTAAATGAAATAAATTAAAAATTCAGTTCCTCAGTCACACTGACCACATGTCAACTGTGCCATAGTCACATGTGGCTAGGGGCTAGTATATTACACACATATATAGCACATATATAACACTGGGCAGAAAGTTCTATTGACAACACTCTTCTAGTTATGACTTTGCTTAAGTTGTTTCCCATCTAGGAATATCACCTTCCCATAATCCCTACCTCTGCAAAACCCACAGTCCTACTAAAACTTGTCTTGTTCTTACCTCCGTCAAGCGTTGAAAGACTACCCCACACTTCATTTTCTAGTTTTTAAATTTCTTGGGCAGCATTTTTAGGGTTTAGAACATAATAATATGCAGTCACTATTCTTATCATTTTTTGTGTTGTCCTAGATTTTTAACTAGAAGAAGAAAACCAAAGCGGGAGGCATCATAATCCCAGACTTTAGATTAATAATTCCTTAAAGACAAGAGTTATTTATTTATTTAATTTTTTACACAATCTTACATTTCATTTTTTTTTTTTTTCTTTAAAAGCAAGTTGTGTGCAGGGGGGTAAATGTTTTATGGACAAGAAAAACAACTGCTCTAGAAGCAACTTATTCATCATTTTTATCTTCATCTTCCTCCTCTTCCTCCTCCACTTCATCTTCCTCCTCTTCCTTCTTTTTCTTGCTATTTTCAGCCATGATGACTCCTTTTTTTTTTTTTTTTGGCCGCGTCAGGCTTTCCTTTCCTTGGTATGGAACAACATCTTTTTCCTGTCCTTCGGCTCCGCAACCTTCTTTTCATGGGACTGCGTGTCATATGCATGGCTGTGATACCACATGTCTCTTCCTGGTTTCTTTGCAACATCACCAATGGACAGTCTGGGATGCACTCCTTTGATTTTTGGGCGATCCTCAGAACAGAACAGAACAGAACGAGAAAAGGGCCAAAGGAGGCATCTTGGGTGCGTTGGGGTCCTTGAACTTCTTTTTTGTTTCCCCTTTAGCAGGGATATAAGTTTTCATTTCTCTTTCATAACAGGCCTTGTCTACCTTTGCCATGTCTTCAAATTTTCCTGTCTTTTTGGCAGACATGGTCTTCCACCTCTCTGAGCACTCCTTAGAAAACTCCAAGAAGCCGACTGAAGCCTCTGGGTACTTCTTTTTGCTCTCTTCTCAGCAAGTTTGTACAAAGAATGCATATCATGACATTTTGCCTCTCGGCTTCTTAGGATCTCCTCTGCCCATGTTTAATTATTTTCCCCAGCGAAGCACAGAGTCGCCCAGTGCCCCCATCTGGCTCTCGCTTGCCCTGGGGCTGTCTCTGTGGAACTCAATGTATTGCCAAGACCAAATATTTTTATACATTAGTATTTTTTTATTTTATATATATTTTAAAAATTTACATCCAAGTTAGTTAGCAAGTAGCACGGTAATGATTTCAGGAGTAGAATCCAGTGATTCATCCCCTTACATATAACAGCCAGCGCTCATCCCATTGAGTGTCCTCCTTAATGCTCCTTGCCCATTTAGCCCATCCCCCACCCACAGCAACCCTCCAGCAACCCTCAGTTTGTTCTCTATATTTAAGAATCCAAGAATTATGTCTTATACGTACAGTTATTATAGTCCCTCAGTGCCCTGTATAACTTGAGACCATATTATTATCATTATTAACTTTTTAAAGTATAGTCTGAGACTAAGCTCAGGGATTTATATGCATCTTCTAGAATGTAGGCTGTTATAAAGCAATGTTCATAATTTATTTACTGTTGTATCTTCAGTGACTTGCACCTAGTAGGTACTCAATAAACTTAAAGAAGAGAGAATGATTTCATTTGATTTTCATGTGTGTGAAATTGCTATTCTCATTTTTACAAACTCAGAATTTGGAGTTCAGGGAAAGTTCAATAATTTGATGAAACACAGTGCTGTTAAACAGTTATTTTGCACGCTGGTGTTTTGCGTGTGATCTTTCTTTCCACCTGGCATCTCATCTTTCTCTCCAGCAGGGTAGCTTGGATTTCTTACATGGCAGCTCAAGGCTCCTTGAGGGAGTAAGGGGTTACCAAAACTCTACTTCCTCATTATTCAATTGGTCAAATTGGTGGAAAATTCAGCACAGATTCCCGGGACAATGGTCTGAGCATGCAGGCTTGGTTTGTGCAAATAGCAGGTAAGAGACTGCTAGAGAATATCCTTGGAGGCTAGCTACCACGTAAGTAACCATCTCTATAGGGTCCCAGTTTCCTGGTAATAGGATTCTTTCAGTAATAATTCCTCACCTCAGAATATTCCTCTCTGAGATTTGAAAGCCATTAAAAGCAAAGTTATAAGTTGTCAGAACATTCCTACTAACAGAAGTAATGTGGATTTTATTTCTAGAAATAAGCAGACTTCTGAAAAACCTAAGATGGACTCTTATTCTAGAAGGAGGCAAATATCATTGTCAGCACAATGCACAAGGAACTTGTGCTCTTATCTTTCATGGGGATGCTTATGTCTCCCAACGAGAGGCCTTTTGATTAGTGCTACTATCCTGGGATTCTGATAGCTAGAATTCTTGCCTCTGAGGTAAAGTCCCTCAAACTGTGAAGCTGAGACACTTGCATCTTCCTTCCAAAGTGAAAACAAGCAATTTCAGGAAAAGATGGAAAAGTCATTTTCCCTCAAAGGATCCTTTTGGCATCCTTCTGCAACCCACTCAGCAACTTCAGAGTTTTACAATCAAATAATGTCTGTTAGCACATAATCATCTTTTATGGGGAGCTGGGCTTTTATAGTTGTGTGAGTTACTCATGTTGGAAGTAAGAAATAACACTTTAAAGAATACCTTCTGAATTTACTGGGGTGATATTCTAAACAATTACTTTGAAAGAGGAAAGTATAACACAGGCTCATGGATGTTTTTCTCCCTGTTGCAGTCAAAGAAGACTTAGAGAAACGTTGCTTTAGGGACCCAAAAGGAGCAGTGCACGTAAGAACATGGAAGACCATACAAAGTTTGACTTCATTTCAGTTTCTGTCAGCTAAATTGTATTTTGGGGAGCAATGAATTATTTGACACAATTGGTATTTTTAACAGCTGCTCCCTCAACCCCTTTATAGGTTTTTTTCCCCCTCAAGTTGTCCAGTGAAAAAAGAAAATTACAAAAGCAGCTGAGCAGAGCATACTTTCAGAAAACACAAAGTGAAGCAAAAGTAACTGAACCAGGCTCAGTCTGAAGTTTGGCTGTGTCAGTTGCTCAGAGATGCAGCGGGCATGGCTGTCTTTTCTGTAGGCTCTCTCTCTCTTTTAATTTTTTTAATGTTTATTTTTGAGAGAGAGAGAGAGAGAACACACAAGTGGGGGCAGAGAGAGAAGGAGACACAGAATTGGAAGCAGACTGTCAGCACAGAGCCCGAAGTGGGGCTCGAACTCATGAACTGTGAGATCGTGACCTGAGCCAAAGTCGAATGCTTAACCGACTGAGCCACCCAGGCGCCCCTTGATCCTGCACTCCAAAGTGGCTGGAAAGGTTTTATGGCCTTGATTGGAAAAATATAGACTCAAGAAACAACTCACCCCAAGTGGGCATACCCTGATTCTGAATATGCATCATCCTGAGAGCAAATGAGTAGGCTCTCAACCTGGAACTAGTAGGCTGGGATTTAGATACTAGCATTCTTCAGCCTTGCTCTGACATGATTCACTTTGCAGCAGAATTTAGAAATAAGACTCTAGACCCCAGTCCCTGGAGGTCTCAGAAAAATTTGGTTAAACCTCTGTTCCATTTACAATTGCTGTGTAGTGATCCATTCCAAACTTAGTGGTTTAAAATAACAGCTGTTTATTATGCCCCAAATTCTTTGGTTTGGCAATTCAATAAGGACATCCTAGAGAGATATTTCTTTGCTTTGTGATGTCTGGGATTTCAGCTGGGAAAACTTACATGGCTGAGAGCTACAGAATCCATTTTCAAAGATGGCTTCTTTACTCATGTCCTGATGTTGGTGCTGGTTGTTGGGCAGAAGGTTGGCTGGGTATGCTAAGTGAAGCTTCTGTATTCAGTCTTTTCATGGGGGTTGACTTCTTCACATTATGGAGGCCTTTGAGTAGTTGGACTTCTTATAGGATGGTTCAGAGCTTTAAATGTGAATGTCTCAGTGAACAAGGCAGAGGCCACATCATCTTTTATGGTCTAGCCTCAGAAGTCATAGAATGTCATTGCTGCTATAGTCTATTCATCAATGCGGTCACGGGTCCACTCAAATTCAAGGGGAAGGGAAATAAATGCCACCTCTTGATAAATTATTTGCAAGGTCACACTGTAGAAGAGAATGAAGAATGGGAGATTTTTTTTTTTTTCCCAGAAAATACAATCTTCCACATTGCTATTTCTCTGGGAACAAGGCTTAGGACTGAGTATTGTGACTTAACTCAAGAGTCAAATTCACCTACCAACTACTGAGATTCATACTCTGGACAGGTAATGGACCAAATAGATCACACACCATGGACATGGAAGATTGTAAATACCTTCTGTTCTCATAAAAGAGGCACAAGAACACAGCCATTGAGTTTTGAGGAGGTTTGTAGCACATCTCTGGCTTGCTGATACAGCATATAAATTCAGTGTATATTGTTTAATTATCATGTGTATAGCAAATAACTACTAGAATATATAATTTTTAAATAATATTACTTAAATATCGACACACTTGTATCTATGTGTATGTTTATGTAGAGAAATCTAGAAATAAATCTAACAGAAAACATGTAATACTTTTACAAAGAAAAATATAAAAATTTGTTGAAATATAGAAGATTCCTTAATGAAGAGATAAATTTTTATAAGAGTTTCAAGATAGTTGATATGATGGCTTTCCTCAAATTGGCCTATATATTCAGTGGATTCCAATGAAAATCCCAGTAGGGATTTTTGGCTTTGTGGTTGTTTTTTGTTTCTTCTTGTTTTGCTTCACTTTTGTTTTGGTAACCCAATTCTCCTTTGCTTAAATTAGCTACCGGGTTCCCGTCAATTGCCATCAAAGAACCCTAAGTCATAAAATGGGTTAGTCTACCATCTGTTCTCCTTTTCCTCAAGTCTAACCTGCTGATGGAGATGATATTTTGATGAAGGCACAAAAATATTTGAGTAGTAAACAGTTTGTTTGTTTTTACCATTCTACTTGTCAAGAATTAAGAACCTGGGTTCCAATGGCTCCAACTCAGTTTTGTCAGTATCTCTAAGGTTGGCTAACAATATAATTAAAGTCTTCCAAAATGACTTTTTTTTTTCAGTTCATAATTATTCATCCTTCACTTATTCTTACCCCCAGTTAATAATTGAGTGTCAGTTGTGAGAGAGGTGCTGAGCTAGGTGCTAGAGATAAAATGGGGAGAACAGGGGTGCCTGGGTGGCTCGGTCAGTTGAGCTTCCGACTTCAGCTCAGGTCATGATCTCACGGTCTGTGAGTTCGAGCCCTGCGTTGGGCTCTGTGCTGACAGCTCAGAATCTGGAGCCCGTTTCAGATTCTGTGTCTCCCTCTCTCGCTGCCCCTCCCCTGCTCATGCTCTGTCTCTCTCTCTCTCTCTCTGTCAAAAATAAATAAACATTAAAAAAAATAAAATAAAAATAAAATAAAAAATAAAAAAATGAGGAGAACAAACGAAATAGAATTTCTGCTCTCAGGGAGTTATTATTCTAGGTAGGGAGACAGTGTATAAATAAATAAAGCAAAATAATCCTAGACTGTGGCAATAGCTATGATGGAGATCAAATGAATGCTCGTATCGTATTGGATGCAACCATATGGACAAGATGTTGGAAATTTTCAGTGTAAGCCTCTGTGTTTTACATTCTTAGAAGGGTGTAGAATTGTTCTGCAAACATTTGTCTTCCAACAGAATTCACAACAGATTATTATATATTGATTTTTATTGCTCAGATATCATGGCAAGCCTTTGCCTTTATCATATCCCAAATTACCAGCTTATTTTTTTTAATAATTTTTAAGTTTATTTATTTATTATTGAGGGAGAGAGAGAGACAGAGAGCACAAGCTGGGGAAAGGCAGAGGGACAGGGAGACACAGAATCTGAAGCAGGCTCCAGGCTGAGCTGTCAGCACAGAGCCCAACGCGGGGCTCGAACTCACAAGCCGTGAGATCATGACCTGAGCCAAAGTCGGACGCTTAACTAACTGAGCCACCCAGGTGCCCCCCAAATTATCAGCTTATTAATATACTTAACTTATTGCATTAAGTGACAATTAAGTAAGATGGTATCTAAGCCTAATGTGCTGAGAAGATAACTCAGCCTTTGGGAGTATGTTAGATTTAGACAGAGTGATTCAGGAAACATAAATTTAATGATTTTGATGGAAAAGTATCTTTAGGAAAACAGAATAAACATTAAAAGGTAACTAATTGGGGGCGCCTGGTTGGCTCAGTCAGTTAAGCCTTTAACTTCATCTCAGGTCATGATCTCACAGTTTGTGGTTCAAGCCCCGTGTTGGGATCTGTGCTGACTGCTTAGAGCCTGTAGCCTGCTTCAGATTCTGTCTCTGCCTCTCGCTCTCTGCCCCTCCCCCACTCATGCTCTGTCTCTCAAGAATGAATTAACTTAAAAAAAAATAAAAGAAGGTAACTGATTTGTAGATAAATGTCATTATTAACTTGAATGAAGGTTTACGATATTTTAATGCTAATTTTTTTTACAACTAACTTCTTCATCTATCATTCAGCTCTATGATTCCCACCTCAGTCTCTGTCACTTTCTGTAATGAATTCCAGACAGCATGAACTTCTTCCTACTTCCTGAACAAAAAGACTACTTTCCTTTTTTGGCTTTGTCTCTGGTTCTTCCCTCCCAATATTTTCTTTCTTCATAGAATACCTTTTCTTTCTACTCTCATTTAAGAAGGGTTTCTCATAATTTTGGGTTAATTTGCCAGTAATTTTCCAGAACCACAAGTTTTCTAGGCCAGAATTTGGTTTCTTCAATCTGGTTATGTCTCTTTATATTATTAAAACATCCCCAGTGAGCTACTGGCTGGCGTTATAGCAACAGAAAGTTTGTAGGGGGTAGATTAGTATGTGTAACTCTGCAACCACATGTTTTCAGACTTCTAGAGAGCACTTGAAGTATTTGAGGCAGCTGAAGAGTAGTCACTGAGTTTTGTTCCCTCTTCTTCCAGTGTTTCTGATGATTGGAGTCTTCACCATCTGTGTCTTATATTTAATCAACCAATATTTATTGAACAGCGCTCCATTCTACGCCCTGTGATAAAGGTGACAAGGACAAGGCTCTCACAGATTGGTTCCCTGAGAAGCTGACTCTGAGACAGATGTTGGTATATAAGAGGCACATTTGAGTGGGTTCTTAGGATCAACCCCTGTGGAAGGAAAGGGAAAGAGCTGGATGGGGTAGATGGATAGGTTGAACCATGAAGAGGTCTCAGTGGAGGCCTCAGCCAACCATTTGGGGAGTTCTGGAGAATGACCCTTCAGAGCTGTCCTCCACTAGGGCAAGAAGGCTGTCTGTTACACATCCACATCAGTGGTGGTTCTCTCTAGTAGGGGGTGCAACTTTGGGCAAGGTGACTCTTATTTCAGTTTTCCACTTTTTTTAATCCCAAAAGTGGCAGGCAGAAGAGGGATCATTGCCAGTAGCTGTCCCAGAAATTGAAGTACTAAGTCCTTTATTTTTAAAGAGATACCTGGGAAGCACATCACAGCATCCATCACTTTTGGCGGCCAGAGATTTAAGTGTCTACTGAGGGTGGCAGTTGAATAAACACCCAATTCCAATATTGTGTGATAAAGACAAGAGTAAGTGTCTCACAAGAGGAGAATTTAATTAGTTTAAGGGAAGTTTGAAGAAGCAGTAGCATCTAAGTTCCGAGAGATCATTGGGAATTAGAGGGACAAAGATGAGGTGGTAGTAAGGAGAGAGATTGAAAAGTCAGGAGGTGAGAAAATAAGGAATGCTTAGGGAACTATTTCCAAACCAAATTCTTGGAGCCAGGTTGGATATCCTAAAAGGAGTAAGGTATAAACTGAGACTAGCTAGGTGAAAGAGGTGTGTGTGTGTGTGTGTGTGTGTGTGTGTGTATGTGTGTGTGTGTTGGGAGAGCAGGTGTTATGGATAGAAGAGCTTATGAGAAAGTTGGGAAGTAGAAAGGGAAGAAAGGCAGGGAGAGCTGGAGGAGGGGTGGGGATGAGTTGGAAGAGAAGGGGAGGGAGGAAAGGAGAAAGAATTGGGTAATTGTTGGCATTTTCAGCTTGGCTGGAGAGTGGAATTTGTGACCATGAAGATCCTTGTGTGCTACATTAACAGGTTTAGACTTTATCTTGAGTGCAATGGGGAAGCTGTAAAAGATTATTAATAGAGGAATGACATAATCATTTTCGCTGTCACCTGTACTTTATCTCAGACGCCTCACGTTATTATTTATTCTCTAAAGGCTTATGTATTGCACTACTTAGGTACAACTGGGTCTGAAATAGTTTCATTTTAACATCTTATCACATAATTGCCACGTTTCATTAGTCAGATTGTGACACAGAATAAGGGATTTATTACTGGGTTAGACATTATATAATTGTGGGAGCTGGTGGAATATGCTTTGCAAGCTGTTGCCTCTGCATCTGGTATAGTATTTGGCTGGAAGTCTCCATGGTTCAACCAGATTTACAATCAGGAAGGAAGACTGGATGCAAATGATAGCAAGAAGAGATGGGATCCCATGAAGATGAACTGGAACCCATGACTGTCTCTCATCACCTCCAATCTTGACAATGCGAATAACCTGCATGAAAAGCTGGTGCCCTTCACCACGGAGCTGCACGTGCATCTGGCCCAGGACCTGAAGAAGCTAAAGGAGGAGAACCGGTGGGAGCTGGAAGATCTGCAGATCTGGGAGCTACCCCATGCCAACCACACGGGTCAGAGGTCAGTGAAAGTGTGTGTGGCTGCCAGTGCCTGGTGCTCTACACCGACCTTCAGAGTGCAATAGCTACTGCTTCACCTCTGCCTTCCAAACCTTGTGTGAATTTCTTTTGTGGCCAATGCTAACCTAAAATCAAACAGACAAGGGAATTCTAGAAAGCATTATTCCAGCTCTAGTTGTTAATACTGTACAAAACTATCATACCTCGTATTTTGGAGCACACTTAGGACTACTAAGCATTCTGCCAAACAGTACACACACACACACACATCATATATATATATATGAATGTATATATTTATATATATATATGTATATATATTCATATATATGTATACATGTAAATATATATATTACAATATCCTCTGAAGGATTATTATCATCATTTTATAAATAGAAAAACAGAGAGATAGGTTGAATAAATTGCTGTTAGTAAGAAGCAAAACTGGCATTTGTATTTGCCCTAATTCCTATCTTATACTTTTACATACTAAGCAAAACCTTCTCTGCCAAGGATTGTAGGAAGGTAGACAGATGCTAATGTTTTAAAAATACTGTTTTTGTCAACATAGCATATTTTGATACATCTAGCTCTGAAATTAAGCTTGCCAGTGACCCTCACTGCCTGATACTAAGATTTCTCTGTGGTGCTCTGATAGGCATCTGGCATCCATCACTGCTGCCGGCGAGGCATTGAAGCTTAAGTGGCTTCCTGATATTCTGAGGCCTACAGAATATTCTAAACCATGGAATCCAGATTTGGCACATCCATATTATCATTGGCCGTATCCTGAAGTCCTTGAATGACTGCATCTTAAAATGGAGGCCTCCCCTGATTTGTTTTGCCAGCTGTTAACACCTTAGTACCACTGATGGAGGTCATTTTTATGATGGGGGAAATAGAATCTAGGGAAAGAGGACAGGAGTGATAGCTTTTTTTAGTACCCCATTCTAGGGCTTTATAACTTCAGTGTGTTCCCCAGCTGTCAATTTCTGTATCTCTGCCTCTTTTCCCAAGCTAGGGAAGACCTCAACCTGAGTGCATGGCAGGTCTTAGGTGGCTGGATATTAACCTCCTTAGGAAAAACCCTCAGCCAATGACTGCTGAGAGGTGGTATATAAATACTCCAGCTCCCTTGACTCAGCTCTAAAGATCTGAAGCATGTGGTTTTATATAGTTTTCAGAATTTTCTTCCTTCCTTCCTTCCTTCCTTCTTTTCTTTCTTTCTTTCTTTCTTTCTTTCTTTCTTTCTTTCTTTCTTTTTTGGTTTCCTGGAGTTTTTTTTTTTTTTTTTTTTAATTTTCATCCAAATTATTTAGCATATAGTGCAACAATGATTTCAGGAGTAGATTCCTTAATGCACCTTACCCATTGAGCCCATCCCCCTTCCCACAACCCCTCCAGTAACCCTCTGTTTGTTCTCCATATTTAAGTCTCTTTTTGTCCCCATCCCTGTTTTTATATTGTTTTTGCTTCCTTTCCTTACCTTATGCTCATCTGTTCTGTGTCTTAAAGTCCTCATATGAATGAAGTCATATATTTGTCTTTCTGACTAGTTTCACTTAGCATAATTCCCTCTAGTTCCATCCATTTTGTTGTGAATGGCAAGATTTCATTCTTTTTGATTGCTGAGTAATACTCCATTGTATATATATATATATATATATATATATATATATATATATATAGCACATCTTCTTTATCCATTCATCCATCAATGGACATTTGGGCTCTTTCCGTACTTTGGCTATTGTTTATAGTGCTGCTATAAACATTGGGGTGCATGTGTCCCTTCAAAACAGCATACCTCTATCCCTTGGATAAATACCTAGTAGTGCAATTGCAGGGCCATAGGGTAGTTCTCTTTTTAATTTTTTGAGGAACCTCCATACTGTTTTCCAGAGTGGCTGGACCAGCTTGCATTCCCACCAGCAGTGCAAAAGTGATCCTCTTTCTCTGCATCCTCGCCAACATCTCGTTGCCCGAGTTGTTAATGTTAGCCATTCTGACAGGTATGAGGTGGTACCTCATTGTGGTTTTGATTTGTATTTCCCTGATGATGAGTGATGTTGAGCATTTTCTCATATGTCGGTTGGCCATTTGGATGTCTTCTTTGGAGAAGTGTCCATTCATGTCTTTTGCCCATTTCTTCACTGGATTATTTGTTTTTTGGGTGTTGAGTTTGGTAAGTTCTTTATAGATTTTGGATACTAACCCTTTATCTGATATGTCGTTTGCAAATATCTTCTCCCATTCTGTCAGTTGCCTTTTAGTTTTGCTGGTTGTTTTCTTGGCTGTGCAGAAGCTTTTTATCTTGATGAGGTCCCAGTAGTTCATTTTTGCTTTTGTTTCCCTTGCCTCTGGAGACGTGTTGAGTAAGAAGTTGCTGTGGCCAAGGTCAAAGAGGTTTTTGCCTGCGTTCTCCTCAAGGATTTTGATGGATTCCTGTCTTACATTTAGGTCTTTCATCCATTTTGAGTTTAGTTTTGTGTATGGTGTAAGAAAGTGGTCCAGGATCATTCTTCTGCATGTTGCCGTCCAGTTTTGCCAGCACTACTTGCTGAAGAGACTGTCTTTATTCCATTGGATAGTCTTTCCTGCTTTATCAAAGATTAGTTGGCCATACGTTGGTGGGTCCATTTCTGGGTTCTGTATTATGTTCCATTGATCTGGGTGTCTGTTTTTGTGCCAGTACCATACTGTCTTGATGATTACAGCTTTGTAGTATAGCTTGAAGTCCAGGATTGTGATGCCTCCTGCTTTGGTTTTCTTTTTCAAGATTGCTTTGGCTATTTGGGGTCTTTTCAGGTTCCATACAAATTTTAGGATTGTTTGTTCTACCTCTATGAAGAATGCTGGTGTTATTTTGATAGGGATTGCATTGAATATGTAGATTGCTTTGGGTAGTATTGACATTTTAACAACTTTTACTCTTCCAATCTGGGAGCATGGAATCTTTTTCCATTTTTTTGTGTCTTCTTCAATTTCTTTCATAAGCTTTCTATAGTTTTCAGTGTATAGATTTTTCACCTCTTTGGTTAGATTTATTCCTAGGAATTTTATGGGTTTTGGTGCAATTGTAAATGGGATCGATTCCTTGATTTCTCTTTCTGTTGCTTTATTATTGGTGTATAGGAATGCAACCGATTTCTGTGCATTGATTTTATATCCTGCGACTTTGCTGAATTTATGGATCAGTTGTAACAGTTTTTTGGTGGAATCTTTTGGGTTTTCCTTATGGAGTGTCATGTCATCTGAAAAGAGTGAAAGTCTGCCCTCCTCCTGAACAATTTGGATGCCTTTTTTTCCTTTGTGTTGTCTTATTGCTGAGGCTAAGACTTCCAGTACTAGGTTGAATAACAGTGGTGAGAGTGGACATCCCTGTCTTGTTCCTGACTTTAGGGGGAAAGCTTTCAGTTTTTCCCCACTGAGGATGATATTAGCAGTGGGATCTTTCATATATGGCTTTTATAATCTTGAGGTATGGTCCTTCTATCCCTACTTTCTTGAGGGTTTTTTTTTTTATCAAGAAAGGATGCTGTATTTTGTCAAATGTTTTCTCTGTATCTGTTGAGAGGATCATGTGGTCTTGTCCTTTCTTTTATTGATGTGATGTATCGCATTGATTGTTTTGCAGATTTTGAACCAGCCCTGCAACCCAGGTATATCCCACTTGGTCATGGTGAATAATTCTTGAATGTATTGTTGGATCTTGTTGGCTAGTATCTTGTTGAGGATTTTTGTATCCATGTTCATCAGAGAAATTGGTCTGTAGTTTTCCTTTATAGTGGGGTCTTTGGTTTTGGGATCAAGGTAATGCTGGCTTCATAGAAAGAGTTTGGAAGTGTTCCTTCCATTTCTATTTTTTGGAACAGCTTCAAGAGGTGTTATTAACTCTTCCTTAAATGTTTGGTAGAAGTCCCCTGGAAAGCCATCTGGCCCTGGACTCGTTTTTTTGGGAGATTTTTGATGACTAATTAGATTTCTTTACTGGTTATAGATCTGTTCAAATTTTCTATTTCTTCCTGTTTCAGTTTTGGTAGTTTATATGTTTCTAGGAATTTGTCCATTTCTTCCAGATTTCCCATTTTATTGGCATATAGTTGCTCATAATACTCTCTTATTGTTGTTTGTGTTTCTGCTGTGTTGGTTGTGATTTCTTCTCTTTCATTCTTGATTTTATTTTTTGGGTCCTTTCCTTTTTTCTTTTTGATCAAACTGGCTAGGGATTTATCAATTTTGTTAATTCTTTCAAAGAACCAGCTTTTGGTTTCGTTGATCTACTGTTTTTTGGGTTTTTGTTTTGTGACTGTGTGATTTCTGCTTTAATCTTTATTATTTCCTGTCTTCTGCTGGTTTTGGGTTTCATTTGCTGTTCTTTTTCCAGCTCTTTAAAGTGTAAGGTTAGGTTGTGTTTCTGAGACCTTTCTTCCTTCTTTAGGAAGGCCTGGATTGCTATATGCTTCCTTCTTATGACCACCTTTGCTGACTCCCAGAGGTTTGGGGCTGTGGTGTTATCATTTTCATTGGCTTCCAAGTACTTTTTAGTTTCCTCTTTAACTTCTTGGTTAGCCCATTCATTCTTTAGTAGTATGGTCTTTAGTGTCCAAGTATTTGTTACCTTTCCAAATTTTTTCTTGTGGTTGATTTCGAGTTTCATAGCGCTGTGGTCTGAAAATATGCACGGTATGATCTTGATCTTTTTGTACTTGTTGAGGGCTGATTTATGTCCTAGTATGTTATCTATTCTGGAGAACATTCCATATGCACAGGAAAAGAATGTATATTCCACTGATTTAGGTTGAAATGTTCTGAATATATGTTAAGTCCATCTGGTCCTGTGTGTCATTCAAAACCCTGTTTCCTTGTTGATTTTCTGTTTAGATGATCTGTCCATTGTTGTAACTGGGGTGTTGAAGTACCCTACTATTATGGTATTATTATCAATGAGTTTCTTTATGTTTTTGATTAATTGATTTATATATTTGGATGCTCCCACATTTGGAGCAGAAATGTTTAGAATTGTTAGATCTTCTTGGTGGATAGACCCCTGAATTATGATATAATGCCCTTCTTCATCTTTTGTTACAGTCTTTATTTTAAAGTCTAGATTGTCTGATATAAGTATGGCTACTCTGGCTTTCTTTTGGCTACCATTCGCATGACAGATGGTTCTCCATGCCCTTACTTCAATCTGAAGGTGTCTTTAGGTCTAAAGTGGGTCTCTTGTAAACAGCATATAGATGGATCTTGTTTTCTTATCCATTCTGTTACCGTATGTCTTTTGATTGGAGCATTTTGTCCATTGATGTTTAGAGTGAGTACTGAAAGATATGAATTTATGCCATTATGTCACCTGTAGAGTTGGAGTTTCTGGTGGTGTTCCCTGGTCCTTTCTAGTCTTACCTGCTTTTGTTAGTTTTTTTTTTTTTTTCATCTTTTCTCACCTCAAAATGCAAAATTTCTTGCAGGGCTGGTTTAGTGGTCATGAACTCCTTTAATTTTTGTTTGGGAAAATTTTTATCTCTCTTTCTATTTTGAATGACAGCCTTGCTGGATAAAGAATTCTTGGCTATACATTTTTCTGATTCAGCATATTTAATATATCCTGCCATTCCTTTCTGGCCTGTCAGCTTTCTGTAGATAGGTCTTCTGTGAACCTGATCTGTCTTCCCTTGTAGGGTAAGGACTTTTTTCCCTTGCTGCTTTCATGATTCTCTCCTTGCCTGAGTATTTTGTGAATTTGAATATAATATGCCTTGTTGATGGTTGGTTTTTGTTGAATCTAATGGGAGTCCTCTCTGCTTCTTGGATTTTGATGTTTGTGTCTTTTCCCAGGTTAGGAAATTTTCCACTATGACTTGCTCACATAAACCTTCTACCCCTTTTTCTCTCTTCATCTTCTTGGACCCCTATGATTCTGATGTTATTCCTTTTTTTTTTTAATTTTTTTTTCAACGTTTTTTATTTATTTTTGGGACAGAGAGAGACAGAGCATGAACGGGGGAGGGGCAGAGAGAGAGGGAGACACAGAATCGGAAACAGGCTCCAGGCTCCGAGCCATCAGCCCAGAGCCTGACACGGGGCTCGAACTCACAGACCACAAGATAGTGACCTGGCTGAAGTCGGACGCTTAACCGACTGCGCCACCCAGGCGCCCCTGATGTTATTCCTTTTTAATGAGTCACTGAATTCTCTAATTCTTTTTTTTTTTTTTTATTTAAATTGGTTTCCATACAACACCCAGTGCTCATCCCAAAAGGTGCCCTCCTCAATACCCATCACCCACCCTGCCCTCCCTCCCACCCCCCATCAACCCTCAGTTTGTTCTCAGTTTTTAACAGTCTCTTATGCTTTGGCTCTCTCCCACTCTAACCTCTTTTTTTTTTTTTTTTTTTATTCCCTTCCCCTCCCCCATGGGTTTCTGTCACGTTTCTCAGGATCCACATAAGAGCGAAACCATATGGTATCTGTCTTTCTCTGTATGGCTTATTTCACTTAGCATCACACTCTCCAGTTCCATCCACGTGAATTCTCTAATTCTTAAATCATGCTTTTTTGCCTTAGTTTCCCTCTTTTTTTCTGCTTCATTGTTTTCCATAAGTTTATCCTCTATATTGCTGATATGCTGCTCTGTGTCATCTATCCTTGCCGTCGTGGCATCTATTCAATATTGCAGCTCAGTTATAACATTTTTTTATTTCATCCTGACTAGGTTTTACTTCTTTTATCTCCACAGAAAGGGATTGTAATCTATTTTCAACCCCAGCCAGTACTCTTATTATCGTGATTCTAAATTCTAGTTCAGACATCTTTTAAAATTTTGTTTTATTTTTAATTTTTTTAATGTTTATTTTTGAGAGAGAGAGACCGAGCATGAGTGGGGGAAGGGGCAGAGAGAGGGAGACACAGAATCCGAAGCAGGCTCCAGGCTCTGAGCTGTCAGCACAGAGCCTGATGTGGGGCTCAAACTCATGAACTGTGAAATCGTGACCTGAGCCGAAGTCAAATGCTTAACCGACTGAGCCATCCAGGCCCCCTTCTAGTTCAGACATCTTGCTTGTATCTGTGTTGATTATCCTTGGCTGTCATTTCTTCCTGTTCTTTCTTTTGGGGTGAATTCCTTCATTTCATCATTTGGAAGGAAGAAAAGAAATTAATAAGGTAAAAAAAAATTAAAATTAAAAAATTAACAACACACAAAATAATCAAATAAAGGATGCTAGATCCTAGGTGTGTTTTGGTCTCGTTGTTGAAAGGAGCTTGATAGACTAGAGAAGAAAGGGAATGTTAAGAAAAGAACAAAAAAGGAAAAAGAAATGAAAACATTTGAAAATTTGAAAAAATGAATGCAATGAAATAGAATAAAATGAAATGATGGAAGTAAAACAATTTGAAAAATTCACAAAAAAGTAAAAAAATATAGTGGAAAAAAATTAAAGAAAAATATTTTTAATAAATATAGGAAATAAAAATAAATTTTTTCTCTCTGTATTCAAGAATAAGAAAAGAAAAAAAATTGAATAGATAGACTGGCAAACAGACTGAAATATGATTGAAATTATATCAGTTTCCCTGGAAGTCAAACTGCGAAGCACTTTATCATCTGTAAACTAAGCAGGTGGAGAGACACGTGGTGTTCCTGAAGCATGAGGTTCGCCCAGTTGGGCGGGGCTTACTGTATGGCTCCGTTCTCCGCTAGATGGGGTGAATTGTTGTGGTGCATGTAGGCATGTGTTCGCATGCGTGGGAGGGGTGAAAATGGCATCACCTAGCTACCCAGTCTCTAGTATCAGAACTCTTCTCCCTGACCAGCAATCGCGCACCCCTTCTTTTTCTCTGGCTTTTGTCCACTCCCCGCTTTTACACTGTCTGTGACGAAGCCGTCAGGTTGGCAGGCAGCACCTCCCTCCTGAGTTTTATCTTAGATGTGCTTTCCAACCTGTCATTTTTAAAAAAATTTTTTAACATTTATTTATTATTGAGAGATGGAGCATGAGCCTGGGAGGGGCAGAAAGAGAGACACACACAGAATCTGAAGCAGGCTCCAGGCTCCAGCCATCTTGAAGCAGGCTCCAGGCTCCAGCCATCACCACAGAGAGCCTGATGTGGGGCTTGAACTCGCAAACCACGAGATCATGACCTGAACTGAAGTCCCGGGTTCAACCAACTGAGCCACCCAGGCGCACCCCCCAACCCCTCACTTCTGAGGGACTGTGGCTTTGACCTGCTCAGACCCTCTCTCACTGATCAATGGCCAGGTGCCCACCCACCTCTAGGAATGTTTGTGAGACTGTGCTACTGCTGATGCCGAGACTGCAGCTGGGTGCCAGCCCGCCCCAGAAAAAGTTCACGCAATCGTGTAACAGCAGCTTTTCAGGGATTATGGCAAATCACGACACACATCTGGCACCAGGCTTCCCCCTTAATGTCCTTGTCTAGCACCAGCTAATGTGGTTGTTCTCCTGGGTCCGCTGGGACTTTTACCTGTGGGGTGGCCAGACAGCCTGTACCAGATGTCCTCCCAGCAGGGGAACCACCTCTCTCCGTGTGGCCCTCGGACCCCTCGGACCTCACTCTCTGCTCCTGGGGTTCTCCCTTCCCACCAGAGCACCACCAGGTATTGAACTGCAGAGTTTCAGACTCTGTTTATAGAGTGTTAATGAAATTTAAACCCCCTCCTTTCTCCTTTCTCCTTTTTTTGTTCAGTCCCTTGTGTACTCTTTCTTTTCTCTCTCACTGCTTTTGTTCATGGGGGGGGGGGGGAGTGGAATGCTTTCCTGTACTCTCCCCCCTCCCATCTCTGTCCTCTCTCCACAAGCAAAAAGAGCTCCCTGCCCTCTGCAGCTTCTCTCCCAGTTCACCTCTCTTCACCGCATACCTGCCAAGTTCTGTGGTTCAGGTTGTGCAGATTGTTGTATTAATCCTCAAATTCGTTTTCTAGGTGTGCAGGATGGTTTAGTGTTGCTTTGGCTGCATTTCAGAGACAAGAGATGCAAAAAAAGCCCTTCCATGCTCTTCTATCATCTTGGCCCCTCCCCCATAAGAGACTCTTAAATACAGAAAACAAACTGATGGTTGCAACAGGGGTGTTGCATGGGGGGATGGGCTAAATGGGTGATGGGCATTATGGAGGGCACTTGTTGGGATGGGCACTGGGTATTATATGTAAGGGATGAATCACTAAATTCTACTCTTGAAACCATTATTATGCTATATATTAACTAACTAGGATTTAGATTTAAAAAAGGAGTTCTAAAGATATTGCATATACAGGAAAGAAACAATTAAGAAAATTTTACATTTAAAAAATCTTTCACCAGCCCTCACCATCTACAGAAGAAGTACAAATTCCTTAGCATCACACTCTAAACTTTCTTAGACTCCAGACTTTATCATCTGGTCATCCCCTGCCTATCCAAATTCATTTCATATTTGTTTCATTTTATACTTTGCACCTATCAGTTTAAAACTAGGCTAATTCCTCTGAACATATCATGGAGCTTCCTACCTGTATGACCTTATAAGTTATGTGGCCTCTAGAATGCTCTTGCATTTTTTTTCTCCGTATGATGTGTATGATCTCTGTATCATCTCCGTATGATATTCTTTAAAATATGAATTAGGCATCATGCCTCTTTGAAGCCTTGTTGGCCGCCTCAATCATTTCTTCTGTTACTCGATAATGTTTGTGTTACTAAGCTTATCACTTTGAATTATGATTACGTTTGTCTGTCTCTTTCACAAAACCCTGAGTACCATGTGGGCATGGACAGTGTCCATAATTTCTGGCTCTTAGCACAGTGCTTGATGTGTAATAGAATAGATAGTCAATACGTGCTTTCTTGGCTGAATTAATGTTATGGAAATGATGTAATTTTATTCAGAAGTGTCCTAGTGGAGATGGGGAAGTCTCACAAACTCACTTAGGCAGCTCTCAATAATAGCCAGAGCCAGAAGGTTTCCCTCCCTATTCTCAGAGGCCATGTGTAGTCAGATGGTCATGTACCTTGAGCAGGCTTCTGGAAGAGGGGCAGAGTGTGAAGGGATTCAGGGAGAAGCAGGAGGATGGGTGGTAATGGATGTGATCTCTTTCCAATATTACTCATGCTTTGAATACCCAAATTGTACTCCTGAAATCATGAATGTGATTGGTTTCACAGCCAAAGGGCTTGCTCTACAAGAATAAATATTACTGAGGTGTTACTCCCAAATGAAGGGGCTGAGACAGAGGAGACCCTGCAGAAGTCAATTTGGAAGCTACAGGAGTTTGGGGGTGTGTGTTTGAATTGAGCATGCTCTGAAAGAGGTTCCAGGCCTACTAAACTGAAATCTCTGAGGTGCAAAGAGTCACATCTAGATTACAATGCGTTCTTATAGAGCTTATGGAGAGTTAAAATATTCCAAAGTGTCTAGGAAAAGGGAATAGCATTTAGTAAAGTAAAAGAAAGTTTCCTTCCTCCCCAGATTCTTCCTTCAGAGGAAAGAGAAAGAAAAGTACTTTCCCTGTTTAACTATCTTAATATAAGCCTAATTAACAAACCTATATTTTTTATGGCTTAATGTCAGTTAAAACGCAAATACCGTATCAAGTTACATATTAAATATCCTAATAATGAAAACAGACAGTTGACACAGTGAAATCTAACCAGTTCTTGAAAGTAAAAATAAGGAATAATACTATTGTTGAAATGCTTGTTGATAGGTGTGCACTCTTTCTCATAGCCTCCTGGCCCACTTTTTACCCCATTCTTTCCAATGGCAACCAGCTTTGTGCTGGTGTGACCTCCCCTCAGGCATGTCACATACCTTCAACTTTCTGCCATGGAGTTTTCTGACCCTGTTGCCTGGGAAGCTTGTGGGAATCCAGCAAGTATTTCTCTATGGGCAAACTGGAAGTGCAAGGGGGCTAGCATCCCATGGGCAAACCCTGACCAACAGGAAGTGGGATCCAGGAAATAGATGCTCCCTCTTTATCCCTGAGGTGTTAAACTCTGAGGCATGGTCTACAGAGCTTCTCAGAAGGTCCCAGTAGTGCCCACGGCAGTGACTGAGCCAGGATGAACACTTCAACTGACTTTCTCCCTTTTCTGTTTCATTTTACTGGTTCTCCATTTCTGTTGTCCAAATCACATCCCCAAATAACTCTCTGCATGTGGGCCCTGTCTCAGAATCTGTTTTACTGCAGAAAGCCCAGGCTAAGATAACAAGCTGTATTGGACACATTTAAAGCACTATCTTAGATTCTCTCAGAGCCACACGTCTATGGCCCTTTAGCCAATGGCTTGTGGGAAGCCAGTTGCCAACACCATCAGAACTTCTGCTAGAATGACTCCATGGCACCCACCATGGTGTGAGCCCAGGCCCGTCTTATTCATGGACCCTGGTTCCCTTCTTTTTCACTGGACTCAGAACAGATTACATCCACAGGGCATGGGACCTGGCTTCCACCCAAAATGTCAAAGGGACCAAATAATATAAACTGGAAGAGCAGAAGAGTTGATTTTCTACGGGGAAAGTTTGATCAAATGGGAGACAGGAGATGGGGATGAGGGGCCATCAGATAAATTCCTCGTCCTTTTTCCTTTTCGTGGGCGGTACCAAACATAGTTTTCTTTGCAGCTTATTTGGAGATGTTCATACAGCTGAGTGACTGTGGCTTATGAAGCAATAGATGGTATGGTGATGTATCACCTTATATTTACTTCCCATCTTTCTCTATCTCTCTGTTTGGGGATTACATCTCTCAATAAAGCACCAACACTTAAACCTTGTCTCAGGCTTGTTTTCTAGGGCACCTGGACTAAGACATAGGTCATTGAGGGCTTTTTCTAGGTTGCTGATAATACAGAATAACTGGGGGCAAGTAGAAATCAACTTTGAAAAAGGTTCTACAACAGGAAGTAGACTTTGGAAAGGTCTCAGGATTACACTTCCTACTTACAGCTCAACACAGAAGACATTAGTTCCTTTGATATGGGATCAGTGATAATAGAGTTGAGAACTGTACCTACCTCAACTTTGCAGGGAAAAGGAATCCACCCATGCATTTCCATTCCCGTGGTGCCTCATCCCTCCCTTAAACAAGGTAATAAGAATATCTGCTTGGTCTGGTTTTTGTTTCAGTCTTCTCCGTTGTTACCAAGGGTGCACAAAATGCTTTGAAAATGGAAAGAGTATTTTCTGATTATGAAGAAAAGTATGTGTACCATCAAGAACTTGAAGATTTCAGAAATTTTTCAAGAAGTGAAAAAAATCCCCTGAAGTTCTTCAACCCATAAATAACCAGTTAGGTTTTGTGCATTTCTTTCTTAATTTTCAAAAGTGTATGCATGCTTATACGTGTGTACACACAGGCTCACCTGTGTAATTTTCCTTCTGGAAATCTCCTCCCACTCTTCACCCACTGAAACTCTCTTTGGACCTCAAGATAAGCTTATCTGGAACCTCTTTTATGAAGGCTTCTCTGGTTTTCCATATAATATATTCTTCTTAGACATATCACATTTGGTTTATATTATATTTATTTTTGTTCATCTGTATATATTTTCCCAAACTATATTATAAGCTTCTAGACTAGAGGACAGAGACCATATTTGATTCTTCTTTGAAATCTCACATTACCTAACAAGTATTGAATTAATATTTGATAAATGAACAAATATACAATTCACCCTATAGTTATTTTTCGACACCTTTATCATAGTATTATTTCTTACGCATGATTATCATTTTATGACTTTCTCATTTGTTAATTATTTCATATGCGTGTCTCATTTCACCAATTAGATGGTGAAATTTCCAAAGGCAAGGACTTTGCTTATGTTTCTTTTATCATATTTATCACATTGTTGAATATAGAGCAGGTATACAGCAAACATTTTTTGAGTTTGCCCACTGATACAGTTTAGCCATCAGATGCTGCATATTTCCATCCCAAACAGTCCAAAAGCAAGTCAACTCTAGGTTTGGAAAATGATTGGAATGTATATCCATGATGTTCCACGGCAATCAATTAATAGGGCTTGTCCATGCATATCTGAGAATTGTTATAGCTTATTTCTGGTGATCAGTCACTCTGAGATACAGGACCAAATAAATAAATATATCTTTCTAGACATTCAGTAGCTCCAGAGAAGTCACCGTTTGAGAGAATGTACTTTTCATTGTTTAACGTTAGAAACTTGTGATATGGGGACATGCTGCTCTCATGAGACTGAAATTCACTTATGTGAGAGAAAATACTTAACAAATTCAAAATTTGAAGAACACATTATCAGCGATGCTGACGTTATTGAAAATGAGATATGGCATGGGTAAGTAAATTCTGGAATGGGTACTGCTCTTCTCCCCCTGAATGGCATGAACATTTTTTAGGACATTCCCATGAGCTTTGAGTTAATCCAGGTTCCAGTCACAGCTTGTCCATTTGCTTCATGTGTAACCTTAGATAAGTCACTAAATCTCCTTAAGCCTCAGTTTTCTTCTCTATAATAGGGATAACAATGCTTCCTATTTTATAAGATTATTAGAAGGTAAAGACAAAGATAAAGGCAGCCTGTGGAAAAGATTTTTTAGCAAGATGCCAGCCTATCACTATTATTTAATAAATATTGGAATTTATTATTTTTGTGACTTTTTTCTTAGACTGTTCCAAAAGGAAATTGGCATTCATTAGTATTAAATTATTTTCTCTTATCAAAGAGAGCATGCATTTCTTTTTCCTCTTTCCTCCCATTTAGTTCCTGTTTATGCCTCTGCAGTAGCAGAGCAACGGCAGCCATTCTTACCAAGGCTCTTAGGGTTGAAGAACAACAAATCCTCCTTCCATGCAGCAAATATTAATTAGTGACATTAGAAATAGAAGGGCTGTGAAGTAGATAGAAGTGCATGTGAAGTCAGTCAGCAAGGCCCCACTCTTTCTTGACAGGCATCATAGAATCATTAATTGTTCTAGTATGGGACAGGCTCCTGGCTTCTGAGCACAAGACTATTTATCTTAAAACTGGCAAAGCACCTTGATTAAATAGTATCATATAAAGACATGTGAAAGTAAAATGTCATTAATAATTGTTATAAATAGTAATAAGAGCAATGCAGCACACCCTCAGTAACTTTCCATGAGAAAAAAAAAAGAGAAATAGAGAACAAATTATATAAAAATAAAGTAATTTTCAGGTAAAGTAGTTTCTGCAAGCACTTCCATTTAGTTAATAACAGCAAAGTAGACAAGCTAATAAATGCAGTATTATTAGGACAAGAGAATGCATACTGACTTTGATAAGAGAAAACGCTCAATTTAATACTAACGAATGCTGACTTCTTTCTTTTTTTTTGACAGTCTGAGAAACTCTGGTCTCTGTGCTGCAATGAAGCTCATTGATTCCGTCTTCAAAGGCTTTGGGAAAAAAATATAGAAACCTTTGCCTCGTGGAGAAGACAATGCAGAGGACTATTAGGAATTTTTTTTTTATTTCCCTGATTCCTGTTCTTTCAAAAAGAGGTATATGATACCTCTTACTTCCCACTCCCTTAACAAATAATTGGCTGACCCTATTTTTCTTTTCTTTAATCTGCTTACATCTGCAGAGCGTTCCAGAATTTGTTTGATTGGAAAGATCCTTTCACTCAAGGGATTTAATTAAAGAAAGAACAATGCTCACAGTCAGCAGTGCAGGAGCAGGTGATTCGTAATATAGCCTCAGTATAAATAAAACTGCCCAGAAGCCCTCATTGTAGGACGTGGGGGTTCTTCTTACCACTGCCTGAGAGAGATGTAGGTAGGTCAAGCTGATGATCAACTATTAGGTTTATACTTGAAGCCCGATAGGTGGCCTCATCTGTTGATGTGTTTCCTAGGGAACGAGTCATGTGCCTAGGGAGAGAAACATGCCGCTTCTCTGAATGAAGAGATGCTTTTAATCATTTGTCTTGTGGCAACTTTTTTTCATTTTTGCACAGTCTGTCTCCGGCAGTGATGGTTTCATGGCTCATGATGGAAGACAGAGTTCTTTTCTCATCTTCATGCCCTGCCTTTAGGTAACATCGAGTTTTTGCCAAATTGACTATCCCTTTTCTAAAGTTGTGGTGCTCAAACCTTAGCATCCAGCAGAACCGTGGTGAGCTTTTTCAAAGCACAGATCATGGAGATCCTTCCCACCCTTACTGAGTTAGGAGTTGGGAGTAGGCATGTGTGTTTTTTGGGGAGAGAAAGGTCTCCAGGTGGTTCCTGTGTATACCAAGATGAAGAACCTCTGTCGTAAGCCTTAGCTTATGTCGATGTGCAGGAGCTTCAGCTGCGGCTGCATATTGAAATCACCTGGAGTCATGAAAGCCTAACTGCTGGGATCTACCTCGAGAGATTCTGATTTAACTAGAAACTGGGCTTTGAGATTTTTTAAAAGCTCCCCAGGCGATTCCAGTATTCAGCCAAAGTTGTAGACTTCTCTAGCTACATACCCAGCCTAGGCCAGAGGCATTTTGATCCTTCAAAGTGCCATATTTCATCTGAATACCTACTAGCATGAATTTTTTCTTACCTATAATTAATAGCTCTCTTGATAAGACGGTTATACTGGGAGTGCTACATGTAAAGCTGCTATACATAAAGGATAACCTGTGTTCATTTGCTCATTCATTCAATCATTCATTCATACATTCATCAAATTTAGTTTCTACTGTGTGCTGCATTCTGTTCTAGGGTTTGTGGCAGTGGAAGAGAAATACATGGTCATTGCCTTTGTGGTGATTAATGGACAGAAATGGCTGGACCCAGTATTTCAGATTCTCTTCATCAGTAGGCTGCTGGGTTTGTTTATGTCCTCTTCTTTTGTCCTTCTCTTTCATGTCCCAGATGCTCCATTTTTATTAAACTTGTGCTTCCCTGAATCACATTTTCCTTCACTTCTGGGTCTTGTCCCTGTTGAGATCTCTGTGCCTGGATGTCCTTTCCTCTTCCTCCCTAACCAGCTAGCTATCCATCTTTTTCGGAAGGCTTCTGGGGTATGTGTCTCTCCTTCATTCCCTACAGCCCCTTGCACTGGGTAGGATTGGTCAAATGAGAAATCAATTATACAAAGAGAAGAAAATGTATTGTATTTGATGTCAAAATTGAATATGTTAAGTGAATTCTTGGTGGACATTTGGAAAAACAAAGATGATGAGGGTAACATTACTGTGTGCTTACAATCTTGTGGCCATGCACATTAGATAAGTTAAGGGAAGCACTGGAGTTCAACCTAAGGATCAGAGAGTGTAATGAGGACTGTAACGTATAGGCTTCTCTCTCAGCTGCTCTTGTCCCTCCTTATTTTAGCGATGTTTAATGAAGAAAAAAACAAGTGCACACCCCTCTAATTAAAGGCTTAAAAAAGCAATGATCTACACGACTCTATCTAATTAAAGGAAGTAGTTTTAGAGGATTCTGTGGGGTGCACTAAGGGATGAGTAAAAGAAATATTCTTGGGTGTTAAGTAAATGGTTGAATGGAGCATGTGAACTGGGAAATTTTAGAAATACTGCAAATCTGTTGTCTTTTCTCCCAAAGTTGTTGTGACCAGGGTAAATAAACTAAATGTTTGTGAACTTGCATTGCCTCTGTTGTTCCAATTGGAGCCATGTTAGATGGGAGAAAACCATCATTACATTCTTTACCCCTGCTGCTGCTGAGGGTTGAGCTTCTCCCAAGGCGTTAAGTATTTGCTTTTCAAAAGTGCTTTTCATCCTGTATTCCAATTGTTGGTTTAGTTCTTCTGCCTTCTACTTTAGAGGTGAATTCTTAGAGAGGTATGACCATGACCTTAACTTAATCTTGCTTATAGATACAAGAACTGGCATATAGTTGGTACTCAGAAATATACACTGGTTGATATGTTCCTGTTTCTACAGTGTTCATTAAAAGTTTTGCCATTTTGAAATATCTTGAGTAAAGTAAGGAGAGCACTAGGCGAATTCAAAAACCTAAGCTTAGTTTCTTTATCACTACTTCTTAAAACTTTATTTTTAACCTCTAGAGACCAACTTCTAGAGGTCTTTATGATTTATACCTTTCTATTACTCAGGGACTTTCTGATTTTTTGGGGAAGACTATTCTTAGACTGCTGTTCAGTGCCTTGAGGGAGGTCCCTCAGGTTTTTCAAAAGACAAGTGTAGGTGAATTTCCACCCTGGAGAGGAAGTGGATGGTGGTGTAATAGGAAAGCTGACATTTCCTTCTTTGAACATATTCATTTGGCTGTGTGAGGGGGAAGGGGAGTCGTAACAGTGAGGTGCCTCTCAAATGACTTAAAAATAAGAGGAATAATATATAGACCCTGGAGAGTGAAATAATAACTTTGGATTATAGCACAGTTGGTCCCTTCAGAAATATGTAAAGACAATTGAATAAGATCGAATGGCCCTTAGGCTACCAGTCTTGATTGAAGGTATTTGCATATATAGGAAAAGAAGATAACAAAAAGAAGTAGCTAGTCAGTTTGGTTAATGTGGGAAAGGAAGGTCAGAGATTATAGGGACTCTATTCATGCCAACAATGGCTAGGGTAAGAAAAATCCTGTATTCTCGCAACTAACGTGAGCACTTGATATTAAATGCATGTATAATCCTATTGTGAAAATGGATATTTGGGGCTATCGTTTGCCTGATAACAACCAAAGCAAGAATTATACAGTTAATTTCCCTACTTTAGTCCCATGCTTACCATATATCCTTCTTTCTATAACTTGCCTTTGCATGAAGCTTTACAGGTTGGAAGCTAATGTGCTTATCACAACAGAATGGGTATTTTAGGCTGAATGAAAGTAATATACATAATTATAAATACAACTGGCATCCTGTTTATCCATCCTTTTCTTTTGTTAATGTATACTGGATTCTCCTGGTGATCATTCTACTTTTGATATTTACCTTCCTTCACATTCTGTTTTCTGTATTCTGTACCAAGAAAGTATTTAACGTGATTATTCATGAAAATGAACTAAAACATTGCTGCAGAGACAAGTGCATAATTGCCATATATCTACTTCAGATTGTAAGAGTAGATCATCCTGTGCCTTTCAGTAAGTTTGTGTACCTTCTCATGGGTCTCCATATTTTAATACATTAAAGGCTTCAGTTATGTCTCCTAGTTTATAAAGCTCTTATGTATTTATTATTTCATCTGACCCTCACACCAACCAAGTAATGTAGCTGGAACTGATTTCAATTTTTACATGAAGTTCTAAGATGTTCTTGTTAATGCACTGGATAAGGTCAATGCACTGGATAAGTGGAAATAGAAAAGAAATTTCTGTATCCAAGACCAATAAAATGTGTACATGTCAAATGATGTGTCAGATTGGGGAAATGCATAAAAATTCCACCACCACCACCCCCCCCCCCCATCAATCTCAATGAAGAATCCCACGAAATATTCTTTGTGGTCACTCTTCCACTTTTGAAGAATCATATTCTCATCACAATATACAAAACAGAGTTTCTGGCTTTATTTTATTTGGTTCACCTTCAGTTACTTCCTTAAATATTTATATAACAAGAAGAAATCACTATTGAAACTTAGATATTTTTAGGAGGGAAGATCCTGGTAAAGGAAACCTTAGGTTTCTGCTGGCCTTTTGTGTTGACAAGAAAATAGATTGGCCATTTGATATCTTTAACACATGATCGGTTTGGGATTCATCGAAGTAGATTTGGCAGTAAATTTAGAAATAGCCAGAGAGAACTGAATACACTAATAAATGGTAAGAAGAACTGGTATATTTTAAGGACATTTCAATAGGGAGTGGGAAGAGATAGGGGAGAAGAGGAGTAGTAAGAAATTGGCTGGAGTCTGGGACATAAATTGGAACACAGCAGAAAGTAAACAGTCTGTAGTGGCAGAAGCAATAGGAGAACCTTAAAAAAATTGTTGCGTAATTCATTTTAACTTAAAAATTTTTTTTTTTGCATTACTGTGATGCTTAAATACCTCCTTTCCTGTCTCCTCTGTAAACCTCCAGTAAGGTCAGCTCTGCACACAAATGCTCCTTGTGAGGGGTTTGTCTTTATAGAAACCAAGAGATGAGGCCAAGTTTCAAGTTTGGCTCAATGCAATGTTGGAAGAAAGTAACAATATGAAGATCATGGTGAAATTATTAATAAATTGAATACTTTATTTACAGCAGAAACAGGTAGAGACTAGATGGCCACAGGAACCCAGGCTCCCAGTCCATTTGCAGGTATCTTAAAGAGAGCATTGGATTTCCTACTGCTATGGCATGGGGTTTAATCCATTCTTATCTTCATTTTAAGGGGCAGTGTGACCCTAGCTGGCATCTGGATTACTTAAAAAAAAATCCTTCTAATGATTGGCTTATTTCCCCTATAATCTTATTTGATTCACATTTTATTACATTCTGGCCAAAGCCTGTACATTAAAAGTTTTATTAAGTTGGAACATAAAGGATTAATTTGTTCTGGATTATTGCCCATTTTAGTCAGTAAAGCCAATAGGAGGAAATGATTGATTTAATAAATGAAGCTCTGAGACTTTCTCAGAAGTAGTTCATGTTAATTTAAACACTCATTGTCAATATAGTAGGCAGTTTTGGAATTTCTTTTAAAGATTGAAAATATCAGGTAAATTACATACTCCTCCTTGAAAACTGAAGCTAGTACATATTTTAATATTGGTGATGACCATTCCTATTTGAAGAGCAGAAGCAGAAGTAGACATGTATGATTGATTACAAGCCATGAATTGACTAAGTGTGCTTGTGAGAAATATCACATCCATGTGATGGTACTAATAGCTACTGTAACTAAACATTTACTATGTGCCAGGAGCTGCCTAAAAACTTTTACCATTTATATAATTTAATTTTCAAAAATCCACAGAGCTAAGTATTATTATTCTTACAAAGTTTCAGAGAGGTTAATAAGTTGCCCAAGGCCACGGAGGTAGAAAATATTAAGGTTTGGACTTGACCTCAGGTCCGTTTCATTCCCAAGCATGTATATGCTAGCCAGTGTGTCCTGGCAATATCATGATCCAAGTGGACTGTTTTAACAAAGCTGTATCGCTTGGCCTAAGGCCCAAGGGGTTATTGCATGCCACTGAGTTTCACGATTTGAAATATACATCTACTTAGGAAATCAAATCGCCACCAACAACTTAGCCTTGGGAGCGCTGCTTATTTTATAAATAAGTCGATTTCCTCTTTCTACCTCTCATGGTCTATAAAGCCTAAACTATATACCACGATTCCAAGTGGTAGAAGATTCCTAGAAATCTTATCAGATTAGGTAATCATCTAGTCACCTCATATTCTAAACCTCTCCTGATCTTTCTTCTAGTTTGTTTACTCACCATTATTTCCTGCTTCTTGTTCTGTAAACTTTTCTTATTAATCCACAAATATATATTGGGAGATTATCACATGCACTAGAGGGGATAATAAAGAAGCATGAGACTTTTGAGGTAGATGCAGAAATTTGAGTAGAACAAGAAAAAGTAAAGAAAGAAGATGGGAAGGGACAGGATAGGATGGAGAATAGAGGGAGTAATTCAACAGTGGTGCCTGACAGAGAAGGGACTTAGATTTTCTTGAATGAATGCATGAATGAATGAGTGAATGAAGAGTCAAGTGAATGGACAGATGGTTGAGTGGATGGATGAGCAAATAGATGGATGTGTGAATAAATGAAAGAAAGGATGGATGGCGGGGCGCCTGGGTGGCTCAGTCAGTTAAGTGTCCAACTTCAGTTCAGGCAGATCATAATCTCACGGTTCATGAGTTCGAGCCCTGCATCAGGCTCTGTGCTGACGGCTCAGAGCCTGGAGCCTGCTTCGAATTCTGTGTCTCCTCTCTCTCTGCCCCTCCCCTGCTCACGATCTGTCTCTGTCTTTCTCTCTCTCTCTCTCAAAAATAAATAAACATTAAAAAAAATTAAAAGAAAGAATGGATGGAATAAGTTTATTTGAAAATAAGTTTGGAAATATGGATACAACAGAATCCCATCTTGCCTCTATGTCTGGGTCCTTTTATGGAGAATCTGCTAAAAATTTGGCAGTAGTTCCAGTCATCTTAAAAGGGTATGAAACAACAGATCCTGACTTATGTTTCTCCCTATTGTGTAGGTTTGAACAAGCCAGAAGACACCTGGGGACTAGTTGGTGGAATAAGCAGACTCTTCTGTGTTGGGTACCTCGCAGGAAAGGTTATAGAGATAAGCAAATGAAATTAAGTTTGTTTGATATAGAAGAGTCTGGTTGTTTAACTAAATCCTAAATACCACATAAATTCTGATATTAAAGAAAAACAGTGCTGAATAGAAAGAAGAAAGATGTTTACAGAAAAGCCCTGGTGATACCAAGTGGGAGAATGGGGCAAGGATAGATAAACAGCTTAGCAAGGAATAAGCTTATGGCTTTGGAGCCCAAAATACAGAACGATGCCAAGCAGAGTCTTGCCTGTGCAGCACCAGCACTTTACATCTCCATCAGTAACAGAAGATTACCCCCCAGGGTGTTCTGCCAGTCTCCTGGGCCCCAAGAAATATGCAGAGCTTTTCTTTTCCTTTTTTTTTTCTTTCCTTGCTTCTGAAAGACTGCTGCCCCAGTTTTAGAATGCATATTGCCTTTAGCCAGACCTGTGCGGATTTTTGAAATATTGGCCTTTTTTTATGTCATTGTCCGACTTTGAACAATCATTGCTAATTTAAGTATTGATTAAATACCATATGTTGTAATGAAAAGACACTTTTATGACCCCTGGCAAGTTACTCAGTCTTGGTTTTCCTACCTTTAGAATGAGGGTGGTGAGGCGAACTCATAATTTACCTTGAAGGATTATATCAGGTAACCTTTGTGAAACATTTTTTAAACTTACTGTGCCCGCTTTTATGAAATTCTGTGGTCCCAGAAGATCATATTTATATTAAATCCTGTATCTTGGAGGCTGGGCTGATCACATAGAGTTGCCCACTATTTCACTATGTAGAAGACAACAAATCATTTGCCAGAAAATTTTCTTTGTTTTGAGAAGGATGTAGTGTTTCCTCTTAGATATGTAATTGTGAGGACAGTAGGATTTCTTTGTAACAGGTCAAAGGCTGGAGGAGGTCATAAGTTCTAAGATCATGAAACCTCTATGAACCAAAGGTTCAAGGCCAAGACCATTTTATGATAACTTAAAGAATGGATTATGAAGATCTTTACTGAAGACCTTAGGTGGAACAAAATACATGATAGGAAGAGGGAACCTGAAACAGAGACCGAATTTCAGGGCTAAGACTTTGAGAGGTTGAATTTGGCATAGGTGTGGCCAGTTGTTAACCTCAAGTTATTAGAGTTGCCTCAGAATTTAGGATAGATAATCCTTCCTCATAGCAGGAGATGGGGTGGGGGCAGCCAGAGTATGTCTTTTCTATGTTTCCTTGAAAATTTAGAGGTGGAACAGACATTAAAAGTAAGCAAAATGATTCTCTGATAATATGGCATGTGAAACCCAGATACTTCTCTTGGATATTAAAAAGAGAGGATTAAAAAAAAAAAAAAAAGAATCAAGCCTGAATCTGATTAGGCCTCTAGATCTATGGGAAACTTAGAAATTAATATAAATTTACAGGAAAGATAGAGGCATAAAAACATGTTATATGACAGCATGGGTAATGACCAGTAAAATGCAGACAGGGAGGAACTCTGCTGGCTGAACAACTTGCTTTCCATAATAAATAACTTGCAGGGAGGGTGAGAGAGTGAAAAAGACATTGAAAGAGACCGAAGGACATAGTGACCTACTATTGACCTGTTAGAATATATGACACTCTTAGATCCTGGTTTGAACACACAGACTGAAAATGAGGAGGAGAGAGACAGAGACAGAGACGGAAAGGAATCTAAGTAGTGAGGAGATATTCAATAATATTAAGAAATTAATAATTTTTCTTGGGTTGACCTAGTATTATAATTTTTAGAAGGAGCTTTTATCATTTCATTCATAAATACTTGAAACTTGCACATTTAAATATTTAGTAGTGAAATGATAAGAGAGTTTAAGTGAGTGTGTGCCTTAATGGCACCAGAAGCTAGTGTAGCAGGTCATGTGTATGACACCAAGAGTATTCTAGGGTACTCTAGAGGACTTCTTCCAGGTGGACCAAGGACGTGCTCCTTGGTTCTTTTCCTCAATACTCCTTTCTTTAGCAATATCAGAGTTTATTCCAATGCGTGGTTTTCTGTGTTTCAGATATTGTTTAATTAATTTCACTTGTGCCTAAATATTTATAATATTTATATTATCTAATATTTATAATATATACTATTTATGATAATACTTTTTCTAGAATTGAGGTAACCTAGAGTTAATTAGGACGAGAAGGAACAAATATCATTGTTTATCATTATGTGGGAGATCAGATGTGTTAGATGCCAATGGCATGATTGTCATTATGGGTTTTGACTTGTATTGCACAAAGCTCTGCAGTGGCTTTTTGCATTGTTTACAGTGTTTCTGTAACAACGTGAGATGTATCGGTGGAATGCAGCTGGGACAACTTTGAATTTGGAAAAAGATCCATTCCTGTCAGGAGTGATTCACAGTTTTTCATTTTCTGGTGAGATTGTATTAGGCTCCCTATTTTAGCTCTGACGGAGAAAGGAAATGTTACATTTTCAGCCTTTTTTCCAGTTACTGTTCTCTAATGCAGACTTTGACCATTTGCTCTAATGGATAAAGCAGTCCAACTCAGATTCATAGAATCCATCCATCTCTCCAACCATCCATCTATCCATTGATTTTTATTATATATTTACTTTTTACCTATATATCTTCTTTGTAATTTCTTTGGGTATTTTATGTGACAAAATGATTTTTATTTGATATTTGTCACAATTATTGATCAGCAACTTAAAACATTTTGGGGGACACCTTCAGATTTCAATAGAAAAAGGTCAGGAGTGACCTTATCTATCAGGAGTGAGAGTAATCTTAAATATTAACTTACTATATAATCTCAGATAATTATAATTTTTTGTGTTTAAGTTTCCAAATCTATAAATTATCTATAAAATACCATTCTATATGGTATCTGAAAAAAAACCTTTCCCATGAAAGATTCACTAATAATTTCATAGCATGTTCAAAAACTATTTAAAGAGATGGGATATCATTATATTATAGGAAAAGAATGCAATACTTTTCAAGAATAATCTGTAATTTTTTTTTCAGAATCTGTAATTTGTAATATACAGAGTAAAACATACTAAATGCAAACACACTGAAATTGTGTTTCCCTAATAATTAATTATTCTCTAATAATTAATTCTCTAATAATCAATCTCTGATTACTCTCTCAGTTTCCTATAATTAAAATACACTTATTTAAAAAAAAATTTAAAGTTTATTTATTTTATTTTGAGAGAGACAAAGAGAGTGGGGGAGAGGCAGAGAGAGGGGAAAAAAGGAGAATCCCAAGCAGGCTCTGTGCTGTCAATGCAGAGTCCAATGCAGGGCTTGATCCCACAAACTGAGATCATGACCTGAGTTGAAATCAAGAGTCAGACGCTTAACTGACTGAGCCACCTAGGCGTCCCTAACATACACTTATTTATGAACAGAAAAGAATGTTAAGAAAGGGATCATGATGATATAATGAGGTGACAAGTGTGAAAAGCCTAAAAGGCTAATGTATGTTGCATTTGTTTATAAGTGTTATTTTGTTTACCAAGCTGCTGAAGATCAGAGAAGGGTAATCCAATGGATAGATAAATTAGATAGATAATGGTATCCTATTATAATGTTTCTACCTATATTAAATTCAGCAATCATCTATTAGGTGTATTCTATGCACAAGACACTAGGCTAAGTCCAACAAAGCTATATAAATGAAGGAGGGTAAATCAAAAGAATGAATTTAGCTTTCAGGTAGGTTATTTGACTTGAATGAAGCAGATTAATTGGAAAAAGTCCAGTTTGGTAAGAAAATCCAATGGAATGTCAGTGCTGGAAGGGGATTTAGAGTGCATTTAGTCCAGCGCTCACAGTTAACATCAAGGATAGTGAAGGCAGAAATACACATGCAGAAGGTAACACACTTCAGCCTGCATTTCATTGTCAACACTGAGCCAACATGGTTCCCTCTAACCACCAGAGTCTGAAAAGGTGAGCTTTTAACCTTCTGTCAACTGTAGCTGAGAATGGAATGGAAACAGGGTATGCAACAGATGTTACGTGAGCCAGTCTCAAGTACTAGCTCTCTTGATTCTGAAAAAAGAATTCATTAACCCCTTACCCCTTCCACTGAGCTTGGTTCTAAAAGACTGCTTGAAAACAAACAAACAAACAAACTGCTGTCTAAAAACTATTTAGAAGAGGAGAGAAGAAGGGCCTAGCCACCTCCTTTGGATCCTAAAAATTTTGTCACATGAAAGAGGAATTGAGCTGTACATGCCAAAGAGAGGTCTAGAACCAGCAGGTAGGACAATGGGAAATAAGTTCCAATTCAAGCTGACTAGGAACTTTCTTCTAGTCAGAGGTATGCAAGTGGCATGGGCCTGCTAGGCAATGGAGTATATTCCCCAGTTCCTAGAAAATTTAGGGATAGGCAAGGAGACCACTAAGGATTTACAAAAATGCCTGAAAATTCACCATAAGTGACATCCTGCAGACTTCTTCCATCCTGCATAAGATGGTTTTCCACCATTTTAGTAATGAGAGAACTTTTAAAAAGCATCTCAGGATGCTTTTTTTTTAAGATTATTTATTTTGAGAGAGAGAGGCAGAGAGAGAGGGAGAGAATCCCTTGAGGCTTAACTGACTGAGCCACCCAGGTGCCCCTCAGGATGCTTTTCAAATGCAGACAACAATCATAATATTTATTGACGGCTTTGTATGTGCCATTTACATGCATTATATCATTTAAACTTGGAAAAAATCCTATGAGCTACGTACTATTACTTTATCTAATTTGTGGACGAAGAAAATGAAGCACAGGGAGGTTAAATGACGTGTCCTAGCCACACAACTAAATGATAGACATAAATACAGGGATTTTGATGCCTAAGCTTGCTCTCATAAACCATTGTACTATTCATGAGTGAATGAATTTCACTTCTCACCATTTCCACTGCTATTACCCTTGTGTCAGCCACCATTATCTCTTGCCTGGGTTATTGCAGTAAATGCCTAACGAGCCTTTCTTCCTCCACCCCTTCCGCCTTCAGTCTGCTCTCCATCCAGCAGCCAGAGTGACACTGATAAAGTTGAAATCAGATCACGCCATTCCTCAACTTGAAAACCCTTTCAGTTGCTTTCTATTTTTCAGAATAAAGGCCAGTGTCTTCATGGTGGGCTACCTAATCACCTGTCCTTTATACTCTGCCCTTTGCTCCAACTCCTCTCCCCCAGGACAGGCAATCTCCTAAGTGCTTTCTTCTTTCTCTGCCTGGAATGTTCTTCCCTAAATATCTAGATGGTTAGCTCCTTCACCCCCTTTGTGCCTTTGTTCCAATACCACTTGTTTCAGCAAAGTCTTCCTTGACCATCCTGTTTAAATTTCAGTTATTCTACTTTACTACTAGCTTTCTCTGTGACTCTACCCAGCTTTATTTGTCTCCGTACTACTTAGGTTGGTTTCCTGTGTCTCCCCTGACTAACATGTCATGTCCACAATAGCAGCCATTTTTGTCCATTTTGTTCACTGCTCAACCCTAATTCTCCAGCAAGAGAGCAGTGGAAGGGAAGAAGAGAATACTTATTGCCATGGCTTCTGGATTCCATCCTATCGGGTCGCCTCAAGTTAGCTGTGTTCCCTGAAGTCACTGCTTCTGTCAAGGCAGACCTCTGTTACCAGACTCTGTCCTTATAACTTCCAGTAATGCCACCTTCCCTTTTGTACCTGTGGATTTATAATGTTTTGAGTCCAGCATTACTGCACTGCTCCTTGTGGTTTCCCTTCACTCTGCCCACACTTTTGTAATGTGTCCCTAACTGAAGACATCCTAATTTGAGCATGCCATCTGTTTCTTGCGAAGGCCCTGACTTATACAGTGTTTGATAAGTATTTTTGAATGAATGATTAAAAAACAGATTTTTAGGGGCAAAAGGGGGCTTTCGCAGGTTTATATTAAATTTTACACATATCTTCATATCATGTCCAATGAATGAGACTGTTGTAATTTTAACTCTTAAAGAAAGATTCAATGAATGTTCACATTATACAGAATTTAGAACATTTCTGATTACTTTTAATGAATTTAAATATAAAGTTCTGAGCTACTTGGTGTCCTAAAATAGCTTTCTTGTCTTTTATTCTTCTAAATGTATTTTACATTCATAAAGATTTAATTTCTTAATAAGCTGCAGGGAGCTGAGTCCACAATAATTAATTTAAAACAAAGCAAGGAAATACCATTTTTTGACACTCAATCATTGATTGAAGATACCTTGTTAGAAGCTAAAAGACTAATAATTTGATTTAATTTAAACCAACATTTTTATGTTACTTGTTAGCATGAGACCTGTGGAATTTTATTTCAACCTAGACAAGAACAAGAAAAGAAATAAAAATTAGCAATAAAGAAGCCCTGTCCTCTTATGAGATTTTAAGAGCTTGAGAAGTGCTTGCTGATTAATGCTAATGACTGGCGTATAGAAATAGTTTGAAAAGGTGGAATATAGAGTTGACTCTTCTTTCTCATATTGAATCTTTGTTTAGGTAGTGACCATGTTATGATGGTACCTATTTAGATTGCTAAAAGTTGCTGTCACTTTATCTTTGCCTCCTAGAAAGTTCACTTAGATTACACAATATAGAAATAGGTGGTCCCTTCTTAAATTGGAGTGCTATGGAGTAGCTGGTGAGGTGAGACAAAGTCTTCCTTTGAAAATTTGTGGAATGGGACCAGGCCATTGATAAGTTAAAAATCTGTCAAATTGGCAAGGTGTAATTTCTCAGAGTTCCACTATAGGGTCCATGGGTTGTCATCTTGATTTCTATTTCTCCTCATTTCTGTCTAGTTACTTAGCTTGTGTGTGTGTGTGTGTGTGTGTGTGTGTGTGTGTGTGTGTGTGTTCATATATCATCTGCCTTTAAAATATATAGTAAAAAACGTATGTGATCAATGCATTATACCTTGGTTTGAAAGTCCAATGTTTTGGGCACCTGGGTGGGTGGCTCAGTTGGTTGAATGTCTGACTTCGGCTCAGTCCATGATCTCACTGTTCGTGGGTTTGAGCCCCGCATTGGGCTCTGTGCTGACAGATCAGAGACTGGAGACTGTTTCAGATTCTGTGTCTCCCTCTCTCTCTGCCCCTCCCTCCCTATCTCACTCTCTCTGTCTCAAAAATAAACATTAAAAAAAAAATCTGGCAACTTGATTTCAAGAGGAGTTAGACCTTAGCTTTTCAAAATAAATAAATAAATACATAAATAATTTCAAATGGATTTAAGTTAATATTTTTACAGCTTATATATTAGACTGGATTGGTTAACTATTGTTAAATAACAAACAACTACAAAGTCTCAGTGGCCTACAATAGTGAACGTTATTTTTCTTCATGTACCTACAGGTCAGCTGGGAGTCAATTGATCTAGACTGGGACTGGCTGTCCAGCTTTGTTGATGTTGACTGGACTCATTCTTGTGTCTGTGGGTTGGCTTGGGGATCAGTTGATTAAGGTTGGCTGATTGGAGCAGTTTGGGTGAGTGACTCTGCTCCACATGTTGTTCATCCTCTCTTAGGGCTAGTGGGCAAGCCGAGGCATGAAATTCTCACAAAGATGCCAGAAACACAAGAATGCAACTCAAGATATTTTAAGGCCTAGGCTAGAACTGTCTTGATTTTACTTCCATCTCATTCTTGTACTGGCCAAAGCAAGTCATATTTTTTAGTGTGAGTAACTGCAAAGTCAGATGGCAAAAGGTGTTGACACATGGGGGTGGACATAAAGAATTGAGACTATGCAATATTCCAAAGACCATCTAATCCAAGATCATTTAATGTAAATTAATTTTCTCAGTTTTCCATTTATTATATGTATATGTATATACACACATACATATATATGTGTATATACGTATATGTGCATATACATATATATATATATATATATATATATATAGAGAGAGAGAGAGAGAGAGAGAGAGAGAGAGAGAGAACACATGAGCAGGGAAGAGGAGCAGAGGGAGGGAGAGAGAGAGAATTTCAAGCAAGTTCCACACTATGCACAGAGTCCAATGCAGGGCTCAATCCCGTGACCCTGGGACCATGACCTGAGCTGAAATCAGGAGTTGGATGCTTAACCAAATGAACCATCCAGGTGCTCCAGTTTTCCATTTAAACCCAATGGTAGTGTTTCTTTGCAAAGTACTAGGGCTGGTTCCTTCTGCATGATGTTTCTTTAGAACTTCATTTAACAGCTGTATTCCAAAATTCAATCTACCTTATCTTAAGCAAATTAGGAAAAAGATCTTTAATTCTCAGGGTTGTTTTACTCCTTTGCAAAGAATGCTAATCAAAATGCTTGCTGTTTTTGATCTCGCTTTGGTAAGTGCAATTAAGACCTTGTAATTTGAGAAATATAGAAGTATAATAATTACAGAAACATTGAAGACAATATGCAAATAATTCAGTCCAAAGGCAACATATCCCAGTCTTTGCTATTTTACTAATTACATCATAGAAGTAAAAACAACTAAAATATCTTTTACTAGCAGTCCAGAATTTAGGCCTAGACCCACAAGGGCATTTCCCTAGTTGATGGTTATGTAAACTCTGAAAATAATCAGAGTCAATTGCCTGGTGAAAGAGTACAAGGGGTTGCGTATACGAGAGCAGGTTTATATTTCTATGAAGTCTTAGGCCCAAAAGCTTTGGTTATTTCTTTTATGGCAAAAACTTTTTGGCAGGTATAGAGGTCATACATATGTCTAGAACAATGTAAATATTTTTGTAAACTGGACAAAAAGTAAATATAGGTAACTACAAATGTCTGCAAGAGATAGTTTATGATGGAACTTGATTTTGCAGCAGAGCCAAGGTTGTGCTTAACCTAGATTAAGGTGTGTTGAAGACTGGAGGGGAGGGCTTGCCAGGAATCTGTAGGAGTGTTAGGAGACCTTTTGAGAAAGAATTGTCCTGAAAATGTAGTGTGCATGTTGATACAATAACACCCCCCAAGCATTGGCAGGGAGAAGGTGACTTTACTCTCTTTGTGATTGGTTAAGTTCTGTAGTGTTACATCTGGCCTTCTTTCTCTTTATCTTTTGTGTATTTATTACAGGTTTTGGGTTTGTGATTATCATGAGGTTCATATAAAACATCCCAAGTACATAGCAGTCTGTATTAAGTTGATGGTCTTTTAAGTTCTACCACGTTCTGGGAAAAAAAAAGCAACTTCCTTTTTTTTCGTCACTCCCTCCTCCACATTTTATGTATATGCCGACATATTTTACATTTTCTTACTCACAATTTTTCTTATGTCTAATTATGGCCATTTCTTTTCAACTTAAAGAATTCCCTTTAAACATTTCTTGTAAGGCTAGTTTAGTAGTGATAAACTCCTTTAACTTTTGTCTGAGAAACTCTTTATCCATCCTTCAATTCTAAATGATAACTTTGCTAAGTAGGATATTCTTGGTTCTAGGTGTTTTCCTTTCAGCACTTTGAATGTATCATGCCAGTCCCTACTTAACTGCAATGTTTCTGCTGAAAAAAAAAATTTAGGGTTTCCCTTGTATGAAACTTTTTGCCTTCTTTCTTGCTGCTCTTAAAATTCTCTCTTTATCTTTAACTTTTGACATTTTAATTATAATGTGCTATGGTGTGGACTTCTTTGGGTTAATCTTGTTTGCACTCTCTGTGTTTCTTGGACCTGGATGTCTATTTCCTTCCCCAGTTTAGAGAAGTTTTCAGTTATTATTTATATAAACAAACTTTCTGCCCCTTTCTGTCTCTTCTTTTTTTTCTTGGACCCCTACAATGTGAATATCCACTTGATATTTTTCAAGATATCCCTTAACCTATCCTCATTCTTTCTAAATTCTTTTGCTTTTCATTACCCTGTTTTCCAGATTACAATACATTCTTCTTCATTCACTAATCTACTGTTAATTCCCTCTAGTGTATTTTTATTTAAGTTACTGTATTTGTCAATTCTGATTGGTTCTTTTTTATTGGTTCTATTTATCTTATTTTTTATTTCTTTTCTTTTTAAAAATTTTTAACGTTTATTTATTTTTTGAGAGACAGAAACAGAGCATTAGCAGGGGATGGGCAGAGAGAGAGGGAGTCACAGATTCCAAAGCAGGCTCCCCTGATGTGGGGCTCGAACTCACGAACCGCGAGATCATGCCCTGAGCCGAAGTCAGATGCTTAACCGACTGAGCCTCCCAGGTGCTCCTATTATCCATTTCTTTATTGAAGGTCTCACTGAATTCTTCCACTCTTCTCTCTCGCCCAGTGAGTATCTTTGCAATCATTACTTTAAATTCTTTTTTAAAATTAAACTAAATTTAATTTTTATTTCCTTTTATTTTATTTTAATTCCAGTATAGTTAACATGCAGTGTTATCATTACATTCTTTATCAAGCACATTGCTCATCTCTGTTTCATTTAGTTTTTTTTCTGAGGTTTTTGTCTTGTTCTTTCTTTTGAAGCATATTTCCCTGTCTCCCCATTTTGCTTGACTTTCTGTGTTTGTTTCTGTGGTTTAGATGGAACAACTACTTCTCCTAAACTTCAAAGAATGATCTTGTGTGTGGTCATCTATTATGTGGATGCTTGACTGGTGTGCTTCATAACTTTTGCTGGTTGGCTGGAGTTGTGGCTGGTGTGGGCTGGGGGTCCCAGAGCTCTCCGTGTTAGTGGGCACCGTGTAGTAGGACAGCTAAGTCTACAGTGGGTGTAAGCCAGAGCGTCCCAAAGTTCTACACACATAGGATGCCCTGACAGGGCAGCTGGAGCTGTGGCTGGTACAGGCCAGGAGGTCCCTGGGCTCTCTGTGCAGAGGGTGCCCTGGCAGAACAGCTGAGACTAAAGGGGTACGAGCCAGGAAGACCCAGAGCTCTATGCACAGAGGTCACCTTGACAGGCTAGCTGAAGCTGGAGTAGAGTAAAGCAGGCTGTTCCAGGGTTCTCCATCCAGAATGTGTTCTGGAGAGATGGCTGGAGCTGAGGCACAGTACAGGCTGAGAGATCCCAGGGCACTGTGCATGGGGTGCCTTGGCAGGCCAGCTAAAGCTAATGTGACTGTGGGCCAGTCACATGGGTTGCAGCCGGGTTGGGTGTAAGCCGCGGTGTCCCAAGGTACTCAATGCAGGGGGTGCCCTGGCCGGGTAAGTGGAGATGAAGCCAGTGTGGCGGGAGTGTTCTGGGGTGCTCTGCACAGGAGGCACCCTGGCAGTGTGGCTGGATCTGAAACAGACATCAGCCAAGAAATCCCAGAGTGCTCTGCACCGAGGGTGCCCTAATAAGACAACAGAAGCCGAAGTAGTGTGGGCCTGGAATGTTCCGGGCTGCTTTGTGCCTCCATCATCTGGGCAAGAAGGCTGAAGCTGTAGTGAGCATTAACCAGTGGGTACCACCCGGTGGCTGCCTGGTGGGATGGCTAGGGCTGGAGTGGGCTAGGGACCTGGGCTCCCTGAGGTGGCAGGCCCATTAAGGGGCATCCAGTCTGGGCTTTTAAGGTGGAGGGGGAGTATAGAACCTGTCAGCCCCTCCCACCCGAGAGCTTTTCATCTGGTAGAGTTCCAGGGCTGGCTCTTTTATATACTAATTGCTTTTCTAAACCTTGGCTTTTTTTTTTTTTTCCCCTGTGCCCAAGGAAAGAGGGAAGAATCTGTTCCTACTTCCTTAGTACTATCCCTCCCCACTGCAGTTTAAGGCGTGGGGGGGCGTTTTTGCTACCACGTCTCCAGCTCTCTTGCTGTTCTATCTTTTCTTGTGCAGAAGCTCTTCAGTTAGCCCTCAGCAATTCCTCAGGAGGAACTGCTCTATAAATAGGGGTAATTTGGTAAGTTCCCAGGAGGAGGTGAATTTGGGGTGATTTTAAACACCATAGGCAGATCATCCTTAGTTATTGCCTGCATCGATTGGCTTGACTTCTAGTAAGGAGGGAGAAGAAAAGAGAGAGGGGAAGGAGAAGACTACCAATGAAACTAAAAGTTACATTTCTCCAAAATTCTAAGTGGTATGGAAGGCATAGGTATTGACTCTTTTTAAATCTGTAGGAGGAAACATTTGTGCTTCATTCCTCAAGTTTCTGTCTCAGAATATAATGGGCTTGAGGGTTGAATGATCTTTTTTTTTTTCCTCATACCCCTTGAGGGAATGTAGAGTTAGGGGAGGTGGAGGGGCTAATCTTACGGGGAGAATTTGTTCAGTGGGGCTTATCTACTAGTGAGCAGTTTGCTTACATGTGATACACCTTCTCCAGTCTTACTTCCTGGCCTTTTTGTCTCCATGCGCTTAGCCTGCAAAGAGCCCACAGCCCACATTCTGAAGGGGCTGTGAACTAGACCGGACACAAAAGGCGGGTATAGATTTAGGATTAGCCGGGATGATTTCCTTAATTAGTCCACGGTTACAATCTCTTTGTTTTACTCTGGTTTCAGCAAGCAGTGGAAGGGACACACATGAGATCAGGATACCTGGTGGTGTACATCGAGGCAGCTCCCTGCCGCCTCCACAGTTCTCATGGAAGCACACCAGAAGCTATGTCTCAGCAGCCTGTGCAGAGTGAAGAGTCCTCCAGGGCAGAAGAACACAAGGTAGGAGGAAGGTGGGCAAGTCAAATTACCTAAAACCAATGTCTTGATGTCCTGTATGTGCATACAATTCTCAGCTTATTTCATGCCATGTCGTTGGGGCAAGGCTTCTGTGAAGCAGTACTTGTGATTGGCTTCCCTCCTCATTCTCTAAGCTCTCTCTGTTCTGTGTGTAACTGGGTGTGCAAGGTAAGACTGTTTGTGTGAGTGATGTGGAGTCACGTTTTGCCTCTGTGTGCATGCCTGGAGCCTGCGAGGGCTAAGATCTAGGTTTAGAATGGGAAATAGGGAGGATCTGCTTCGCCCTCCTACGCTCACCAGTGGCACAGCATTTTGGATATTCCCGTACAAATGAACTAGTAATTTATTTCTTACTTGTCTTGTGTGTGTTGTTGGCATTCTGAACTACTAACCAGGCGTAGTGGAGAGTAACAAAGGTGAGGCTGTCTGTTTTACGCACTGCAGTAGAGAACATAGAATGCCACTGCTCCATTGAGGACACTGGGCGATCAGCAGGGGAGGGCACCAGCCATATTGGAAATTTGGCAGCTTCAGCAAAGCACAACATGAGCACAGCATGACTTCAGGCGACATTGATAAAAGATGTCATCAGAGGCAGCATCAGTGAAATTGCACTTTCACCAGGCTTCACAGAGATTGGAGGCTTGCTGATAGTGCCACATGGAGCCAGAGCTAAAGCCAGAGCAAAAGAGGAGGAAGTTGTAGCTGAGAGGCCTTGCTTTTCAATACTGGTGGGGCATCTCTAGGGGACATGCAGGAGTTCTTGGAGGAGGCCTTTAAGAGGATCTGGAAGATATTCAATAATAGGTGAGGGAAGAATTAGAAAACGACTGTGTTTCTATAAATACGACTCTTTGTTACTCCCTAACTGGTAGGACCTGGGGAAACACTAGTGCTAAGGAGTTTGGACAGGTGTCTGGCATACCTTTTTCTTAATTCTAGTCACATCTAATATGATAGACAACGTGGGTGCTTAAAATAAATGCTTTGATTGGTTTTGTGATTCTAAATCTTTTATTTTCTTTTCAATGTTGTTGACCGTGAATGGGGAACTTTTACATTTATTTTTAGCATTTTGACAGCTTCTGTGTTACTGATTACTAACTCCATCAAGTAAAATGATACTGATCTATGTCCTGTGTACATGTGACAGGAGATGACGATGGGCAGTGAATATGTATGATACAGAAGAAAGTGATGAAGGGACAAAGGGAGGAAGATTTAGCAATGATATAGGAGTATCAAGTTTTAATCCACATTACTTTCTAAACCTCACAAAGACTACTTTTTTAAAATGTGTATTTATTTTGAGAGAGAGACAGAGAATGTGAGCTGAGGAGGGACAGAGAGATAAAGGATCCAAAGCAGGCTCCAGGCTCTAGAGCTATCAGCATGGGCTCGAACTCAAGGCCCTTGAGATCATGACCTGAACTGAAGTTGGACACTTAACTGACTAAGCCACCCATGTGCCCCGGCACTACTTTTTTGACGTTTTTTTTTTTTTTTAATTTTTTTTTTAATTTTTTTTTATTTTTGGGACAGAGAGAGACAGAGCATGAACGGGGGAGGGGCAGAGAGAGAGGGAGACACAGAATCGGAAACAGGCTCCAGGCTCCGAGCCATCAGCCCAGAGCCTGACGCGGGGCTCGAACTCACGGACCGCGAGATCGTGACCTGGCTGAAGTCGGACGCTTAACCGACTGCGCCACCCAGGCGCCCCCCCAGCACTACTTTTTTGATTAACATTTCCAATTTGAATTCCTAGCACAGTGTATGACCTATACAATATAGAAAATCAATTTTTTGATGATTACATATTTATTGCATCTGTGAATTAATATCAAAAAGAAACATTCCACAAAAATTGTACTTTGGACATGGACTGAGGACAGGAAGTACAGGAAGTGGGATGATAAAAAAGCAAATGGAATTGAACACAAAGGATTTTGAAGAGGGAGAGTGACATGAATCCATCACATTAAATCTAGAGCCACCATCAATTTAGCTGGTTTTCTTGGGTTTTGCTCTCTGTACAACATTGCCTCTTCAAACAGTAAGAAAATGTGCTTGTATTTTCTGAGAATATTTGTTGAAGGAAACTAAGGGCATAAGAAAGAATAGACTCTTGGCTGCATATGAACAATTTGTTCCAAAAAAATCAGACTTAAATGTTATTTTAGTGATAAAATGAAGACAATTTCAAGATCCACCTTACTGAGCCCCTGGCCTTTTATGCTAACTGACATCCCTGCATCATGATAACGTCCCTGTCTCTTTTGATGAGGCCATCTGAACGGGAGCAGGGGGGCTGGGGGAGGTGGGAAAATGCTGAAATGGCAATGGCATCTACCCATTGTTGTCCCCGTGTAGTCACATCAGAACAGCAAAGAACTGCCAACAGGTATGTTCAGAGTCATTGTATGAGTTCTGAGTATCAAAAACTGAAAAGATGTCTTTTCAGAATGGACAGTGGCATAAGCTCTCCAAAGGGAACAGAAACTATAGTCAGCCTGATGTATATTCTCAAGGTGAAAGCTGGGTGGTGCCTTTTCTTCCCTAAACATAGACCTTTGCTATAAAATAAAATGCCACAATCAATTTTTGGATCTCACTGCTACAGCACGTTCAGTTCTTTTAAATTAAATTGTGGTTAAAACCCCAAACAAAAATAAAATGAAAATAAAAGATCGATAAAGAAAAGAAAGAAGTTGTGAATGTCCCTGTCCTTGTGACCGGGCGTTGATAACAATGACAGTGCACTTTCAAGAAATGATAAAGGAGGTTTTGTCAATCTCAATGCACTCAAAAGACATCTTGTGTTTATTTGGGATGTGCTTATTTTTCACAAATTCTTGCCCTAGGAGTTTTTTTCCTTTGAGAGTATTTTATGAAACTGCTCTAGTAGAGATATGTCTATGTTCTACTGGAATTATTTCATTGATGGTTTCCTGCTCTCCATTTTCTCTAAACTTTTTTTTTTTTTTTTTTTTTTTGGACCTGTTGGATGGATTGATCCTTTAATTTCTTCTCTTTTCTCCCCTATTTTCTATTTCTTCATTTTTTTTTCTCTCTCACACACACATTACATATATCCCTGACCTTATCTTCCAACCCTTCTCTTGACTTCTTTATTTCTGCTGTCATGTTTTATATCTCTATGCTTTCTTTCTTATTCCTGGAATGTTCCTTTTTGTTTATAGCATCCTGCTCTTATTCCATGAGTGCAATATATTCTTTTATGTCTCTGAGTATATTGGTGTGTGCATATATGGGTGAAAAGTTTCTTCACCCATCAGTCTTGTTGTTTCCTATTTATTTGTTTCAGTTCTTATCTTTTGGATTAGAATCTTTCTTCAGATGGCTGGCAATCCTTGTTTGCCAACTCTTATTTAAGAGTCAGGGATAAAAAATCCAATTTAGAAGCTGTGAGAACTTTTGTAGAAATTGTTGACTGTGAACTTCAATAGAGGATGATCAGGGTGGAAGTTTGTTAAGAAATCCATCATATCAATATCCTTGGTTCTCTCCTTTGGTCTGTTCAAATTCCATAGACAAAATTCTTCATTTTCCTGCCTGAGAGCCTGGTGGGAAAAATATTGGCTTTTTTTCCCACTCAGCATAATTCTCTTGAGTTCCACCAAGTTGTTATGTATATCAATAGGTAATATAAATGGAATCATGAAATTGGCCTTTTTTACTCAGCATAATTCCATTGAGCTCCACCAAAGTGGTTGCATGTATCAATAGCTCACTCATGTTTATTTTATTTTTTTTTAAAGTAAAGTTTATTTATTTATTTTGAGAGAGAGAAAGAGAAGCAGAGAGAGAGAGAAAGAATCCCAAGCAGGCTCCCGTGCTGTCAGTGCAGAGCCCGATGCCGGGCTCCATCCTATGAACCATGAGATCATGACTGAGCTGAAACTAAGAGTCAGCTGTTCAACTGACTGAACCACCCAGGTGCCCCTCATTCCTGTTTATTAATGAGTGATATTCTGTGAAATGGATGTAGTGTACTTTGTTTATCCACTCACTCACTGAAGCGCATTTAGGGTTGTTTCCAGGTTTTAGCTACTATGAATAAAGCTACTATAAACTTCAACGTATATGTTTTTGTACGAACGTAAGTTTTATTTTCCTCAGAGTGTCCAGGAATAGGATTGCTGAGTTGTATGGTAAGTGCATGTTTAGTTTCAAAAGAAACTGCCAAACCATTTTCCAGAGTGTGGTGCCATTTTGCATTCCCACCAGTGATGCGAGTGATCCAGTTTCTCTGTATATTCTCCAGCTTTAGACATTTGTTCACTTTTAATTAGGATGTTTATTTTCTTATTGTTGAGTTGTTAGATTTTTAAAAATATTCTGGGTAGAGGATCTTTATCAGATTTATTTTGTAAATAGTTTCTCCCAGTCCGTGGTTTGTCTTTTCATTCTCTTAATAATATCTTTTACAGAGCAAAAGCTTTTGATTTTGATGAAGTATAATTTATCAATATTTTCACTTATTGATTGTACTTTTGGTATTTTATCTATGAATGATTATCTTATTCATGGTCACAAAGATTTTTTTCTGTTTTCTTCTAGAAGTTTTAGAGCTTTGGGTTTTATATGTATGTCTTTGACCCATTTTCAGTCACTTTTCATATATAGTACAAGGTATGGATCAAAGATTCTTTTTTATGAATATTGAATTGCTTCAGTACCATATGTTGAAAGGCTATTCTTTCTCCATGGAATTGCCTTGCATTGTTAAAAAATCAATTGGTCATAGTTTTGAAGGTATATAGACTGTCTATTCTGCTCTCTTGGTCTATGTATGCTTTTGCAAATGGCACAGCTTTATATTGGGACTTGAAATCAGATAATGTGAATCTCTCAACTTCATGCTTCTTTTAAAAAATGGTTGTGCCTATTCTAGTATTTTACCTTTCCATACGTGTTGTATAATCATCTTGTTAATATCTACCAAAAATCTTGCTATGGTTTTCATTGGGATTATAATGAATTTATAGGCCAATGTGAGAGAATTGACATCTTAACAATATCGAGTTCTAATCCATTTCGTATTTTTTGTTGCCATCGTAAGCAGTTGTGCCAATTATCAATTTGTTTTCTATATCCCAGGTTATATTTTTCAGCTCTTGATCCTCAGGGGCTAGGATGTTGTCTAGCATAGACTAAGCACTCAGTAAATATTTGTTGACCATTGGCCTTAATGGTAGAAAATTTGGGTTCTATTCCTGGCTCTCCTTCACTTATTATGATAGCTTGAGTAAGACACACAATGCTCCTGAGCTCATTTTACCTTTTACTGTTACATACTAGATAGCATGTAAACATATTTGAGCTCTATTTGTTCTGTGAGTCTACAACTGAGCCAATTTGACATAGTTGCTAAAACAGATCTTCCCCCCTCCTATTCTGGGTGGCTTATCTGAGGTAGGCAGGAGAATTAAGGGGAAAAAAATTAACTTACCAAAGTTTTTCTTAATGTACTCCATTGTTCAACTGAATTGAATACTCTTAGCATTAAATGTTTGAAACTTTATTTTTTTTTATTGAAGTATAATTAACATACAGTGTTCTATTATAAATGTTTGAAACTTAAAAAATGTGAATTTATTGAGATTGGTGGGTCAAGATGGAAGGAAAAAAAAAGTCATGGTGATACTTGCTCATACCTCCCTCCATTTCACAGTCTTGTAGGAGTATAATTTAGGGTGCGATATTCTCATAATCTGGGCATTTCTGCAAGGTGGATGTAACTGGCATTGAATGCTCTGATAATGATCACTCCTATGTGGTTGACTTAATTATACATAGTACTCTTTAAATTGAAAAGGAATCAGGTTGGCTTTATGGAATCATGCAAAATAGACAGTTGTGGCAACCAGAGCAATTCCACTCTATATTCTCCCCTCCCTCATCCACCCCATCCATCAGCAGTGGTGCCTGTTTCATTGCTTACTGGCCATTTATTGGCTGAGCTTGTTACAGCAGAAGAAGGTATTTCATTTTCATTGACTCTTTACTCCCAAGACTAGTTCAGAGAAGTGGTGGCCTAATTATTATGGGCTTAAATATTTTATCTTACTTAGGGAGACAACATTTAATAATCTTGAATTTTAATCATTCTTGTGGTCAGGTCTTGCTGACCCATATGAAGTTATATCCTTTCATGTACTCAAATGACTGCATTCTCAATTAAAACTTTCGAGTAAAACTCTCATACTATTCCAAAGGGAAGATAATTGCAATTGTATTTTTTTTTAGAAAAAAAGTAAAAAATTGTCATATTCACTACTAGTATTCCTACTCTACTTCTGCAGTTAGAGTTGTGTATCTACCACTCAACAGAAACTGTTCTTGCAAAAGTTTTTTGTAGCTCCATTTTGTTCTTCCTTTACTCTCAGATTTGTCTGAGTTACTTAAAGCCTCTGACCACCATTGCTGTTGGTGTTTTCTCCTCCGTTTGCTTCCATAACACATCTTTATGTTAGTTCTTTTACCTCTCTGGTTACTGTTTTCTTCCTCCATTGAAAGTTTTGCCAGACGTGGAGTGGCTTTGCAGTTATGGAAGATGCAGCAGTGACCTGGAGTAACTGTCAATCAGAGACCAGTTGGGGGCAGTCGTGGCAGGTGTCAGAGGCCCAAGTGACAATGAAGACCACCCCAATGCCTTGGCATTATGCAGCCCTTCTGGGACCAAGGGCACAAATGTAGAAGAAATAGAAAAGGACCTGAATTGACTGATGTTAATTTTTCATATCCAGAAGAATGAAAGTTCAAAATGGAAATTAAATTCAACTGTAGAAATAGTTATATCTTGGCAAATCTCAATTTGTGGCCTGAGATTCAAGTTTACCAACATATAGCACTTTCAAATGGTTCTGTCTTATATGTCATTTGACCCTGATAATATTATGATGAAGACAAATAAATTACAGTTGCTTTCCATTCAGAGTTAAATGAATTTCCCAACGTCCATGCAATCCAATAGCATTAAGGCAAGAATTGGATTTCAGGGCCTCAGCTCCACAATACCTTGCTCTTTCAACTAGATCACATAACCTTAGGAGTTGACTGGTTATTTAATAATTGCAGAAAAAAATTAATGATCCATCATCAATGAGACTAGTGTCAAGTCAGATCCAGAAGGAAAGAAGTGCTATTCAGTAGCAATAGAAACTATGTTTGTATGAAATACTTGTAAGTCAAACTAGTTGACACAGCCATCAATAGAACTGACTACTATGAGATATAAACTGAGCCATTCTACTTTGTCATTTTAGTGTCTAATAATGATTGCTTCAGACTTCAGAGTAGAGGGATAGCATTGTAGAGTTGGATTTAACCTCTTGCGAAGTTCTTTTATTTTGCAGGAAAGAAAACAAGGTCTAGAAAGGTTATGACTTTTTCAGGGTTGTATAGCTGGTTATAGTGATAGAAACAGAGTGAGCACCCAGGTTTAAGATTCATTAAGGTTTTCATTTTCCCTTGCACTATTTTACTTTGAGAAAACTAAAATGGTAGGATTTTTACTGTTTTGGATGAGCTGTAGAGGCTGAAGGAGTGTTAAGACATTCAAAGGAAGTCAGATTTTCTTTGTTCCGTGCTTCCTAGGCTAGATGTTCCTTCCTACCCATTACTAGAGTATTTCAGTAAGCCTATTAGAGGGTATTTGTGTTATCAAGGTAATAACCTTTCCTTGGAAAATATGAATATTTTTAGCTCCTGAAAGTAGAGTTTGTTTCAGAGAGTATTTGCTTAGGATGTGGTAGGTGGTGAATATAACTTTAGTCCATTAACTTCTATCTTTCATCATCATTTTCAAATAATTCTCTTTAAAAAACTTGAAGGTCTTGCAATTTTTGCCAGTCCTATGAGACACCCAGGTCTTAGACCCATGTGTTACTCTGCTGTGGGATGGTTATGTAAATTGCTGCACTTCCTGTTTGCTTATTACTCTTTATTTTTTTCCTTTTCCTAGTGCTTTTCATGATTTTTTTTATCTCAACTTCAATTACCTCTTCCTGTTTCTCCTCATCACCACCCCTGACAAATTGGGGAGTAAGTATACTTTGTTCCAAACAAGGATACTGTCTTAATTTATCAACCATGTGGTCAATTAATTAGCCTAAATTCTTGAACACCTGTCAAGTCTTGCTGAGTTGGCAGGTTCTTTTCCTTCCTTATTTTCATTTTATGCTTTCTCTTCTTGACTAGTCATTTGGTTAAGTTCCAGTGATGAATAATGTGGTTTTGCTCCAGGTTAGAATGTTTTTAAATTGAAATCTGACCCTGTAGTCTCTTTCTGTGTCCTATGAAAACAGATTTAACCACATTTAGTCTACCTTTACCTAATCTACATAATTTCCCAAGATTCGGTGTCAATTATTGAAGTGTTGTTAAGGGTTTGGATTCTGGCTGTTATTTCTGAAGCCTGGGCACTTATCAGCCCTAAATGAGGCTACTGCATTAGCCTCCTAACTGGTGTTTTAAGTCTTTTTATGTGTAAGGACTATATGTATCCCTAACCCTTCAAGTTTCATATACTCTAGCCGCATGAAGACACTTGATGTTCCCCAAGTATGTCTCGTGCCTTCTTTTGCTTATTCTATCTACATAAAATGCCCATATCCTTTTCTACCCATTGAACATTAGATGCCCAGCCATATAACAAGGTTCAACTGAAAAGTCATCTCCTCTATGAAATTTTGCTAACTCCTGCTATCTTAGATTGGGTTTCTGAGAAGCAGAGCCCAAGGCAGGGATTTAGGTGCACTTGATTTTTTAGGTGGAAACTTTAAGTGAGTGAGGAAAGCAGGACAGAAAAAGAGAAAGCAAGGTTGTTATCTTAGGAAAAGTTTGCCTTGGCCTAGTCCACTGGTGGTGGGGTAGGTGCCTCTAGAGCATTAAACATACTACAAAGTTTTCCCTCCACAATGTTGGTGGGGCCAGCCAGTCTTTTGTACCCCTATATTGATTAGTCATTGACTATCGGCTGTCTTGGGGGTTAGTGAATATTTCCTGTGACTGCCATCAACAGAGGGTAACTCTGTTGAGTAAGGGGCATTTGTGAGCTCTTAATAGTCAACACTGTCAGCACCCAGGACCCAGTAAATATGATATGGAGGTGCCCCAATAGCATCTAAAACATATTCTAAATTAGACTTTTCTCACCCCTCCTCTGTGCTTATACTTTATATAATTGTAGTTTGTGTATCTCTTATCAACTATCCCATTCTTCTTTAATCTTTGGAAAATTAGAAATATTCAAAGGCACCCAGAATAGTTTGTTCTTATGTTAATGCAGTATCCAGTGATTTCAACAGTAAAATTATAGCTCACCTTTAAAAAATGCCTTTGACAAGGGAAATAAAAGCAAACGTGAAATATTGGGACTTTATCGAAATAAAAAGCTTCTGCACTGTGGAGGGAAAAATTAACAAAACTAAAAGGCAACCTATGTAATGGGAGAAGATATTTGCAAACAACATATCTGATAAAGGGTTAGTACCCAAAATCCATAAACAACTTATCAAATTCAACACCCAAAAAACAAATAACCCAGTTAAGAAGTGGGCAGAAGACATGAATAGACACTTTTCCAAAGAAGACATCCAGATAGCTAACAGACACATAAAAAGATGCTCAGCATCACTCATCATCAGGGAAATACAAATAAAAATCATGATGAGATACCACCTCATACCTATCAGAATGGCTAAAATTAACAACACAAGAGACAACAGGTGTTGGTGAGAATGCAGAGAAAGGGGAACCCTCTTGCACGGTTGGTGGGAATGCAACCACTCTGAAGAACACTATGGAAGTTCTTCAAGAAACTAAAAATAGAACTACCCTATGATATAGCAATTGCACTATTAGGTATTTACTCAAAGGATATAAAAATACAGATTCAAAGGGGGCACATGCACCCCACTGTTTGTATAGCAGCATTACCAATAATAGCCAAATTATGGAGAGAGCCCAACTGTCCATTGCCTGATGAATGGATAAAGAATATGTGGTGTGTGTGTGTGTCTGTGTGTGTGTGTGTGTGTGTGTGTGTGTGTGTGTGTGATGGAATGTTACTCAGCCATCAAAAAGAATGAAATCTTGCCATTTGCAATGACATGGGTGAAGCTAGAATGTATTTATGCTAAGCAAAATAAATCAATCAGAGAAACACAAATACCATATGTAGATTTAAGATTTACATATGATTTAACCCATATGTAGAATTTAAGAAACAACAGATGAACAGAAGGGAAGAGGCGGTAAGAGAAGAGAGGGAAACAAACCACAAGAGAGTCTTAATGATAAAGAACAAACTATGGGTTGATGGAGAGAGGAGGGTGGGAGATGTGCTAGATAAATAATGGATACCAAGGAGGGCACTTGTTGCAATGAGCCCTGGGTGTTGTATGAAAGTGATGAATCACTGAATTCTACTCCTGAAACCAATATTTCACTGTATGTTAACTACAATTTAAATTTAAAAATCCCTTGGACTGTTTCAGTTTGTAATGCGAATATGAAAAAAAGGTAACTTTTTAAGGTTTATGACACTTGGGTTAAGGATATGAACTAGCAATTCATAAAAAATAATAGAAAAATCCTATAAGCATATGAAAAAACCAATAGCTTCATGATAATCATAGTAATACAATAAAAATTAAGATACAAAAAACACTCAAAATTGGCATCTAGTACAAATAATCTGAGTACCCACTGTTGGTATGGATGTGGGTGAATAGATACTCTTATACATTATTTATGGGAGTTTACATTGGCACAGTCTTTTTTGTTGTTGTTGTTGTTGTTTTGTTTTTGTTTTTGTTTTGGAGGAGATATGTATATCTAAATTATATCTAAATGTATGTCTAAAGTACACGACCTTTGATACAGTGATTTTAAATTTTGGACTTCAATCTAAAGAAATGATTGAAAGGTATCCAAAGAAAAAATTTTAATGAGTAAGATCTTCATTTCAGTACCACTTATAATAGTGAAAATTTACAAAAAAATATGTCTAAAAATCAGTGATTGATTAATTTTAAAATACTTAAATGCTAAGAATCTAGCCTTTGAAATGATATAACTACGTTTATTGACATAGGAAGATACTCATGTTACCTTGTTTAAAAAGCAGGTTATTAACAATAGAGAACTGCCTTCTATCATTTAGATATGACTCCCTGGCACTATAGCAGGACAACAGACTAGATAAAGGAAGAATATGGATATGTATCTTATAGCAGCTATGTTATATTTGCCAATTATTTAACTGCTCTGATAATTAGTATTATCAACGGCAAAACAGTAGTAGAAATAGTACTATTCACTTGGCAGAAATGTAAGAATTGGAAAAATGTTTTTAAATGCCTAGCATAATGCTTGGTGCTTAGCAAACTTTTAGTAAATGCTAAGAGCCATCACTACTCTTACCACAACTACCACCAATTCTATGCCTGTATCAATTAAAAAGGAGGCACACCTACATGTAGAACAATAAGAAGGTGATTGTGGAATGAGGTCTATTTGATACATACACATTTTTTTCAAATTTTTTAAATAATTTATTTATTTTTTAATTTATATCCAAGTTATTTAGCATATAGTGCAACAATGATCTCAGGAGTAGATTCCTTAGTGCCCCTTACCCATTTAGCCCATCCCTCCTCCCACAACCTCTCCAGTAACCCCCTGTTCGTTCTCCATATTTCAGAGTCTCTTATGTTTTGTCCCCCTCCCTGTTTTTATATTATTTTTGCTTCCTTTCCCGTATGTTCATCTGTTTTGTATCTTGTAAGTCCTCATATGAGTGAAGTCATATGATATTTGTCTTTCTCTGACTGACAAATTTTGCTTAGCATAATACCCTCTAGTTCCATCCATGTAGTTGCAAATGGCAAGGTTTCATTCTTTTTGATTGCCAAGTAATACTCCATTGTATTTATACACCACATCTTCTTTATCCATTCATCCATCGGTGGACATTTGGGCTCTTTCCGTACTTTGGCTATTGTTGATAGTGCTGCTATAAACATTGGGGTGCAGACACATACACATTTTCTTTGCAATGAATATCAGGCTAAATCAAAGACTCATGGAATGTTTATGATAGAAAAGATCTTTAAAGTCAACTTGGCTAACACTCAAATTGTGAACAAGACTCAGAAAGTTTGGAGGATTTCTGCAAGATCCCTCATTGTCAGAGCTAGGAGCAAATTCAGATCTTCAGATTCCCATCTGCATTCTCTCTGCCTTAACACAAAAGCCTCCACAGAAAAAAAGAAGCTCTCAAAGATGCACACTGAGGGGTGCTCAGGGCACTGGGACTCTTTCTCTATACAATTCCTGAACTCTTCTGTCCTGTGGACAATTGAATGTTTCTTATTTTCATTTGTCCAGGACTCCTTTCATTTCTTCTCTTTATTCTTTGGTGAATTCTTCCTTTTACTGTAATCCTGGAGGAGCCACCAGTAACATTATCCTGCACCTCCTGGCCACAAAGAATTGGGGCTATACTAAGTCTGGCCATCCACGGCACCCCATCTGCCTTGTCACACCTCTAAGGCACATGAGCTAAGGAAGGTCAGTAAGAATCCTTCTATGAATTTTTAATTGGAGAGAGAAAAGCTCTCTCTTGACAGGAAAGAGAAGCTCCACCTTTCCTTCCAGAATGCTAAGTTGGGATGCCATATGCCTGCATTTGTCTGTGCCATGTTCTCCTCTTACTCTACCAAAAGGACAAGATCCAGATATGGTCGAATAGAATGAATGAGACACACAGAGAAGAAAATCCCAGAAATGGTGAAAGGAAGTCTAGATAGTACCATAGGAGTTAATGACATCCCTGAATCTAGTTACAATGAATACTTTTCTCATTCATGGACCAAGTTCTTTCTCTTGTTCCCTTTCCTTATTTTTTGAATATTGAAAGCAACAAATCTGTTCACACCACATCGCTTATTCTGGCCTTCAGTAACTCCCATCTATATTTTTAAGACATCACACCCATTCCCTTCTGTATCCTCAGTTATTAGCCAGAACAGAGGAGGCATCCTGCATGCCTAGATTTCCTCCTGGCTTTGTCTTTCAGCTGCTCATGCTGTGGTGAGATGAGCTATTTGGAGGTGAGACTGAAAATCTATCAGAGGAGATGTCTCTGATTTTCATCTTTTCCTCGTGAACAGAAGTAGAGATTTTAGAGGTAAGTGAATGTAACCCTGTCATTTTACCAATGAGAAATCAATGTTTTGGAAGCATTTCCTGAGGTGAAATGTAGCGCTTGATTCAAGTATCTACAAATTTATGGTCCAGGGATTTTTCCTCACTGAAGCCTGTCCCTCCAACCTCACTGGGGTGATTTTCCTCTCCTGGAAACTTGTGAAAGATCCCTATTTCCTTGGTTCTGATGAGTGAAAGGAGAGTTTAGATCACGTTTGGAAAATGGACCCATCCCTCTACAGTAATAAATTTAACCTAATTGCATGAATGCTAAATTCTGTAAAATTAATGTGAATAAGTGTGGGGTCTTTCACAAAGTCTGTTGTAGTTTCCTATGTCAGTTTATCCAAAAATACTCAAAGATAGAATGTTCTGTGTCTTTTTACGATTCCAAAACTAACCATCTTTATCAACTTCTGAATGGCTATAATAACATGACTATTTCTGATATCATTTCTAACATAAACATTAGTGTTGTGTTTAATTTTGCTTGTCATCAACAACCAATAAGACAGATCACAAGTCTGAAAAATGCATTAAAGTTTTTTTTAATGTTTCTTTTTGAGAGTGAGGCAGACAGAGCATGAGCAGCGGAGGGGCAGAGAGAAAGGGAGACACAGAATCCGAAGCAGGCTCTAGGCTCTGAGCTGTCAGCATAGAGCCCACTGCAGGGCTTCAACTCACGAACCAGGAGATCGTGACTTGAGCCAAAGTCAGATGCTTAACTGACTGAGCCAGCCAGGTGCCCCCCAAAAAAGTATATTTTAAACATAACAAAGTTAATTTGTTACAGCATTAGAAGATTTCAAATCCACCACAAAATCTTTGTTAGGAGCCATATGGAGATGTACCTCACTATTTTCATTAACTTTTTTTTATTAAGGTATAATTGACATATGACAATATATTAGTTTGGGATATACAACATAATGATTCTGTATTTGTATATACTGAAATGATCACCACAATGAGTATAGTTTCCTCCTGCCACTACATGGTTACATAACATGCAATATAATGTTATTGACAATAGTCACCATGTTGTACATTCTATCCCCAAAGACTTATTTTATGACTGAAAGTTTATATCTCCTACCCCCTTCTTCCATTTTCCCACTCCTCAAACCCTCCCACCCATAACCATCAAATTTGTTCTCTGCATCCATGAGTTTGGTTTTCTTTTCTTTTCTTTTTGTTTTGTTTTTTAGATTCCACATATACATGAAATCACATGGTATTTTACTCAACATAGTATTCTCAAGGTCCATCCATGCCGTCACGTCTTTATCCATTCATCCATCAACAGACACTTAGGTTGTTTCTATATCTTGGCTGTTTTGAATAATGCTGCAGTGAACATAAAGGTGCATATACCTTTCCAAATTAGTGTTTTCAATTCCTTCAGATAAATACCCAGAAGTGGAATTGCTAGATCATATGGTAGTTCTACTTTTTAAAAAAAATTTTGTAATGTTTATTTATTTTTGAGAGAGACAGGGCATGAACAGGAGAGGGGCATAGAGAGAGGGAAAACTAGAAGCAGGATCCAGGCTCTGAGCTGTCAGCACAGAGCCTGACGCAAGGGTCAAACTCACATACCGTGAGATCATGACCTGAGCCAAAGTTGGACGCTTAACTGACTGAGCTACCCAGGTGCCCCTCTACTTTTGTTTTTGTTTTTGTTTTTGTTTGTTTGTTTGTTTTTTAGAAACCTCCATACTGTTTTCCATAGTGGCTGCAGCAATTTACAATCCCATCAACAATGTATGAAGCTTCCCTTTCTTCCACATCCTTGCCAGCACTTGTTATTTCTTGTCTTTTTGGTAGTAGTCATTCAGACTGGTGTGAGGTGATATCATGTTGTGGTTTTTATTTGCATTTTCCTGATGATTAATGATGTTGCACATCCTTTCATGTGTCTTTTGGCCGTCTGCACTTTGGAAAAATGTTTATTCACATCCTCTGCCCATTAAACAATTTTTTAAATGTTTATGAGAGAGAGAGAGATAGAGAGAGAGAGATTGAGAGCAGGGGAGAGGCAGAGAGAGAGGGAGACACAGAATCAGAAGCAGGCTCCAGGCTCTGAGCTGACAGTGCAGAGCCTGATGTGGGGCTCAAACTCATGAACTGTGAGATAATGACCTCAGTTGTAGTTGGATGTTTAACCGACTGAACCACGCAGGTGCCCATCCTCTGCCCATTTTTTAATCAATTGTTTGGTTTGTGTTATTGAGTTGTAGAAGTTCTTTATATATTTTAGTTACTAACCCCTTATTGGATTTATGATTTGTAAACATGTTCCTTCATTCAGTAGGTTGCCTTTCAGTTTCATACTGCTGTGGTCAGAAAAGATTCTTGGTATGATCTCAGTCATTTTAGAGTTATTGAGACTTGTTTTGTGACCTAACATGTGATATATCCTGGAGAGTATTACATGTACACTTGAGAAGAATGCATATTCTGTTTTTTTTTTTTTGAACGAAATCGTCTGTAAGTGTCTGTTCAGTCCATCTGCTCTAACATGTCATTTAAGACTGATGTTTCCTTATTGATTTTCTGTCTAGATAATCTATTCATTGATGTAAGGGGGTTATTAAAGTTCTGTACTATTACTGCAGTGCTGCAATTTCTTCCATTAGGTCTGTTAATATTTGCTTTACATATTTAGATGTTTCTATGTTATGTTGGGTACATAAATATTTACAAATCTTGTATCTTCTTGCTTGATTTACCCCTTTGTCATTATGTAATGCTCATCTTTGTCTTTATCTATCTATCTATCTATCTATCTATCTATCTATCTATCTAATCTACCTATCTATCTATGTAAGTAATCTCTACCCTTAATGTGGGGCTTGAATTCAAGATCCCAAGATTAAGAGTTGTATGCTCTACTGACTGAGGAAGCCAGGCACCCCTCTTTGTCTTTTATTATAGTGTTGGTTTTAAAATCTATTTTATATGATATAGATATCATTATCCCAGTTTTCTTTTGGTTTCTATTTGCATAAAACATCTTTTTTCATCCCTTTACTTTCAGTCTGTGTGTGTCCTTACATCTGAAGTGGGTCTCTTGCAGGCAGCATATTGATGAGTCTTGTTTTTTTAATCCTTTCAGCCACTAGATGGCTATATGATTTTTGATTGAAAAATTCAGTCCATTTACATTTAAAGTAATTACAGATAGATATGTACTTACAGTAAAACCTTGAATTGCAAGTAACTTGTTCTGCGAGTGTTCCTTAAGACAAGCAAACATTTCTAGTAAATTTTAACTTGATAAATGAGTGATGTCTTGCAATGCCAGTAGTATGCGATGCTGAATGTCATGTGATCACAACTGAGCCAATGGTTCTTCTCTCTCTCTCTCGCTGCAGGATTGTGGGTGATCATCTCCCAGGCTCAGAAGCTCAGTCTCAGGCTGTGGTGTTTGGCAGAGATCAGTGATTTCTCAGAATGTTGGAAGGTGCCTTCAATTGGCACTAGTGTATTTTTTGTCACTTCAAAGCACCTATGGACAGTCTTGCTTTTCTATACAAAAGTAAGCTTAGGAATGCTTCGCTTCATTCTAGGTCAGGCTGCCTGCAGATATAGGCCCTTTCCTCTGCTGCCTTATTGTCAGTTACATTAAATACAGTATATTGCAATAGTATTAATACTGTACTGTAGTCAACATCAGTGTGAGCATATACAATACAGATTCCACTGAGGCAATAGACAGCAATGATTCTGTTAGTGATAGTGAAAATCTTGGGGCGCCTGGGTGGCTCAGTCGGTTGAGCGGCTGACTTCGGCTCAGGTCATGATCTCACGGTCCGTGAGTTCAAGCCCCGCGTCGGGCTCTGTGCTGACAGCTCAAAGCCTGGAGCCTGTTTCGGATTCTGTGTCTCCCTCTCTCTGACCCTCCCCCGTTCACGCTCTGTCTCTCTCTGTCTCAAAAATAAATAAACGTTAAAAAAAATTAAAAAAAAAAAAAAGAAAAGAAAATCGATCTACACAATAACCCTCCTCTCTCTTGTCTCCCTCACACCACCCACGAAGGTGTTCAAAAGTAAGTGCGGGTTAATTTGTTTATTTTTCTTTATATTTTGTATTTTCCATTATTTCGTATTATATCTAGTATGGTAATCATTTTTATATAAATACTTTTGGGTTGTGGAATGAATCATCTGAGTTTCCATTATTTCCTATGGGGAAATTCATTGTGATATGCCAGTGCTTTGGATTACAAACATGTTTCCAGAACAAATTATGCTCACAGACCAAGGTTTTACTGTATTTCCATTTTCTTAATTGTTTTCTGGCTGTTTGGTAGTTTCTCTCTGCTCCTTTCTTCTCTTATTTGTGGTTTGATGTCTTTGTTTAGTGTTATGTTTAGATTCCACGCTCATTATCTTTTGTGTATCTATTATAGGTTTTTGCTTTGTGGTTACCATGAAGCTTACATATATCAGTCTATATATAGATACATCTGTATATCTGTATATATATATCTACCTAGATAGATATATCTGATATATCTATATAGATATATAGATACATATATCTATTTGAAGTTGATAGCAAGATAAGCTTGAACTCATTCTAAAACTCTATATATTTACTCCCACTTTCACATTTTATATATTTGATGCCACATTTTACATCTTTTTGTGTGTCCTTTAACTAATTGCAATCATAGCTATTTTTACCATTTTGTCTTTTAATCTTTATGCTAGCTTCATAAATGATTAGTCTACTACCTTTACTATATATTTACCTACACCAGTGAGATTTTTACTTTCATGTCTTCTCTTGTTACTAAGTAGTGCCCTTTGTTTTTGACTTAAAGAAATCAATCTAAATTAGCTAAATTTCTTGTAAAGCCAGTTTAGTGGGGTGAACTCTTGATTTTTGCTTGTCTGGAAAACTCTTCATCTCTCTTTCAATTCTGAATGATCACCTTGCCAAGTAGAGTATTCTTGGTTGGAAGTTTTTGTTTTCCATACTTTGACTACATTATGCCCCTCTTTTCTGGCCTGCAAAGTTTCTGCTGAAGATAGTTTAATGGGGGTTTCCTTGTATGTAACACATTGTTTTTCCTCTTGCTGCTTTTAAGCTTCTTTATCTTTCACTTTTGGCCTTTTAATTGTAATGTATCTTGATGTGCATCTCTTTGGGTTCACCTTATTTGGAACTTTTTGGGCTTTCTGTATCTGGATGTCTGTTTCCTTTCTCAGGTTAGGGAAATTTTTAGCTATTATTTCTTAAAATAAGTTATTTGTCCCTTTTTCTCTCTTCTTCTGGGACCTCTACAGTGCAAATGTTGTTCCACTTGATGTTGTTTCATCGTTGCTTAATTTTTCTTTTTCTTTTTGCTGCTCTGTTTGGGTGAGTTCCATTTCCCTGTCTTCCATGTCACTGATCCTTTCTTCTGATTCATCTAGTCCACTGTTGAACCCCTTTAGTGTATTTTTTTTTTTTTTAGTTCAGCTCTATGACCTGTGTTTGGTACTTTCTTATATTTTCTATTTCTTCACTGAAGTTTTCTCTGTGTTCATATATTCTTCTCCCAAGATCAGTGAGAGTCTTTGTGATTATTACTTTGAGCTCTTTGTCAGGTAAATTTCTTATCTCTCTTTCATTAAGGTCATTTCCTGGGGTTTTACCTTGTTCTTTCATTTGAAACGTATTCCTCTGCTTCTTCATTTTCTTTGACTCTCTATGTTGGTGTCTATGTATTAGATAAAATAGCTATTTCTCTCAGAATTGAAGGAGTGGTTGCAAGAAGACTGAGGGTGTTTTAGTTTGCTGTCTGTGCAGCGCCCTCAGTGGCAGCCTTCCAAGAACTGTCTCTCCAATTGTTTTACTTCTGTGGTTCAAGAAACAAAAGCCCTACTGGCTACCAGAACCAGATATTCAAGGGGTATCTCCTGTGTGGACTGTGTATACCCAAAAACTTAGGTGGGGCTTCAGGAAAGCACCAGTCCAGGGCATGCCCTCTCATTGGATTTAGTGGGGCAGGGCCATGGGAGAATACAGGAGTGAGACTAGCGGCACTAACAAGGTATAGGGAGAGTATAAAAATGGTGCTGATGGAGACAGTTCCAACAGACCTCTGCTCTTGTGGAAGATGCTTTATGATCCAATGCCAATGAATCTTTTTTCACATATGGTCTAGGCACTTTTTAAGCTGCTGCTTTACCCTGGGTCCCAGGGCAAGTGAGTCTGTATGTGAGCCCTTTAAGAGTGGAGTCTCAATTTTGTATAGCCTTCTTTGTCTCCTGGCATAAGCCCCATTGTTTTTAAAAGCCAGATGTCTTGAGGGCTCTTTGGTGGACGTCCCAAGAGTTGGGATGCCTGATGTGGGGCTCAAACTACTCACTCTTCAGGAATATGCTGTGTATATGTGAGGTCCCTCCTGGTTGTTGGAGATGGGGTTAATGGACAGACCATGTCTCTACATCTCCTACTCATCTTGATGTGGCCTTTTTATCCTTTGTCATGCAGGAGCTGTTTAGCTAGTTTTCTGAAAGAATTGTTCTATATGTAGCTGTAGCTTTAGTGTGTCCATGGGAGGAAGTGAGTTCAGTGTCTTCCTATGCTGCCATCTTGAACCTGCCTCTAAGCCTCACTCTTGTAGCCAATATTTTACATATATTTGTTGACCTGGTGGAGACACATCAACAGCAGATTAGTTGGCCACTCAAAGCTGGGAGGCAGTGTAGAAATTATTTTCTCATTCTTGGAAATAAATGGTTCTCTTATTCACATTTTTATGTACTGATTTCCAACATCATTAGCACTGTCTAATCTCATTCTTTTTCTAGTGCCCTTTTGGTTCCTTGCTTCATGAAGGGCAGGTCCAGTGGAAGAACTTTGGTGGGGAGGATAGGTAAGAGACTTAATCCTCTTTTTTTGTTAGCATGTCCATGTGGACAGGGAAGCCAAGTCAAAAGCCTCCATGTGAATTCTTGGGAAGTTTCTGAGGCAGGGAACCAACAGCAAAATGACATTTTATTTCTTTCTAATGAAATCCTTTATTTTTTTTAATCCCTAGAAAGGACAAAGATCATATCTTTGGTGTTTAGTTACAAACAACTTAGATGATTAGGCTTTCTACATTTTGGGAAAATACAGCTTTATGGTATGGGAAGAGTATTTACTTGGGAATGTGGAAACCTAGTCTGTCCTTAGATGCATATTAGCTGAATGACATAAGACAAATTGATACTCCAGGTTTTGGGATTAGAGTACCTCAAAGTTCATGTATTGGTATGATGTTTCATGACTATTCTATTATAGTTGGAAGTATGGGGCCCAGGCAAAGACATGACCCTGGATGTTTCTACACAGACTGAGCAGGCTAAAGAATTTTTCCATGTAGCTACTTCCTCCATCTTCCACTTCTTTCCACTTGCTCCATCTTGTTTAAAGAAAACAAAAACTCAATACAATCCTGGAAGTACCTATAAAACTATTTTCATGTGCTATTAGAGACAGTCTACTATTTTCATGATTTTTGATTGGAAAGATTACTTCTTTTTGAGACATTCTTTTTCCATTTCCAACAGTGGAATTTTAAAATTCTGTTCCTTGAAACAGTGCTAATAAATGTTACTCATAAAGAAGTTCTGTAATGACATTTAATAAGCATTTAATTATATAGATTTAATAAACAGTATATCATGTAGTCCCCTAGTACTTGATTGTTCTTTGGATCCTAAAAATTCACTAAAGTTCTGCTATAGAGATCCCTGATTAATTTTGTTTAACACAGCATGATAGGCAGAATAATTGTCACCAAGGATGTCCATGTTCTAATCTCCAGAACCTGTGAAAACATTGTTATATGGCAAGAGGAAATTAAAGTTGCAGATGGAATTAAGGTTGCTAGCCAGTTGACCTTGAAATGAGGAGATTATCCTGGATTATCTGAATGGGGCCAATATAATCATAAGTCTTTAAAGGTGGAGGATAGAAAGAGAAGAGTCAAATTTAGGTCAGAGAAAGAATTGACTGGCCATTGCTGGCTCTGAAGAGGGAAGGAGGTGACTTTCAGAAGCTAGAAAAGCCAAGAAAATGATACTACCCTAGATCCTCCAAAAAGAACACAACTCTATTGATACTTGATTTTAAGCCATAGAAACCCTATTTGAACTTCTTGCTGCCAGAATTGTTAAAATAATAAATATGTGTTGTTTTAAGCCACCAAGTTTGTAGTAATTTGTTACAGCAGCCATAAGATACTAATACACACAGTGTTTTACAAAATCATCTGACCATAGAACACCTACTAATATCTCTTAGATCTTGTGTCCAAATTTGGGACAATACGTGGGAAGTATGCTGGTCTCAGCCCTTCTTTATTCTCTAAATTATCCCTATCCAATAGAACTTTCCACACTGATGGAAGTGGTTTGTATCTGTGCTATGGTAATCACTAGCTACTGGTAGTTACTGAGCACATGTATTATGACTGGTGCAACTGAGAAAATGAAATGAAATGAAATGAAATGAAATGAAATGAAATGAAATTTTATTTCAATTAATTTAAATTTAAATAATTCCATGTGACTACTGGCTAAAATATTGGACAATACAGCTTTAGATCAAAGTTTTCAGATTCAGTTGCCTATAGAGGCCAGTGTATATAAACAAAAAAAGCTTACCAAATGTAAACAATATAGCAGTAGAAGAATTATGATGAATAGCACTGACTTTGGTTTCAGTGTTCCAGAGATCTACAATGGAATCTAGGAAGGGTGTTCTTCAGTGTGTGTGCCTTGGCTGTAAGGGAGAGAGCTACTCTGCTCCTGCCTGTCGTAACAATGAGGAAACAGATACTTATTACCAGAGAAGCTGGTAATCTGGGTTTTTATCTTAACTACTCTGATCTCTCAACGTTTCAGATAAAAGCAAACATAGCTATGGGGCACATCAGCCTGTAGAGTTCTAGTTTGGAAGCCCTGAAAGGAATGATACAGGAATTTTTCCTTTATTTTAATTCTGAGACCCTGGCCTAAGGAGAGATGTGTATACCAGCTGTTGAATAAAGTTGTATAGACTGGGGTACTGCACAAGAACACACATATTGTGAGTCACCATTGACACAGCACACATGAAGAATGTAAGTAATTACTCAGATGACTTTTTGTCAGATAGCAGTAAACCATTTTGTTCTAAAAAAAACGCAGCACATTATGACAATTTTCCAATAGATGGAAGTAAATTGCCTTGAAGACAAGAATGTTTTCTTTGTTTTTGTATTGCTGTATTTGGGCTAGTGGCAACTCTGATAAAGAGAGGTATGAGTTCAAGGGAGAATATCTAAGAAGGCTGCCTATCAGATAAAATTCAGCTTTATGAACCCATTGTTTGTAAACTCTAAGCTTTTTTTTTTCTTACACATTCATTAAAAGAAAAGATCTGTAACTTTCCCTAGAAGGTGCCCGACCAACTTGTACCAGCTGGGTATTCCTGCTATGTTCTTCTCAGAGAGCACTCCATTTTGCATATCAGTGTTCTTCATTGCATTAACTTATTTAATTGATTTCTTTACTGTCCCAGTGCCTGCTAACATAGAAATCTCACATAGAATCTGCTCCATAGGTTCTTATTGAAGGAATATTTTTTCTCTTGTATATCTAGTACAGGTATCCTTTTTCTTTCTAGCTCTACCGGTTTTTTTTTTTTTTTTTTTTTGTTCCTCAGTCCCTGTCTTTACCTCTCTCTGTCCCCGTTTGTGTAAGTTTCTCACTTTCTGCCTTCATCGATCTGTCCTCACTTCTCTCATTGTCTCTTCGTCACCTGCTGAATTGCTTCTGTCTCCCTCTAGTTCACTTTTTCTATTCTCTTTCACTTCTCACCCTGCTCACTCTTGCCAGCTCTGTCTTTGTCTGTTCCCCTAAGTGGGGCTTTAGAATCCAAAAAATTGAGACAGCAAAAGGTATGACACATCAACTTTAATTTCCCAGTTGTTTCCTTATCAAGCAGTTTCAGGCTTTTCTTCTTTTCAAGATGAAGAAATATGTTGGAGAATGAGTGACAAGTGCTTTCAAATACAAAAATGTTTCTGAAAAGCATCAAGGTTAGGCCACTTAAAAAGTCATTGACCTTCAGCAGCAGGAGTCTCCTTTCCTCTTCCTGCTCTCTCTTTCTTTTATCTTAGAAAATAGGCTGGAAGCATCAAAGTGGAATTTCCTGCGGCAGATGATAGTCAAACACCTGCCTCTTTTAGTTTCCATGGAGTCCACTCTTCTTGGGTCAGAAGAAGTGGTGAGCCCAGCATTCAGAGAGATGAGTCTACCTCTCACATCACACCAACAGCGTCAGGGAAGACAGTTGGGCCAAGAAGGTGTAAATGAAGAAAGGAAACTGGCTGTGCTTTGCTTTCTTTCAGCATTGCTTTCAGACACTCAGCTGTGAAGATACTTTGCTTTAAATTGTTCTGGCCTGGGTTCCGTGGGCCAGTCACAGGTATTCAAGTGAAAGGCTTACTCACTTTCTCTTCAGAATGTTTCAGCAATTTTTTTTTTTAAATTTTCAATTAAGCACCTATTATTCTGTGATCCAATGTATACTTGCTGGACTCAGATGTATGGCTGGCAGTGACAATAATAATTAGAAGGTCCCAGAGTCCCTTTTCTCTGATGAAGTAGAGGGCAATCAGCTAGTCATACCAATTGAACCTGATAGTTTGTTTGCAGAAGGTGGGTGCACCAAAATCTTTTGCTTTTCCATATATTATAAAAGGAACTAGTTCAGGGGCCAGCTATAGGACTGCTTGTTTTAATCACAATTGAGTTCAGCAAGAGGGTTTCTCCGCTGGCCACTTGCTGAAACTGGCCTCAATGATTTCCTTCTAACCAGTCAAAAGGAATTCTTTCATATGAGTGAAATCATATATTTGTCTTTTTTTTTCTGACTAGTTTATTTCATATATATATATATATATATATATATATATATATATATATTTATATTTATATGAACACACACACACACACACATACACACACACACCACATCCTCTTTTTCCATTCATTTATTGGGCTGCTTCCATAACCTTGGAATTGTAAATAATGCTGCAATAGACATAGCGATGCATATATCTTTTTTCCCCCATCACATATACATTTTTTACTATTGGAGAAACTAGACTTTATTTTTTTTACTCTTAAAACTTTTTAAAGTTTTTATTCAAATGCCAGTTAGTTAACATACAATGTAATACTAGTTTCAAGTATAAAATATAGTGATTCAACACTTCCATACAACATTCTGTGCTCAATACAAGTGCACTCCTTAATCCTTATCACCTCTTTATGCCACTCTTTCCATCCACCTCCCCTCTGGTAACCATTAGTTTGTTCTCTGTAGTAAAGTGTCTGTTTCCTGGTTTGTCTGTCTCTTTTTTTTCCGTTTGCTCATTTGTTTCATCTCTTAAATTCCACATATGAGTGAAATCATATGGATTTGTCTTTCTCTGACTTATCTCACTTAGCATTATATTCTCTAGCTCCACCCATGTCATTGCACATGGCAAGATTTCATTCCTTTTGATGGATGAATAATATTCCATTATATATATGTATATATATATATATATATACATATATATATGTATGTATATATATATATACATATATATAATGGAATATTATATATATACATATATATATCATATATATATATACATATATATATCACACCCATCGACTGATGAATGGATAAAGAAAAACAAAAGTAGGTTATTCATTTTTTGAGTGTTAAATTTTATAGATTCTTTATATATTTTGGGCACTAATCCTTTATCAGATATGTCGTTTGCAAATATCTTTTCCCATTCAGTAGGTTGTCTTTTAGTTTTGTTGATTATTTCCTTTGCTGTGCAGAAGCTTTTTATTTTGATTTGTCCCAATAGTTTATTTTTGCTTTTGCTTCCCTTGCCTCAGAAGACATACGTAGAAAAATGTTGCTATGGCTGATATCACAGACATTACTGCCTGTGCTCTCTTCAAGGATTTTTATGGTTTCAGGTCTCACATTTAAGTCCTTAATCCATTTTGGGTTTGTTTTTGTGTATGGAGGACTTTTTCTTTAATTAAAAGTTTTGTTTTGACTTACATTTGATTGAGCAAGGCTCGAGATCCAGTAGGTAAGTGCATATGCTCTCCCTTGCTCTTTCTGCTTCAACCTCACTGGCCATTTTTATTCCCTGGAATTCCTCCCATCTGTTCATGGTGTTTATTTTTTGTGGAATGCTCCTTCTTATCCTCTTCGACTACTTCAGTTCTGCTTGTCCTTCAGTTCTCCTCAGGTGTCACTCCCTTCAATAAACCCTCACTGGTTTTCTGACTATTATAACATTATGATAGCATTCCAAGTATAGGATTTCACCCATATTGGAAATATACCTCTCCTTTATATGTCCTAGTTGTGATTTAATGTTTCTTTCTATGATTATTTGATTAATGTCTGTCTTCCCTGCCAATGTAAGCAATGGACTTAGTATATGGTAAGCATTCAATGAATATTTGTTGAGTGGGTAAATGGATGAATGAAAAACAGGATCATAGCCCTGCAGTGTCATTACAGTGAATCAACTTAGCCAGGGTCTTTGTGATTATTTAATAATCACAGGGAACGACTTAGCAAGTTGGTACAGGCCAGCCAGGCCCAGAAAGAGACACATCCCTGCAGTGGGACGTGGATACTCCAAGGGTTATTAGAGGTAACTCTCTGGGAGGCAAAGAAAACGGAGAGGCTCAGAGAAAGAAAGGTCAATGGCTCTGGGGAAACCATTTGAATTCCTACTCACTGATAGGAATAGTTCTAGTTAGCTGCCACTGCTTGAGGGCTTCTAAGCATCTAGAGTTTTGTATATCCCGATGTAAAGGGATTACAGCAGCATGGAGTGCAAACCTCCCTGAGAGAGGTTCATAGAAACAGTGAAAATGGATCAAAGGTCTCTTTCATTCTAAATGCAAGGGCTAATAAATGCAGACGAAATGTCTTAGAGATTTCGATGAAAGAATGATGCAAAATTACAATGAAATTGAAAAATATTCATAAGAGAGTTGGGGGGCAAGCGTCCAGAGGCAGCAAGAGTGTGTAGTACTTGTGGCCCCAATAGCTGCATATTAATCAGACTATTCCTGTAAATAAAGTATTGAATAGAGATGGAGTCTCTCTTTGCTGTTAACTATTTTCTGAATCTGGTTTTTCAGTCTTCCCGTGGACAGTGTGATCTTCCCAGTATCCCTTCTGGCAACATTCCAATAAATTATTTTTCTGTTTGCCCAGAATCAATTCATATTGCTTGTAAATAAGAAATCTTGCCCTATGACAGTGACAGAAAAATCTAGGAAAAGGCTCTGTCTGGTGGACTCCATGAACAAACACCAGTCAAACCAAATGCAGTGTCCAAAGGTGGGAAATGGCCAAAGGTGAAAGTGGGAATGCTCTTGGCAGATCAGCGAGACCTCAGCATGCAGAAATTCCACAACAAACCCCTTGTGGTGCAAGGTTTCTTCTGTGGCATGATAATTTTTTTTGGAGATAAGTTTTCATGAGACCCACTAGAGTGTTGAAGTCCCAAAACTCCTGCTTCCCGAAGTTGAAAGTGATAATGAATTCAGTGGTTTTCAGTGGGGCAGTTTTACCCCCCCAAGGGACATTTGCCAGTGTCTACAGACATTTTTGATGTCACAACTAAGGAAGAGGGTTGATACTGACCTATAGTGAATAGAGACCAAGGTTGTTGCAGAACATTCTATAACACACAGGAAAGCTCCCTATGACAGAGAATTATCTAGGCAAATTATCCGGTCAGTGTGTCAGTATTGAGAAATCCTGGTCTAAATAATGTGCTTGAAACTCTCTTGCTGCTGATTTTTTTTTTTTTTTTTTTAGTTCTTCATTATGTTTTTTTTTTTTTACAGAACTATTCACTTTATTTTTTTTGAAGCTTTTATTTTATTTATTTTATTAATTTATGCCCAAGTTAGTTAGGATATAACAACAATGATTTCAGGAGTCGATTCCTTAATGTCCCTTACCCATTTAGCCTATCCCCCTTCCCACAACCCCTCCAGTAACTCTCTGTTTGTTCTCCATATTTAAGAGTCTCTTATGTTTTGTCCCCCTCCCTGTTTTTATATTATTTTTGCTTCCTTTCCTTGTGTTCATCTGTTTTGTGTCTTAAAGTCCTTATATGAGTGAAGTCATATGATATTTGTCTTTCTCTGACTGACTAATTTCACTTAGCTTAATACCCTCTAGTTCCATCCATGTAGTTGCAAATGGCAAGATTTCATTCTTTTTGATTGCCGAGTAGTATTCCGTTGTGTATATATACCACATATTCTTTTTCCATTCATCCATCGATGGACACTTGGGCTCTTTCCATATTTTGGCTATTATTGATAGTGCTGCTGTAAACATTGGGGTGCATGTGTCTCTTCAAAACAGCATACCTGTATCCCTTGGATAATACCTAGTAGTGCAATTGCTGGGTTGTAGGGTAGTTCTCTTTTTAATTTTTTGAGGAACCTCCATACTGTTTTCCAGAGTGGCTGCACCAGCTTGCATTCCCACCAGCAGTGCAAAAGAGATCCTCTTTCTCCGCATCCTAGCCAACATCTGTTGTTGCCTGAGTTGTTAATGTTAGCCATTCTGACAGGTGTGAGGTGGTATCTCATTGTGGTTTTGATTGTATTTCCCTGACGATGAATGATGTTGAGCATTTTCTCATGTGTCGGTTGGCCATCTGGATGTCTTCTTTGGAGAAGTGTCCATTCATGTCTTTTGTCCATTTCTTCACTAGACTATTTGTTTTTTGGGTGTTGAGTTTGGTAAGTTCTTTATAGAAATTGGATACTAACCCTTTATCTGATATGTCATTTGCAAATATCTTCTCCCATTCAGTTGGTTGACTTTTACTTTTTCTGATTGTTTCCTTCACTGTGCAGAAGCTTTTTATTTTGATGAGGCCCCAATAGCTTATTTTTCTTCTGTTGCTCTTGCCTCCAGAGACATGTAGAATAAGAAGTTGCTGTGGCCAAAGTCAAAGAGGTTTTTGCCTGCTTTCTCCTTGAGGATTTTGATGGCTTCCTGTCTTACATTTAGGTCTTTCATCCATTTTGAAAACTCTCTTGCTTCTTAAGAAAATTTTGTATTGGAAGAAAAACCTTGTATTGGAAAATGTTAACTTTATATTTTGAGGTAGTATATAGGACTGCATTGTCCAGTAGAGTAGAAACTAGCTATTGGGCACCTGAAATAGGAATAGTCTGAATTGAGATATGCATATATGAAATACACCCTGGGTTTCTTAGTGTGGAAAAAATGTAGAGTATCTCATAATAATTTAAAACTATTGTTTATGTGTCAAAATTATAATTTTGAAATATTGAATATAATAAGCTGTTAAATTAATTCTACCTACTTCATTTTACTTTTTTTCCCTGTCTGGTAACTAGAAAATTTAAGTTATATATGTGGCTCATCTTATATTTCCATTGGACAACACTACCTAGAAAAGGAGGAGCTAGTGAATTAGAGATTTGGAGAGAGAGATTCTGCTCATATTGAAAAGAACAAAAGCTAAAAAGAAATAATCTTTCATTTATTCTTCTTCTAAAGGTCTTGGTTTGTTGATCTGAATAGGTACTTCATAATATAGGTCTTCCCAGGGCTCTCCCAATTCTATCTCCTGTAAAGTACATGAAATACTGAAATAGAAGTACACAAGTATGCTCATTAAGTGCAAGAATGACCATTCCAAAGGTCATTCAATTAAGTCCTGCTTGTAATTCTTTTTTGGATTCATAGGACAATGCAGTAACACACAGGCTTTATATTTTCTTCACTAAATGATCTAACTGTGGACTCTGTCCACTCTGGCCCCAAAAGTTCATGTTCTTTTTGCACTTTCCACACTGCCTTTTGCATGGATAACTCCTGTTTAGCCTTTAGGTTTCAGTTTCAATACCATTTCCTCTGGTAAGCCATCTGTGACAAGTGTCACTCTACAAGATTATGTGTTCCTTCTCCCAAAGCACTGTTGGTCTCTTTCTTGAAAGAGTCCTTCTCATAGTATACTTCAATGCCAGTTCAGTGTCTCATCTTCTTCATTAGACTGTGAGCCTTAATTGGCTGTTTCTGTATCTGGTTTGCTCACCGTTATGCTCTTAGCATTCAGCCCCAAGTATGACACATCATATGCTTTAGGTTAGGTTGACCAGAAGCAGACACCAGGGTAAGGATTTGTGTGCAGATGATTTTGTTAGAAAATGATCCCAGGAGAAAGAAAGTGGGGGGAACAAGACAGGGAAGGGGCAGAAACCCAGCAAGGGTGTCATTTCAGCTGATGTCTCACCTGAGAGGAGTATGAGGCAAGCCTCATCCCGATCTCAGTGAGAACTCTGGAATCTTACACCTCCTGTTTTTCCCAGCCCAAGTCAAGAGTTAGCTTTCCACTAGTCAGTCATTGGAAATGAACACTCTTGGGGGACATAAACTCATAGACCCTTTTGGTTCTCTGCCCTTGCAGGAAAAGCAGGCCAAGTGCTTCTCAGAGCCCAAGGGCATTTTATAAAGAGGATAGTAGGAGCAGGCAATTAAAAGCAAAGCACAGATATTGGAGAAGGGGTGTATAGAAATTGTAAAGGGAATCCGAGGAATCCAGAGGGAGCAGAAACAATGTTGGCTACATAGTAAATGCTAAAAAATTTTTGTTGGACGGATAACTTTAAAATCCTCTTTCAGGGGCGCCTGGGTGGCTCAGTTGGTTAAGCGACTGACTTCGGCTCAGGTCATGATCTCACAGTTGGTGAGTTTGAGCCCCGTGTTGGGCTCTGTGCTCACAGCTCTGAGCCTGGAGCCTGCTTCAGATTCTGGGTCTCCCTCTCTCTCTACCCCTCCCCTGCTCACGCTCTGTGTCTCTCTGTCTCTCAATAATAAATAAAAACATTAAAAAAAATCCTCTTTCAGATTGACTTGCAACAGCACAATTAATCCAAGCAGTTACGTGGATGTTTATGCTTAATATAATTGACAAAAGTAGCAGATACGGGATTGTGCCTTGCTAATTCTGGAACTGAAGAAATTTTTATGTCATTTTATATAGAATGAATGATCAGCAATTGATTGATCTACCTGAATATAGTTTTAAAAGAAACTTGGATAAACATATTAGTTATGAATCTACAATGTGTTTTTTTGAGGGGGAAGTCAGGATCTTTCAAAAACTTTCGTCTGATATTTTAGCTGATTTTAAAGAAAGAAACTACAATGTTCATCTATAAATCTTCTCTTCATACAACAGTTACAGAACTATTTTGTTTGCCAAACCAGTAGCTGAAACCATTATGGAATTACTTATGGATATGACCAGTGTAGAAAATAACCCAGTATGATAATATTCATAATTATGATCATTGTAAAAAAAATAAGTGATATAGCATCTTACTCTGATCTCAAGGCTGAATAGAAAAACCTGCTGAATGAAATCTTTGATCAGTATTTCCTAATTTATATGGGAACTGTAACGCTTCTCTTGAATTTATGTCATGGTGCTGCACCTCGTAGAGGGATCATTATGCATCATGGAAACAGTTCAGTCTCACTAGGATGGCTTCTGGTGGAGATTTACACTCCCAGAGTTTGTCTTTAAACCTGAGTGCATAACAAAATATAAATCAATTTACTACAGAAAGAAGAAAGCCATAAGGGAATGGTCAATGTAGTAAAGATTATAGAATGAATGATTTCAGGTCAAATAAGTGATGTTTCCTATAGCAGGCTTCTTATTTTTGCCTATTTTTTAAATATTTATTTATTTATGTTGAGAGAGAGCATGCAAATGGAGGAAGGGCAGAGAGAGAGGGAGAGAGAGAGAATCTCAAGCAGGCTCTGCACAATTAGTGCAGGGCCTGACGTGGGGCCTGAACCCACGAACTGAACCCTGAGATTATGACCTGAGCCGAAACCAAGCGTCAGTTGCTTAACTGACTGAGCCATCTAGATTCCCCAGGAATCTTATTTTTAATACTTTTCACAGATACTAGCACTGTGCATGATTATTTGCAGCTGTACTGACTTTAACTTTTAATTTTATTACTTTAACAAAGTAAATTCTTTTCAGAAAATAGAAATTAAAATTGGGATAAATTAAGGGGAAAGTAATTCCATCTGGGAGGAATCACCAACATCACCTCAGATTTTATCTTTACTTTTCTACTTCCTTGTTAATGAGTGAACAAACTATTTTATCGGAAGAGTGTTGGAGAACACATATTAATACATATTCCATATTTTCTGCAATGTTTCATTAATCTGGCTTTGGAGGAACATAGCGTACAATAATAAAAAAGGAACATTTACTCACTCCAGGTAAAATTAATGTTACAGTCTTATATGACAGAAATATTAAAGTTTGTATATTTATAGCAGTGAAGTAGTTCTTTAATTAAAAACACAAGAAATTATGAAGGCAGGTAATATGAAAGAAGAGCATGTGTATAGAAAAGCAATCAATACATTTAAAAAATAATTCCAATCAATGAAACAAACTTTAGACTGTACACAGGTAAAGAATTAGAGAAGTGGAAAAGAATTTTGAGTAATTCACTTTGAAAACAGCACAGAGAGATGGATATCAAATATTAAGCAGCAGTTGAGAGCTATGGAAATAAATTGAGAACTTTCAGCATACACTTACTAAGATTTCTGGAGGAAGAGAATGGAGAGAATGTTGAAGAAACAAAATTTGAAACATTAGTGACAGGAACAAAGGCAGAGAACTCAAGATGAAAGGGCACTGTAAGTAGGGGCTGGAATAAAAACACCTGCATCCTATACTTGGTGTTGAAACAGCAGAATATCAAGAGAAAAAGAGATTCTTAAAAGCTACCACAGAGAAAGGACAGACTACCTAGAGTGTCAATGAATGAGACAACTAACTTTACATCATTAACAAAGAGCTGCCAGAAACAATGGTGGCATCTCTTGAAGGTAGTGAGGGAAAATAACTGATAACTTAAAATTTTATATCAGCTTGATTATCATGAAAGAGGGAGGAGAGCATAAGCTAGACATTTGAGACATACAATAACTAGGAGAGTTTTCCAGCTACAGTCTCTCATTGAAAGAAATATTAAATCATTTTCTTCAGCAAGTAGGAAGTCAACCTCTGAGGAGAGTGAGATACAAGAAATTAAATGTATGAGCACAGAAATTAAATATGAAATTTTGATAGTATTAATTAACTATTGGATATAACAACAATGCAGAACAAATATGTGTGAATAAAAAGGAAAAGGGTATTATTCTAGGAAGCAATGCAAGTATTACTGTAGGAAGTAACAGGGGCACCTTGTTTTGTGAAAAATTAAAGGGTGTTGAGGTCAGCATCATTTTCAAAAGGAAGAAAGGGATCTTGAAGAGCTTCAAACTTAGAAAAACCAAGACCCAAATAAATATGTTAAACAATATAAGAGTACCCTCCATTTTTCTCCAGCAGAGAGAGAAAACAAGGAAGTATCCAAACATTTATTAAAGTAACAAAAAGCTACAAAAGAGAAAGTGAAAAATAGGGTGGCAAAAAAAGAGGGTAGCTTATAACACAATACCTACTGATTCCTCTGGTGACAGCTTCAGTTCTTCTCAGTTTTGTCTATCATAGAAATAAGAACATGGGGCGCCTGGGTGGCGCAGTCGGTTAAGCCTCCGACTTCAGCCAGGTCACGATCTCGCGTTCCGTGAGTTCGAGCCCCGCGTCAGGCTCTGGGCGGATGGCTCGGAGCCTGGAGCCTGTTTCCGATTCTGTGTCTCCCTCTCTCTGCCCCTCCCCCGTTCATGCTCTGTCTCTCTCTGTCCCAAAATAAATTAAAAAAAAAAAAAAAAAAAAAAAAAAAAACGTTGAAAAAAAAAAAAAGAAATAAGAACATGTGATTTCACATATCAGCACGTTTTCAATCATATTGGTAGCTCTTTCTGACTCTGGTCATTGCACTAAAGAAATGCTCTAGTATCTCTTTATGGTCCTACTCAAAGATGCACTGTCCATTTTTACTTCTCAGTGGAATCTGAAATTAAGACGAGAGGATTTGGTGGAGTCCTCATATTCTCCTTCATCCACCTTTCTTTTCCATCTCCACCTCTCCCCCTGGGATTTTCAATCAGTTTCCCAGGAAAGCGAGGCAAATTAAACCCCCTCTGAAGGTATATTCTTTGAATCCTAAATCAGATCACTTGAACTGTTAAGTACTGGTTCCTATATGGGAATATGGAACCATGTCTTCGTATTAGAGGTGAAAAGAGAGCAATATTGGACTTTACAGAAAGAAAATGAAAGTGTATTAACTTGTTAATATGAAAGAACGATAAAACATACCTTATTTTCTGGATGATCAATAACTGAAATATTGAACAACCAGTTATTCAGCCAATTGCTCTAGGTACTATAGAGATGTATTTACCCGTGTATATGACTTTCATCTCATCATAGTATGTCATCTCATCATGAGACTTGATTGAAAAAAATAATAACCTCTTTTCAAACTAGCAAAATTTTAATTTATTACATTTTACTCATTGCAAGATTAAGCATATTTTGGCAGAAAATATGGAGAGAACAGAAAAGATTAATGAAGATACTGCTTGAGACAACCCCTATTAAAATTTTGGAATTTTTTTTCTTTCAGTCTTTTATTTAAGTACTTGAAAAAAATGTTGGCTCTCCCTTTTAGCTTAAAAACAAATTTAATCTTTAGTGGGTTTCTGTGTTATACTTGGAATGCTCAGTGACAAGACTATGGCAAGCACTCAGTAAATGAAAGAATGGATGGACGGATGCATGCATAAATAAATGGAGTCATGGATCAGTGAATAGACTGTGAATGCAGTTCATCAGGGGAAAAATCATGTATTCACATTCAGGGCTCAATCCCAGAGACCCTAGTGCACAAAGGATGAAATGCAAACAATTATGAAGGTGGGTTATGGTGGAATAACCTAAATACCAAGAAATAATAATGTCCACTTTACTCTGAAAATAATAACAACTAATCCCAAATACAAAATTCATGCTTTGGGGAAAAGAATAGAGTGATTTTCAGATGAGTGCTAATGTCATCTATGTCGTCTCTATGCACCTCAGCCTTGGAATTACACATGACATGTGCAGGAAATGTAGCTGTAATTAGGAAGTTTCCCCATTCTGTAATATTACTGTTCATTTTACTTTATAAAATGACACCATTGCATATAATATAAAAGGTATTTGAGTTAAGCTGGGCTTCTTAGATTCTTCTCTCCTCTAGCTTCCTCAAGATATAATTGACATGTAAACTTGTGTAAATTTAACTTGTACAACATAGTTATTTGAAATACGTGTGTGTACATATATATATATATATATATATATTTTTTTTAAAGTTTATTGATTTATTTTGAAAGACACAGAGACAGTGCAAGCAGGGGAGGGACAGAGAGAGAGGGAGAGAGAGAAAATCCCAAGCAGGATCTGGACTACCAGCTGCGGAGCCTCACATCGGGCTTGAACCCACAAACTATGAAATCATGACCTGAGCCAAAACCAAGAGTTGATGGCTTAACCAACCATCATCGCCTCACATATTTACATTTTTTGGTATGTGAGGTGAGAACTTTTAAGCCTTACTCTCAGCACTTTCAAGTGTATAATATAGTATAGTTAACTATAGTCACCCTATAGTCACAATAATGTAATGGTGTACATTACATCCCCAGAATTTATTCATCTTATAACCAGAAGTTTGTACCCTTTGACCAACTTCACTCATTTCTAACCCCCTCCACACACCTTTCCAATCCTGGTAACCACCATTCTGCTCTCTGCTTCAGTGAGTGCGGTATTTTAGATTGCACATATAAGTGAGATTATACAGTATTTGTCTTCTCTGATTTATTTCACTTAGCATGATGCACTCAGCTTTCATCCATATTGTTGCGAACGACAGGATTACCTTTTTTATGGCTGCATCTATTCCATTGTATATATATGACATATATTCTTTATTTATTCATCTGTTGATGGACACTTAGGTTGTTTCCATGTCTTGACTATTGTAAATAATGCTGCAGTGAACATGGGGGTGCAGGTATTTCTTTGAGATAGTGATTTCATGTCCACATATACTCAGAAGTGGGGTTGCTGGATCATATGGTAGTTCCATTTTTAATTTTCTGAGAAACCTCCATACTGTTTTCCATAGTGGCTGCACCAATTTACATTCCAACCCACAGTGCACAAATGTTTCCTTTTCTATATTTCCTTGCCTACACTTGCTATTTCTTATCTCTTTGATAATAACCATTGTAATTTGAATAAGGTGGTATCTTATTGTGGTTTTGATTTTCATTTCCCTGATTATGATTAATAATGTTTAGCATCTTTTTATGTACTTGTTGGCCATTTGAATATCTTCTTTGAAATAATATCTACTTGGATCCTTTGCCCATTTTTAAAACAGATTATTTGTGGGGCACCTGGGTGGTTCAGTCGGTTAAGCATACGACTTCAGCTCACATCATGATCTCGCAGGTTCATGAGTTTGAACCCTGCGTCGGGCTCCGTGCTGACAGCTGAGAGCCTGGAGCCTGCTTCAGATTCTGTTTCTTCCTCTCTCTCTTTGCCTTTCCCTTGCTTGCACTCTGTCTCTCTCAAAAATAAATAAACACTAAAAAAAATTTAAAGTAGATTATTTGTTTCTTTTTTGCCACTGAGTTGCATAAGTTCCTTATATAATACGGATATCAATCCCTAATCAGATATGTGCTTTGGAAGTATTTTCTCCCATTCTGGAAGTTGCCTTTTCATTTTTTTTTTACTGTTTTTTGTTTTTGTTTTTGTTTTGTTTTACTGTGCAGAAGCTTTTTAGTTTGATGTAGTCCCACTTGTATATTTTTGCCTTAGCTTGTATTTTTGGTGTCATATCCAAAAAATTGCCAAAACCAATCTAAAGGAGCTTTCCCCCTGTTTTCTACCAGGAATTTTATAGTTTCAGGTCTTATGTTAAGTACTTAATCTGTTTGACTTTTTGAGAGATGGATTTTTTTTTTTTATTGATTTCTTCTTTGACTCATTGATTGTTCAAGAATGTGTTAATTTCTTTAAAAAAATTTTTTTAATGTTTATTTATTTTTGAGACAGAGAGAGACAGAGCATGAACAGGGGAGGGGCAGAGAGAGAGGGAGACACAGAATCTGAAGCAGGCTCCAGGCTCTGAGCTGTCAGCACAGAGCCCGACGCGGGGCTCGAACTCACGGACTGTGAGATCATGACCTGAGCTGAAGTCGGGCGCTTAACAGACTGAGCCACCCAGGCGCCCCTGTTACTTAATTTCTATAAATCCATGTATTTGTGAATTTTCCAGTTATCCTGTTATTGACATTTAGTTTCACACTACTGTACCCAGAAAACTTATTTGATATAATTTCTATTCTTTTGAATATGTTGAAGCTTGATTTGTGGTCTTTCATATGATCTATCCTAGTAAGTGTTCGAAATGCTTGAGAAAAATGTGTATTCTGTTGCTGTTGGATAAAATGTTCTGTATATGTCTCCCAGCTTCACTTGGTCTATCGTGTTGTTCAAATCTACTGTTTCCTGATTGATTCTCTGTCTGGATGATCTGTCCATTGTTAAGACTGTGATATTAAAGTCCTCAACTATTATTGCAGTGTTGTTCATTTCTCCTTTTAGTTAGGCTAGTATTTGCTTTATATGTTTACATGTTCCAATGTTGGGTATATAAATATTTATAATCGTTATTTTTTTCTTGATGGATTGACCTTTCTGTTATTGTATAATGACCTTCTTTGTTCCTTTTGACCATTCTTAGCTTAAAGTCTGCTTTGTTGGATATAAGCATAGTTACCTCTACTTTCGATTACCATTTATTTGAAATATCTTTTTTTATCCCTTTATTCACAGTCTGTGGGTATCCTTAGAGTTGAAGTGAGTCTCTTGTAGGCAGCATATGGTTGAATTTTGTTCTTTTTATCCATTCAGCCATTCTTTCTTTTGATTGAATAATTTAATCCATTTATATTTAAAATAATTATTGATAGATAAGACTTACTATTGCCATTTTGTTAATTGTTTTCTGACTGCTTTGTAGGTCCTTTGTTTTTTGTTTCCTCTCTTGCTGTCTTCCTTTGTGATTTTATGATGTCTCATAGCAGTATGCTTTGACTCCTTAATCTTTTAAATATCTACTACAGATTTGTCTTTTGTGGTTATCATGAGGCTTACATAAAATAACTTATATTTATAATATCCTGTTTTAAGCTGATAACAACTTACTCAATAGCATACAGAAACTTAATACTTTTCCCCCCCCCCATTAGGTTATTGATGTTACAATTTACATCTCTTTTTATATCAAGTAACAAATTATTGTGATAACAAATATTATTGTAATAACAATAAAAATTATTGTAGCTATGGTTAATTTTAATATTTGATTTTAACTTTTCAGCTAAAGTTGAGGTGATTTATATACCACCATTACAATATTAGAGAATCTGAGTTTGGCTATATATTTATTATTCTTTTTTTTTTTTTTTTTTTTTTTTTTTTTTTTTTTTTATTTTTGGGACAGAGAGAGACAGAGCATGAACGGGGGAGGGACAGAGAGAGAGGGAGACACAGAATCGGAAACAGGCTCCAGGCTCCGAGCCATCAGCCCAGAGCCCGACGCGGGGCTCGAACTCACGGACCGTGAGATCGTGACCTGGCTGAAGTCGGACGCTTAACCGACTGCGCCACCCAGGCGCCCCTATATATTTATTATTCTTAATGAGTTTTACACATTTATGTTTTATGAAGGTAATTAGCATTATTTTATTTCCAACTGAAAATGATGCTTTAGTGTTTTCCTTTAGACAGGTCTAGTGGTAATGAACTCCCTCAGCTTTTGTTTGTGAAAATTTCTCTCTTTTTCATTTCTAAAGGACAGCTTTCTTGGGTATAGTATTCTTGATTGACAGAATTTTGGTTTCAACTTTCCCCCCCCCCCCCCCAATGTTTTGAATATATCATCCAACTCTCTCCTGGCCTGCAAAATTTCCATTGAAAAAATGCTAATACTCATGAGGGTTTCCTTGTATGTGACTTGTCACTTTTCTCTTGCTGCTTTCATAATTCCCTCCCTTTGACTTCTGACAATTTAATTATAATGTATCTTGGTATAACCCTTTTTGGACTCAACCTATTTGGGGTCTTTGGGTCTCATGAATCTGGATGTCCGTCTCTGCATGTTTGGGAAGTTTTCAGCCATTATTGCTATAATAAACTTTTTGTCTCTTTCTCTTTCTCTTTTCCTTTATGCTACATAGTTAGCTAAGGGCCCAGAACACTATTGGGAAACCTTAAAAAATGTGATCAAATAAGTGGGTATCTCTAATATCATGCAATGATCTTCCTTTCTCCCTATTGTTGTTGCTATTAGAAAGAAAATTATGAAGATATGATTGACCTCTACATCAATATTGCTGATGACATACATTGAATGTAGGTAATATCAGTGTTGAATAAATCAAAATTAAAATTGACATGAGAAATTGGACTGTGGACCAAATGATCCATATGAAATCTAATTTTAAAAACTTATTTTTGGAGGAAAATATCAATAGTACAGTAGAATACAAATATGGGCAAGGGTAGACTTGACAACAATGCATGTGAAAAACATGGATTTTATAAGCTGTCTGGTCACCACAAGCTGATTATATGCTTTGATTGCTGGAAAAACAAATATGATAGGAAATAGAAATATTATATTACATTAGGAAGTATGCCTGAGACTTGTTTGTTTAAACTTAAAGAGAAACATCTGAGTTGCTGATGATGTGCAGTGTGAAATGATATAATGCCTCTCGAAGCAGTGAGCTATGTGCCACTGGCAGGGTTCAAGTCAAACCTGGAAGTTTATATAAGAAGGATAAAATTCGTTTAGTAGAAAGGCTGAACTATGTGACCTCAAGGAGTGCTTCAATTCTGAGGTTCTAAGATTTTAGTGGAAGTTCCTTGAACTTTAGTTCATGTTATCCATAAAATGAGAGGGCTTTCAGAGCAAGTAAGGTATATCTAATGAAGTTTTGTGCAAAAATATTGGACATGTTTAGACAAGTTCAAAATGAGCAAAATCCATGGTCTATCACAACGAAAAATTTTCTAAATTACAGTGTTATTTTAATTTTTATTGTCATGTAATTAATGTACTGGTTCTGGAGCTTTATACAGAGTGACATGGAATTTGTCAGTATAGTGACTCACTCAGTTCTTCTGTTTTAAAAGAGATAACAAAAGTTTTATTTTATTTTTTCTCTAATTTGAGAATATTTGAGTTTCCTCATACCATCAGGCAACTAGGAACCCCAGCTTTCCAGTCCTCAGCTAGATCTTGAAAGAAAAACTGAAACCATTAGGCTCTTCTAAAAAGGCTTTTTCAGACTGGACCTATTAAATAAGCCTGGAATTCTCTAGAACAGGAATTCTCAAAATGTGATCCATGGGCCCCTGGGGTACTCAAGGCCTTTTCTGGAAGTCAATGAGGTTAAAAGTATTTTTTTTAATATTTTATTTTATTTAAGTTTGTTTATTTATTTTGAGAAAGAGAGAGTATGCATGTGAGCAAGGGGCAGAGAGAGAAGGAGAAAGAGCATCCCAAGCAGGCTCCGTACTGTCAGCATGGAGCCTGACATGGTGCTTGAACTCATGAACTGTGAGATCATGACCTGAGCCAAAACTAAGAGTTGCACGCTTAACCAACTGGGCCACCCAGGTGCCCCTAAAACTATTGTTGTAATAATATAAGACTGTTTGCATTTTGCACTGCATTGATATTGTGTTTGCATTTTGCACTGCATTGATATTGTGCTGATAGTATAAAGTCTGTGGTGTATAAAACTAAGTACAAATCAAGGCAGTTTCACCAACGTATATTAATAATCATGTTTTCCTCATTGCTACACACTCAGAAATGTCACTTTTACTTAAGAATGTCCTTTATGAAGCAGTAACATTGTTAATCTAATTAAATCACTCTAGAGTGTACTTTCTAAATATTCAGGGTGACACAATGAGAGGTATGCATAAAGCAATTGTATACTTAGAGTTGTAAAGCTGTTTCATGGAACTTAGAAGTTCCATTTTCACTTGAAAAATCTATTAGCAGACAAAATACGGTTATCTAGACTTGGGTATTTGCAAATATTTTCTCAAAGTTTAATGAAGTAAGCTGTCACTCAAGTTTTCAAGTGAAAATTAGAATTTTAGAAAATGTGGAAAATGACATTCTTTTTTCCAAGAGTTTTTGGTGAGATCAGTGGTGATATTAACAAATATTAGTTTCTGATATTGCATATTAAAATCTGTCAACGTTTTGAAGATCTGCATAGCTCAGCGAACCAGTGTGTTCCAAATGACTGTGATGTTACAAAATCACTCATGTTAAAAGATCCATTCAGAGTACAAGAAACACCAACAGTGTCACATCACAGCGTATGCGAAGTTCATTGAGATTGTTTCAGATTCCTTACTGCAATTTCCATTTAAGTAACTAACTCTTGTTGAGTTTTGACATAGCATCAATAAGAAAATCCACAAATATTTGAAAGGCTATTAAAATGCTCTTCTCTTTCCAACTACATAGTTTTGTGAGGCCTAATTTTCTTCATATACTTTGGTCCAAAAAATGCATGGCATTGGACAATGCAGAAGCTGATATGAGAATACAGCTGTATTCTACGAGGCTGGACACTAAAGGGATGTGCAAAATGTAAAACATGCTACTCTTCTTCATTTTTTGTTTGTTTTGGGAAATACAATTATTTTTTTCATAAAATATGTTATCTATGCCAACTAATAATGTATTTTAAAAGAATAAATCTTTCCCAGTTTTAATTTCTAATACTACAAATATTGATAGGTCCAAAAACAAAAGTTTTTAGATTTCCTTGATAATTTTAAGTGTAAAGAAATTAAGAATATGCTGGGGCTGCAAAAAGACGATTCTATCAGGACCTCCTTTTTAAAAAGTGACTCTATTTGCCATGACACACCCTTTTCTTGACTTTGCTCATGGCCTTAAAATAAGTTGCTAAAGTTGAGGTCTTGATCACTGTAAAAGCTTCACTAAGTTTCCTCCAAATCCATGAACTTCACTGCCCTGAGTAAACCCCCTTTGGGAAATTATAGCTTGTGCAATTGAGAGTCCTCTCAGCCTCTCTTGGACGGGAAATAGTTCATTTCAGTGGTTGCATTTCGTATGGTGTGAAATGATCCCTACATCAGCCCCCTGCTGTGGGAGCCATTATCAACCTGGAAATGGAAAACAAAGCCAAAAATAGGGTACAAATGTGACCTACTAAGAAAAAAAATTGAATGAAAACTCAAACTTGAATTATTACGGGATAGCTATCTTTAGAAAGACCTAAATTTAAAATGAATACATACAGATTTCCTTTAACACATACTTTCCTCTGGGCAGGTAAATGCTTGTGTCCTTCTCAATCACTAAATAGAGAATCTTAAACCTAATGAATAGAAGTCATAGTCAATTAATGAGCCATTAAAAATGGCTTCATGTTTCTAAAAATTCATGTTTCTAAAATTATAATGTAAGTCAAGGGGATAATATTATTTGATTTATAATAATTAGATTCACAGGAAACTTCTTTGGAAATCTCTTTACTAAATGATCTACAAATAGTGTGCATGTAAGAGTAGAATACAAACTTTACACAGTGTCTTTAGCCATTGACAATGATTTTATTTTATTTTATTTAAAAATATTTTAATGTTTATTTTTGAGAGAGAGAGACAGAGAGACAGAGTGCGAGCAGGGGAGGAGCAGAGAGATTGAGACAGAATCCAAAGCAGGCTTTAGGCTCTGAGCTGTCAGCAGAGAGCCCAATGTAGGGCTTGAACTCACGAGGTGTGAGATCATGACCTGAAGCTAAGTCAGGTGCTTAACCAACTGAGCCACCCAGGCACCCCAACAATGATTTTAAAATGAGGCTGCTCAGAATGGCTTTTGTGGCCATTGAAATGATTTCTCACATATTGGAAATTTCATTAAACTATAAATTATGGAGGAAATGTAATGCCTTTTTCTGAGAAATTACTTGAATACTCAGAAATATTATTAATGCTAATGACTGGCTAAAAGTCAAACTAATGAACCAAATTGTGGCAAAAGTCTATGCTTATGATTAACATGCTATCAAATTTATTTTTAATTAATTCAGGTACTGCATACTGAAGCTTCCTTATAAGTTATAAGCCCTAACTTTCAATTAAGGAGCTATTATTGCACAGCTACAAAATATATAACAATAGGTAGCATTGATTGAGTGCTTGCTATATATGCAAGGTACTACTTTAAGTGCTATATGTCGTTTTATTTAATTCTTTCAGTGAACACTATGAAGCTTATACTATTGTTATATTCTCTTTAAAGATAAAGAAGTAGACTCTTAAAGGCCCAGAAACACAAAGGCAATAAAGTATAGTTATGATTAGAACTCAAGCAAAAGATTTAAAAGTGAACTACCATAAGATCCATCAATCTCACTTGAATATATATCTGAAAGAAATGACATCACTATTTTGAAGAGATATCTGTACCCGCATGTTTTGTACATTATTAGCAATAGCCAAGACATAGAAACAATCCAAGTGCCATCAATGGATGAATGGATAAAGAAAATGCGGTGTATACTTATATTTAACAGAATAATATTTATCCATTAAAAAAGAAGGAAATCTTATCTTTTGCAACAACATGGATGAACTCTGAGGGCATTATGCTAAGTGAAATAAGTTAGACACAGTAAGACAAATGCTGTATGATCTCACTTATATGTGGAATCTAAAAAAAGCTGAACTCATAGAAACAGACAGCAGATTGATGATTACCAGGGGCTGGAGGTGGGAAATGGGGGGATGTTGGTCAAAGGGTAACAAACTTCCAGTTACAAGATGAATAATTCTGAGGATGTTAGAATTATAGTGTAGTGACTATAGTTAACAATACTGTATTATATGCTTGAAAGTTGCCAAGAGAGAAAATCTTAATGCTCCCATCACACAAATTCACAAAAATTTTGCATATGTGTGGTGATGGAGATGTTTACTAACTCTATTGAGGTCATTGTTTCCCAATGTTTCACAATATGTGTGTATATGAAATCATCACATTGTAAACCTTATACTTACAAAATGATATATGTCAATATGATCATGGGTTTCCAAACATCACTTTGAGACCCTGCTACATTTTTTGACATATACCCGAAAGTGGAATTGCTGGGTCACATGGTAATTCTTTGTGTAACTTTTTTGAGGACCATATTTTTTTTCCACAGTAACTATACCATGTTACATTCCTATCAGCAATGCGCGAGTGTTCCAATTTCTCCACATCCTCACCAACACTTGTTATTTTCTGTCTGGTTGTGTTTTTATAATAGCCATCTAACATGTGAAGCAGCTTCATATTGTGGTTTTGATTTGCATTTCTCTAATAATTAGTGATATGGAGCATCATTTTCTGTGTTTATTGGCTATTTTATATATCTTCTTTGGAGAGTGTCCCTTCAAGACCTGTCCCATTGTTGAACTGTTGGTTTTTGCTATTGTTGAGTTGTAGTTCTTTATGTATTCTGTATTGCTTCCCCAACTTTGCGTCTGTTTTCTCTTTTTAATTACTCTCTCTGTAGGTTTTGGTTTCCAGAATCGGACATAGAAACAATAGCCTTAAATACAGTGCTTAACCAGCCCAATGATTGTGTAAGATCAAATCCTATAATAAGTTTCTTATTATAAATGTCTCTTAGGAGGTCTGCTTCTCTGATTATACCCTGACTAATATTAATAGTTCTTTACAAAAGCCCCATTAACGAAAGAAACACGATCATTGTGTTCCATATTATCCACAACACAATGACTTTGTCAGGGTCAAACTCCTGGTAATTTATGGAGTCTGGACTCAGGTCTACTACCTCTGAGTCCGTGTTCTTTCAGCAGGACTATGTTGTCTTCTTTAAAGCAAGGAAAAACGTGAGTGTCTCAGCTCATTAAAGTGTCTCAGCCTTTCCTATAACATTTCCTTTCATGAAGTGTTAACAGTAATAACCGCTTTATCAATGACATGGTTTCTGAGTCAGTCGCAAAGTATTTTCATTATCCTCCAGGTTACCCAGATGACCTAACTGTTGTCTAGGGCCATCCTAGCCATGTCAATCATGGCCAACGTGAAAGAAAATGAACACTTTGTCCTGCCACCATTATGAATAAACATATACATGATATTCCAGAGTGTGATAGGCCAAAAATAACAGGGTCACCCTGTCTAGTTCTGGTCCCCAAAATAAATGAAACTTTAAACATTTCCTCTAAATTACTCACTCCCTAGCAAAATAACGATAACCCTTTTGCACAATTGATTTCTAAGGTTATGTGATATCTTTTGTGGATATAATAACTAGGTGAGAAAGTTGTTTTACTACTATAAATAGATTGATTTAAACTATATAACTTTGATAATTTCACAGATTTCTTCCTTTAAGTTCATGTTGTAGGCATTTTTTTTGACAAGCTAATATTTCTGAAGTCTGACTTTTGCCAACTTTTTTATAAGCAAAGCTCTTTTCTAAGTACTTTGATGTCTGAGTCTTCCTTTCACATGAACATTCTTTTATGTTTCTTAGGATGGAAATATCTCTGATTGTTGGTGGGAGAGTTTAAAAAAGGGGGTGTTTTTCTCTTTGATTGACTCTACATAACACAAATTTGTAAGCAAACTTTATACCAGTATTCCTGGTAGTTTACTACATAACAAGACCCAGCTCAGGAAATTCATGTTCTAATTTCGATCATGGGGCTATGAGAAGGGAGGATGGAACAAAGCTGAAGTCTGGAATATATGTTTTATTTCATATCATTCCTAGTATTAGAATGTAGTCTCTAGTGTCATAACTATTTGAGTTGAAACTTGAACTCTACAGCTTATTAGCCATAAACTTTCAAAAGTTTTATATAAATGTTCTTAGTTTCTTTGTCTCCTAACTAGGGAAAACAACAGTACCAACATAATGGCACAGAGAAAATGAAATGAAATAATGCAAACATTGAGTTTAGCATAGAATCTGTCACATAATCAGTGCTCAGTAAATGTGAGCTATACTTGTTAAATCTTGTGGTATTTTGGAGATTATTTGAGCCTGTTGGAAAAGGGTGAAAAGTGGCCTGATTATTTAATGAAAAGAAGTGTTGACCATATCGCTGGTGCTAGGCATAAAAATTCAAGGGACCAAATTAAGTACATGCTTAATTCAGTTTGCTTTGGGGATGGGCATCTGAGATGGTGTGTCATATAACAAACTCCTTTTGTGATATTGGAAAGTAAAATGCTGTGGAGAACAAGCATGAAATCACATAATATGTCTGAAGCAGGATCAAATTTGGAATGGTGAACAATCTGGTGAGTCAGAGGAGAATGAGTTTAGAATAAAAGCTGATTGGTGGGGGAAAAGGAAGGTCATAGGAAATATTTGAGATCGGTCTATCTTTGCCTTTATTGGATGATAGGAGAATGATTTATAAATTATCCAGTTGCCTTGTAATCAAAGCGATGCAGAGTGATCCTAGTTTGGAGAATCTTTGAATGGGTTGTGTAAATCCTCACATTAATTGGACATGGTAAGGAATTAATATTGAACAATTGTCTTTTCTGATAGTGAAATTTTTGGCATTTATTACAAACTTATGCATTATATATTTGTCTTCTTGGTCTTGCAGGTGAGAAAACCAAAGCTCAGTGGAAGAAATGTGTTAATTATGGCTTTTTTATGGCAGAAACTCAAAACCCAGTTGGAACTAGCTTAAGCAAAATGGGCAACTAATTGGCTTAAATACCCAAACCACAAAAAGGGCAGGAACAAGGCTGAGTCCCAGAGTTTTTTTGGAATAAGGGAAGGTAGTGATGCCAGGCCCTATTCTCCTACTGGCTCTTACTCTCCCTGCATTTTTCTGCATATCAACTTCATTCTTGCATATTGGCTTTTGCCATTATGGCTGGGAACATGGTCCTGGGCAGCTCTTTCCCTTACAGTTCTGCAATCCCACCCAAGAGACATAGACGATAACTCTGATTAGTTTTATGTGGAGTATGTGCCCATTCCTGGACCAATGAAAGTGACAGGGGTTTGGGTACTAGATTGGTTGCTTCCACTACAGCCTCAAGTTTGGAGTCAGGAGAGAAGAGGTCCACCTCAGCTTCCCATAATAATTTACATTTAAAAAGGGGAGGATGAGGAAAACAAAACCAATAATTGAATGCTATGGGTAACTTGCCCATGATATTACAAATCTATACATGATGAAGGAAGGATTGGAACCAGTTCTGTTTATGCCTTTGTCTCCAAAGCCTTTGCTATTTCCCTGTATGCCTCCATTGATCTAGTTAATGGCCAGCAATATATGACTTGTTTCAGGACCAGAGTAGAGGGGGGATAGAATATTCCATATTATGAGTTTTACCACCAAAAGTGATTTAATCTCCTTCCAACTTCTACAACACAGCATCTACATCACTTTATAATACCTGTCACTTATGACTCCATGTTATTTATTCACATTACAGTGTGCATGAACTGGTGCTGTACCATTTTCTCTCTTTTATTGAATAGAAAGCTCCTGGAGGAAAGGAAGCCCTGTGACATAGCACCTAGAATAGTTCTCTGCTCTTATTTAGTGCTTCATAAATGTTCTGATAGTCTTCCCAAAACAGGTAAGATAGTATTTTCAAGTAGCCATCATTTCTTTCCTTTAGTGACATGCTTGTTAAAGTATGAGTACACATAGAAAAGTGCACAAATCATAAGTATACAGTTCGATGTAGTCTCACAAATTGGGAAACACCCATGTAAGCAGCCTAGATAAAAACAAAAGAAAACAAAGCAAAACAGAGCTAGTAACCCCAAAAGACCCTTTCTGCCTATTGCAATCACTGCTTGCTCCAGGAATAATATAAGATGCTTGTTGTTCTTAACGATGTCTAACAAAGGTATCATATCTTTTAAATATGCTATGCAATGATATAAACTCCCTCTTCAATGCTCTCAGAAGGCCCCCATCATATAACCTTTTGATATTTTGCCTGAGTCTAAAGCTGTGGTATGGGGAAGAATCTAGCAAGAAATAAATCCTGCCATTTGCAACAAAGCGGATGGAACTAGGGTGTATTATGCTAAGTGAAAGAAGTCAGTCAGAGAAAGACAAATACCATATGATTTTGCTCGTATGTGGAATTTAAGAAACACAACAGATGAACATAGGGGAAGGGAAGGAAAAATAAGATGAAAACAGAGAAGGAAGCAAACCGTAAGAGACTTAAATGCAGAGAACAAGCTGAGGGTTGCTGGAGGGAAGGTGGGTGGGGAGATGGGCTATGTGGATGATGGGCATTATTAGGAGGGCAATTGTTGGGATGAATACCGGGTGTTATATGTAAGTGATGAATCACTGTGTTCTACTCCTGAAACCAATACTACACTGTATGTTAACTAACTTGAATTTAAGTAAATAAAATTTTTTAAAAGTGTTTATTTTTATTTTGAGAGAGAGAGAGAAGGGGAGGGGCAGAGAGAGAGGGAGACAGCATTCCAAGGAGGCTCCATGCTGTCAGCACAGAGCCTGATGTGGGGCTTGAAACCACGAACTGTAAGATCATGACCTGAGCCGAAGAGTTGGACCTTTAACCAACTGAGCCACCCAGGTGCCCCAGAATTTAAATAAATAAATTTAAAAAAAAAAGAAAAGAAAAAAATCTAATGAGATGTTCAGCCAAGAATACACTTGTGAAAGGATGTTAAAGTTGTACAGATTATCTAGCTCCTGGAACAGGCTTGCACACAGAAAACCAAAGAGGTTTTCTGACCTCTTACTAAGATCTGTAGTGGCCCAACAGAAAGCAAGGCATCACTCCTATGTTTTATCTGATTGGATGAGGGTTTCCTCATTTTGGTTTTTGGTTTCTTCCTGTGATATTTAATTTTCTTTCTTCTTCTTCTTTTTTTTTTTTTTTTAGCAAATACTCTTTTTTCCTGTAATCTCCTTTATAAATTTTGTGGTACATGAGAAGGCTGCTTATGGGATCTCTAGTGTTTGTTGTACAAATATAGCATCTGGATCTTCTGTCTTCACCTTTATCTCTTTAGCAAGTTGTCCAAGCCTCACACTTTTTCATACCACTCTCCCTGGAAAGCTTGATTCATGTTTGTGTGTTCTGTGTGTTCCTCTTGTCATTAAGGTTGCAATTAGAGAATTCTGCTTAATCCATAGTTCTAATGTAAACAAAAGACCAAATATCATCTGATTTCTTTTCTGCACTTTACTTTTCCTTTAGGTTAGTCTGACCTTCAGGTCGCTTAATATTTGCCTGTCATATGGCTTTAAATTTTTTTCTAGACTATTTAATTTTCTATTATATATATATTAATATATATATATTTTTTAATTTTAGAGAGTGAGAGAAAGAGAGAGCATGAGTGGGGGAGAAGGGTAGTGGGAGAGAGAGAGAGAAAGAAAGAGAGAATATCAATCAAGCAGGCTCTACACTTAGTGCAGAGCTGAACGCAGGACTCAATCCCATGACCCTGGGATCATGACCTGAGCCAAAATCAAGAGTTGGATGCTCAACCAACTAAGCCACCTAGGCACTCCTGGACTATCTGATTTTTAAAAAATTAGTTTTATATTTGTTTAGCTCATGCATTTCATCTCATGTAAATTCACTAGTGAGGCTTTCAAATAATGTGAACTATGAACCCTAGGAAACATAAGTCAGATTCTGAAGACTAAAAAGATAGCTCCGCACATTGTGTCCCATTCTCAGTTTGAGAACATGGAAACCCAAAGACATTAGACATGTTGTGTTGGGTTATTTGAGCAAAGCTTCCTTCCTGTGCAGCGGGCGTTATGTTGTGTTTTTATAAAATATCTAGAATGAAATTCATATTTTTGTATCATATTATCCCCAGATATATTCCCAGTTTTCTAAAAAAGTTTTATTTATTTATTTTGAGAGAGAGAGATGGGGACAGACAGAGAGAGAGAGAGAGAGAGAGAGAGACAGAGAGAGAGAGAATCCCAAGCAGACTCCACACTGTCAGCACAGAGCCTGAAGCAAGGCTTGAAATCATGAACCATGAGATCATGACCTGAGCTGGAATCAAGAGTTAGATGCTTTAACTGAGCCACTGAGGCACCCCTACTCCCAGTTTTTTTAATTAGTCTTTCACCTTAACCACTTCTTATTTTCCATTGATCTACAATTGTTACTAAGATTTAAAATATCAAAGCAGAGCGGGAGTCAGTAGCATATTGTTATTATGATATGGTGCCACACAGATCTGGGTTCAACTGTAGGCCCCACCCTCACTAATTCTGTGGTCCTGGACAGTTTCTGTACCTGTTTAGTCGTGATGATAATAGTAGTTACTATGACCTTGCACTTATGAATCCAAATTCAAGGGGCTGAGGTATACTCGTGTCAGTGTAGGCTCCCCAAGTCTGCATTGATGTTTCCAATCCCAACTCAACAATCCATTTTATTTTCTGCCCTGACGGCAGCCTTGATCATCTTCTTTTTCTTAGCCTTGATTGACTTTGCCAGAAATGGAATCAAGGTGGCTCCTTGGGTCTGTGATAATTAGTGGTTCTTGGTTATAAACAATGATGTGTTGGTAGATGTTTAATAGTTGACTCGTTGGGGAAAAGTCTGTTTTGTAGTATTTGCTAATTTTGTTGGGGTAAATACTCCCACCATAGCCAATTTTTAGCTATCAACTTCACTACATAGATTGTGGAGATGGGAAGGAGTGTACACCATAGAATCTACCAAGCCCCTTGGAGCCAGCTACTGTATACCACCGGTTATGTATAAATCACTTGGATTTGGACTTGATCCATGCTTCTCTGATTCCATAAGCCATGTTCCACAGTCCCAGTGAAGAGCACACTGTCGAAGTTTAGACATAGGAACCAAAGATGAGACGTTTCTCCTTGGCTGCTTGACCTGAATCTCTACTATTTGATACCTTGTGGGGTATACTTTCTAGAGTAGAGAGAAAGTGGCCAATGAAGTGGAAGTCCTAATCAATAGTCTTAAATTTATAATTAACCTCGAAGTTTAAACTCTGTTATTATTATCTAGCATGTAGTATTTTTCAGCATATGACGTGTTACGGTCATGACAACCACATTACTTATCAAATGCTGCATGACAACTCATCCCAAAGTTTGGCAGCTTAAAACAGCATTTACTGTCTCACAATTTCCATTGGCTGGGAACCAGGTATAACTTATCTGGGTGCCTCTGCCTCAGCACCTGTCTTTAAGCTGCAGTCAGGTGTCAGCTGAAGCTACAGTCATCTCTGGCTGACCTGGAAGAGAATCAGCTTCCAAGATTCTCACGTGGCTGTTTGCAGTCATCTGGTCTCCCCTAGATGTTGAATGAAGACCTTAATTCCTTACCATGTTGGCCTCACCAGAGAGCAGTTCACAACATGGCAGAGGCTTCATTCAGAGCAAGGTAGCAAAAGAGTGAGAGAGGCTTCCCAAGATGGAGGCCACAGTCATTTTGTAATCCACCTTAGACGATGATGTCAGGTTGCGTTGGCCATATTCTACTCACTACAGAGTCACTAGGTTCAGCCCACACTCAGGGGGAGAAAATTACATTAGGGCAAAAAGGAAGTAGGGATCAAGGGGCTGTTTATTATCCTACAACATTTTTTTTTTAAATTTCTGGTATCAAAACTTTAATACTGTGGAGCAATAATAGTGCACAGTATTTTATTTTATTTTATTCTATTGTATTTTATTTTATTTTATTTATTTTTTTAATATGGAATTTATTGTCAAATTGATTTCCATACAACACCCAGTGCTCATCCCAACAGTTGCCCTCCTCAATGCCCATCACCCACTTTCCCCTCCCTCCCACCCCCCATCAACCCTCAGTTTTGTTCTCAGTTTTTAAGAGTCTCTTATGGTTTGGCTCTCTCCCACTCTAACCTCTTTTTTTTTTTTTTTCCTTCCCCTCCCCCATGGTCTTCTGTTAAGTTTCTCAGGATGCACATAAGAGTGAAAACATATGGTATCTGTCTTTCTCTGTATGACTTATTTCACTTAGCATAACACTCTCCAGTTCCATCCACGTTGCTACAAAAGGCCATATTTCATTCTTTCTCATTGCCAAGTAGTACTCCATTGTGTATGTAAACCACAACTTCTTTATCCATTCATCAGCTGATGGACATTTAGGCTCTTTCCATAATTTGGCTGTTGTTGAAAGTGCTGCTATAAACATTGGGGTACAAGTGCCCCTATGCATCAGTACTCCTGTATCCCTTGGGGAAGTTCCTAGCAGTGCTATTGCTGGGTCATAGGGTAGATCTATTTTTAGTTTTTTGAGGAACCTCCACGCTGTTTTCCAGAGCGGCTGCACCAGTTTGCATTCCCACCAACAATGCAAGAGGGTTCCTGTTTCTCCACATCCTCTCCATCATCTATAGTCTCCTGATTTGTTCATTTTAGCCACTCTGACTGGCGTGAGGTGATATCTCAGTGTGGTTTTGATTTGTATTTCCCTGATGAGGAGTGATGACTAGAGGCTTTAAAAAATAGTGGTAATCATTATTGCTGGGGTTCCAGGGGCAGAACAAGCATTTTTATTCAATACAGAAATCTTTCTATAAATATCCTCTTTAGATTTCTCCTTGTTCTTGAAGCAGGCAGCTGCTAAAAACTGTTAGCTTTCACAAAGTCCCATCACCACCTCCCTGTGTCCCATTGACTTTCTCCTCCCCAATTGCATGTCATATGCAATATACATCTCCAGAACAGCTGTGTGTGACCCTTGAGAAAATGGTGTGGTGTCTTTCCTAATGGCCTTTCTCATGATAACCAGGCATCAACTCCACTTTGGAACAGTGATGAATTATCACTATACAAAGGGTTGTCATCAAGAAATTGAAGTTTGGATTTTGATTCCTTCTTCCTTTAGTGCCTTTCTCTAAAACTCAGTTAAGGAGGGAGTGAAGAGGAAATCTATTCAGGGGACAGTCTTGGGAGTAAGAAAGTGCTCTGGAAATGCAATATTTATTCTAAGAATCAGCCTTAAATTATCCATTTTAGAAGGTCTGAGTTGTTCTCCCAATTCCCTTCTCCTTTTTACTAAGTCATCAGAGCTCAAAAAAAAAATCAATAGTTTTCAATGTTCAAATCATAAAAAGTTATATTTAATATGAACATTTATTCCTTACTACCTACTATTTTGTATCTGTGTGATTTTTGAGCAAAGAAGTCCAAAACCTGTTTTGGGCAAAAATATTGATGTAAGTTAAGTAACAGCAGAGTTTGCTGGAAAAAAAAAAAAGGATAGGAGATAGATTGTATCTTTTGAAAAGTTTTTTTTTTTTTTTCCATTCTACAAAAAACACAGAGTGAAAGAAGAAATAAACAAATGTAGATCATCCAGATCATTTTCCTCCCTATCTGGGTTGGGCATTTACATTAGCTTAGAGACTGGTTAGTAACCAGGCATTCTGGCCCTCAAATTTGAAGGCTATTATTTGTATTCTGTACTTAGGGAGTGTACACATTTGTTTTTAATTTAGTGTGTTTTGCCTCCTCACTTGGTTTTGGCTTGTTTTCCTGTCTACATAGCAGCAGGTGTTTAGGTGATAATAACATCTAAAATAATTCTAGGAAAATGTGCAAATTGGCTGCAGAGCAGCAGGAGCTATCACAAAACGCACCCCCCTCCTCCCATAATTTAGTTTAACTAATCAGGTTGCAGCACCAAAGCTGTTATGTGCTTGAGACATAGTTGTGTGTGTGTGTGTGTGTGTGTGTGTGTATAATTATGTGGATGTTTTATCCATGATAACAGGCATATATAAATGTTTTGAAGTGTGGGAGATATATTGCTGCAGTGTATAAATGCCCACTGCTAAGGATGACCTCATTACAACAAGACTTAGGAACAAAGAATTTTTAATTCACAAAATTTGAGCTTTGAGATATGTATTCATTAATATTTATATCAATTAGCACTACACTCTGCTGAAAGGAGAAGAAAATCCATCAAATGATGGCTTAAATAATGGATTATTCTCTTCACACAGAGTCCAGAAATCATTCAGTGGGACTCTGATGCCATGAGGGTCTCATGCTTCTTCCACCTTCCCACTCTACCAGCCTTTGCATGTGGATCGCCTTCTCATGGTCTCTGGATGGTGTCTTCACCCTCAAACATCAAGTCTATATCCTAGCCTGAACCAAAATGGGAGCAGAAAAAAGAGGCAGCACCTCTATCAGGAGAGAGAAAACTCAACATGAACTTTGTACCACATTTCCAATTATGTCTCATTGGCCAGAACTGGGTCACAGGATTACCCAGGGTTGCAAGAATGGCTGGGAAACCAAAATTTTGGGTTGGAAAAATTGACACCGCAAGAAAATCAGACTTTGGGTTGGTAAGGGAGAAGGAGAGAATGGATAATTATAGAGCCTCACAAAACCTGTTTTCAGAAAATAAACTTTCTCATTTGTATATTATATGTGTATATGTATGTGCATATGTGTAAAATGTGTGCATGTGTTTCCTGAGCATGTTTAGAAGTATGAGCTTTGGTGTCTTACAGAACTGAATTTCTATTCCTTTCTACTGCATGCTAGATGTGTGACATCAAGAAGTTATTTCAGCTCTCTACATCTCCTATTCCTGAGATTACAATAGTACCTGCTTCATAGAATTTTTTGAGAACAAGAAAGATAATATGTGTAAAGCACTTGGCACGGTACTTAAAACATTATAAGATTTCAATAACATTTATTATTGTTTTTATTATCTTACAGTATTATGTTAACTGCTATTACTGTTAGCCTTTAAGTTTTCCAGACTGACAAGCATTTGAGAAGCTAGCCAGGAGCTAGGATAGGGACCTGCCCACATCTCTTAGGAAGGACATCCAGAGATGTGTGGTTCAGTTGCAGGAACATGAAGATGTGTCAGGTTCCTGTCTTAGAGAGAGAAACAAAAAAATACTCATGCATGTATCTGTTTGTTCCCCCTTTCTGTCGGCATCTGTCAAGTAGGTCATTGCAAGTGATGGCAAATATGAGAAGGGAACACTTGTGCAATGTGTGGTGAGGCAGGTTGCATGGTTTAAAAGACACATCCTTCACCACGGGGAAATCCACCCAGTCTGCTAGTGAAGATCTGCTGGTCTAGACTAGGGCTTATCCTGCAATTCCATTGTTCCCCAGGCAGGAACCGTTTCTGTAGGTTTGCAGGGTAGTGGGACCAATAAAGTGTAATTTGTGATGGAAGGAGAGTCATTAGTATATCTACCTGGCTACCATATTCAAAGCCCACATCTAAGAGCTTATAATGCACATCTCCTGCTAGGATTACTTGATAAATTTATCCTTATGTGGACCTTTGGTTTGAGTATTTCTGTAGCAACTATGATAGAACCACAAGAAAACTGGTTTTCTTTAATCTAAATTAATTTTAATCTAAATTAAAACTTTGGTTTTAATTTAATCCAAATTAGATTTGGATCCCAATAAATGGAATATGTAGGCCATGTTCAGTTTAGCCAAGAAGTTCACATGATGCGAAGAAGGTAGTGGCCATGTTTCAGTGTTCTCTATAGCATATTTGATGGGCACCTGAAATCACCAGGTAGGTGTCTTTTTGTCTAGGCTGTATTATATGGGAACAAGTGAGAATCTCATCCCAGGAAGGTTTCTCCATGGATATTGAGCCCTAGTGTCCACAAGTACCAGAGTCTGGCTGAGATTCAGGGACATATAGAGAGGCCTTAGAAGAGCTGTGTATCAAAGGGCTTCTTCCTTCATTGCTATAGCCTTGTCATTGCCACCCCAAAGGGATATGTCCGCCCACCAATGCTAATATAATCCCCAGAAGTCTTTGATGCTCACCTCCACCATGACATCTCTAGCATTTCAATTTTCATAACATCTAGGCCTGTGTTACAGACAAAAGCAGTGGGCCTAGAGGGAGCTCTGAACTCACTCTAGACTCCTTAATCCAATTGAAACGGCATCACAATACATTTTATTGTGCCATGACATCATCCTGAAGGCAGTGGACACTGACCAGGATTCTGCACACCATTCTCTGCCTCACATTCCTCATTCATATGAACCACTTCCATCCTGTTTACGTAAGGCATTTATCTCATTTCAGTAATATAATTTTGACAGATAGAGTTTCAACTCTCAGCACAGGAGGAGATTTTGTCTCAAATTGGGTCCAGCATTTATCCTCCCAGCCACCCCCACACGCTCCTCTGTGTTGGTTTGCATTGTCAGAATTCTCTGAATCCTGAGTTTGTTTTCTACTTTTTTTCTTTGCCTCTGAATCTTTACTCTTCTTCCGTTCCTTGTATTATTCCTGACAAATGAAAGTATCTCTAAGTTATATGATGAATATGAAATACGGGGCCCATGTAGCAGCTTGAGAAAAAAATAATAAAAATAAATAAAGCTTCTACTAAATGACATGACAATCAATTTGGTATACACAGGAAATAATTCTGGAAGATAACTGTTATAACTTTTCTGACAGTATGTAGTCACGCTCTGATTGCTCAGCCCTCCTTCTTGCTACCACATTGTCATTCTTTATCCTTCTTGTTTTCCTAGTTCCTTTGAGCAATGACAATCATATTGAAGGTAAAGAATAAAGAAGAGAAAAGAAATGCTAAAAAGGTGACGATCTGTCTGAATGTCAATGACCATTTCCAACCACCAGAGACACAGCCACTCTGACTGCACTTGAAATTCCAGACTCAGTGTGGCCTCTGGGTGATGCAACTGGGGCTGCCAATCTTTCTGTACAATAGAGAAGAAACTTTGGAACGAAGACTGCTTTTTTTCCAGTACCCAATGATCTGCTGGGTTTACTGGTGCTAGAGCTGGATTTATTGGAAAGTCAGTAAATGGCCTAATCCATTTCATTTAACCATGTAGAGATAAGAGTTTTTATGATTTCAGGCCAATGAGAAGTATTTTAATATAGAATTGAATTTGATGGCAGAATAGTCCATATATTATGTGTAAACCTAGTAGAAAGATTTATAAATTTAGTCTAAAACATAACATATATTTTTTTTAAGTATCAGTTCATTTCATCAAGAGTATTTTAATAATAAAGGGCCTTAGAAATCTGTGCTATCACAGGAAATAACTGGAATTGATGATGTTGCTGAAAATCACATTCTTCGGCAAAACTGATCTTATGTCCATTCATTTGTTCAGTTATTATTCTATAACCGTTTGCTTGCACAACCACTAAAACCTAAGTCCTATTAAATACTGGAGTCTAATGAGGTGAAACTTTGGAAATGAAGGCATAGATGAAAGTATTTGCATGAAAGAATTCATGCCAAAAGAAAAGCATTAAACATAAGCAGAGAGAATGAGTATCTTTGAGAGTTTCCATGATTATTACCTTTAACTGGCATGAAAACTACAGGTGGGTAAGACTTTTTCCACTTAATTTAGGTTGACTACACCAATTGAATGAGTGTGTGTGTGTGTGTATGTGCACACACTTGCCTGTATGTATATGTGTGAATGAATGCAGAGTGTGATAAAATGTTTGATCAGCCAGTGAAAGTCATATAATTACTATGATGTTGTCTTGAGTATTCCTATGAGATGTTTAAAAATAGAAATGATATCATTGTGTTTGCTATTACTTCCTTTTAATTTGACTGAGACTGGCAAGGAATTGTTTTTCTGACTATAATCCCCAATGAATGATGTCTGGGAAGATGGTTGAGGTAGGGAAAACCAACAGGCCTTCTCTTCTAATTTCTTAAGAAAAAGTGTAAGTAATTATTTAATCTAGAAAGAAAGTTTTCACTGGCTTATTAATTAAAATAAAAAAATTGAAGAATATTTGAAATTAAAGAAGGGATTTCTATTTACCCCTTACTGAAGATGCAGGATTAAAACCTATCAGTAATATCTAGCTTGGTCTAATTCCTAACTTGGTACCATCCGACTGAACCGTAAGTATGGGAGGATTGTTACTGATCCAAGCAAAGACTTTACTTGACCTTTTGCTAATCTGATGTCCCCTACTATTGTGGGTTGAATTGTATAAAATGATGTTGCAATATTAACCACCAGTACCTGTGAATGTGACCTTTTTTGAAAATAAGCTCTTTGCAGATGATTAAGTTAATACAAGGTCGGTAGGGTGGACCCCAATCCAATATGACTGATGTCCTTATAAAAAGGGAAAATTTGGGGCACCTGGGTGCAGACTTTAGGTCAGGTCATGATCTCATGGCTTGTGAGTTCGAGCCCTGCATTGGGCTCTCTGCTATCAGTGCAGACCATTTGGGATCCTCTGTCTTCCTGTGTCTCTGCCCCTTCCCTGCTTGCACATGTGCCGTCTCCTTCAAAACCAAATAAACATCTAAAAAAGGGAGGGTATATTTGGACACAGGGGTAGATACATACACAGGGATAACACCAAATGAACATGAAGGCAAAGATAAAGTAATGCAGCAGCAAGCACAGGAAAGCCAAAGATTGGAAGGCCAAAGACCCCAGTGGCTTCACTGTGCTCTCTGCTTCAAGAAAGAGTAGAGGAGAGGCCTTTCAAAACTCTAGCCCCAGAGGTGCCTGGGTGGCTCAGCTGGTTAAACAACAGACTCTTGGTTTTGGTACAGGTCATGATCTCACATTCGAGCCCCACATTGGGCTTTGTGCTGACAGTGCGGAGCCTGCTTGGGATTATCTCTCTCTCTCCTCTCTCTCTGCCCCTCCTGCTCTCTCTCTGTCTTTCTCTCTCTCAAAATAAATAAATAAACTTAAAAAAAACTTTAGCCCCAAACTTGAGTGTATGGAACCAGTGTGGTGTGATGAGATGGGATAGATGATTCCAATGTCTAGTCTATAGATAAAATCCAGAAGTAATTAGGACTTAGAGGTGACTTCCAACACTGAGAATGCTTATCCTTCAGTGATACTCCCATGGAATTAAATTGAGTTGAATTAAATTAATAATATAACCCCTGTAATAATGTATGAAACATGTATAAAAGAGAAGGAAGATAACATTTTTTATTTTCCCATTTTCCTTTTTCATTTGTAGTGTAGAACTTACTTATGACTGAAGACAGATAATTGATTTTCCCCCAAATTTCCTAAGATTTTTTTTCTTTTTTTTAATGTTTAGTTATTTTTCAGAGACAGAGAGAGTGCAAGCAGGGGAGGGGTAGAGAGTGAAGGCAACACAGAATCCAAAGCTCCAGGCTCCGAGCTGTCAGCAAAGAGCCCAATGCGGGGCTCGAACTCACAAATCGTGAGATCATGACCTGAGCGTAAGTCAGTCGCTTAACCAACTGAGTCACCCAGGCAACCCTCCCCCCAAGGGTATTTTCTTAATACTCAGATAACAATACTTCAAGTGGATTTTGTATAGGATTTTGGAAAATAGTAGTTATCTGTTTTTCAGGGATAAAAGAGAATGTGAGAGTAGTGGAAGGAAAAGGTAGGGCTGTGCTAACCAATTTACATCATCTCCGAAAAAGATCGACAGAAGTGCCATGCTGCAGAATGTCAGACTAGCGGAGTATATATAACATAGGGGAACATAAGAGTAACTAAACGATGAGTATGAGGGAAAAAAGTAAGTTAGTTCAGAATGAAAAGCCAGAATAAAAGAACATGTGGATAATCAATGGCATACATGAAAAAGAAATAAAAATGTTAAAAAATAACTTAGGGAGGAGACAGCAGCGTCTCACTCTATCCTAGGTAAATTTTAAAAAGCAAAAGCACTTTCCAAGGCATACTCTGGCTATTTCCTATCTTTCATGGCATAATTTTTTTCCTTCTCATCTTAAAACTAAAGACAATTATCAAAGGTATCAAAATTTGGAGAGCTCCTACTTCTTTATTTTCCCATCACAAATTCAAAGGTGATAGAGTAGTATATGAAATATTCTCAAAGAAAGAATGTGATGCAGGAATGCCGTGCCCAGCTGAGGTGCTTTTACTATGTGAAGTATAGTCCAGCACATTTCCGGAAATTTGCCTTCTGAAAAGTTATCTTTAATCTTATCTATTAGCATTAAAGGATGATTTTCAGATTTTCAAAGGTTAGCTAAAAAGAAAAAGAAAATGATTGAATTTAGAAGTTTGTGGGAAATACACATATAGAGTATTGAAATCAGTTACTCCATTTAGAGATAGGTGAATAATTCTATGAGTTAGGTTATAAAACAAAAGTGGCATAATTTAGAAGTGAAGATAGAAAGAAGGAATTTGCTTTTTTTAACTACACTAAAATTACAAAAGGAAAAAGAACACGATCATACATAAAAAGGTTTAATAGGAATAGGAAAAAAAGAAAATTGCACTTCTCTAGAAGAGCATAAAACAGATGTAACAAATAATATAAGCATTTTTTATTTGTACATATAACACAGAGTCTTGGATTTTTTTTTGATTGAAGAGGCCCAGTGATTTCTTGCTCTTGGAATATGTACTGAAACCAATAGGCCAAAGGTATAATAAGGTAGTAAAAGCGGCAGGGTAAAATGAAAAAATATAGGTGAAACATAATCAATGACAATATGATACAAGGTATAAATGTTTCAGATACTATTTGTGCACTAATATATGCACAAAATAGCAGCAAAAATTGTGTGAAATATACAGAAAAAGAAAGTTAGAAGATTTTAACCTACCTTATCTACTATAGATCTAAGAGAAAAAATTAAAAACGTGGAAAAGTAAATATTACAACGAACAAAGTAAATGATATGTTACATAGCTCATTTTGGAAACCTGAGGCTTCTGAAAGTTTCTGCAGAGCAAATGTGATCTTAGGTCCCTAATCTGATAAAATATCACAGTGCAAGAGTTAAATCCGGGGTGGGGGGAACCCCTCACACTAAAATTAGTGGAAACACTAAAATATCTTCAAGTAGATTTATTTTTACAAGTTTTGTTGTCTTCTCCTTTGTTGCTCCTTTTTCTGGTTTGGAGCTGAGTAAACTTCTAAATATTTTAGAATTCCTATTATATTTTGTCCAGCTTTTGTAAGTATTTGCAGCACTACTAGTCAATTTTCTACAGTAAGTCAATGCACCATATTAATTATAAGTCTTCAAGTTTTTTAAAGAAGTATATTTTATGGTATTTCCATCAAAATCTCAAAAGGAATTTTAAAAATTCAGTAAAAACTTCTAAATCACTTGAGAAATGAACAGGTAAAAAAAATCAGGAAAAGTGTATTAAAGGACAACACCAGGGGGATAAATACCTCCTCGATATTAAAACCCATAGTAAATCAGTAACATTTAAGGCATTTTGATATTGGTAGAAAAATAAAAATATGAAATAATGGAGTATAAATACACCACAGAGGTGAGTAAATTTACTAAAAAATGGACAAGGATGTAAGCTATGGTTATGATGTGTATTGCAGGTTTATCAACTGTAATAAATGTACCACTGTAGTGGGAGACTGTTGATAATGAGGGAGGCTGTAAACGTGTGGGGGCAGGGGGTATTTTGGGAATCTCTGCACCTTCCTCTCAAATTTGCTGTGAATCTAAAACTACTCTAAAATAATAGTCTTTAGAATTAAAAAATATTTTAAGTGGATAGTGCAAGAAAAAATTATTAACTATGTCACACTGAAGTAATTGGTTAGCACTTTGAAATATAAAAAAAAATCACTTTATACTAATCACTAAAACAGCCTCCATTTGAATAAGGGCAGTGATTGTCATGGGGGTGGGGCTCAAGGAGTGGGTGGTGAGGTGTGGAGTGAAGTATTCTTTGCAGAATCATGCTGCATTCTTTGCTGGGTGCAAGAAAAAGCAGTAGCTTTGCAGCTATACTGAGAGTGGGGATTGTAATTTATCTGTTTCTGCTTATGTCCTGAAGAAGAATGAAATGTCTAGAAACACCAAATTAGAGGGTTAAATATAAAACATCAAATTAGAGAAGAAGTGGCAGAAAATAGAATAGTTTACTTACTTATGGAGGAATGATAATGTTTTCAATATCTAAGTAACAAGAAAAATGAAAATAATTTTGTAATATCCTTATGAAAAAATTATAAAGAAAGTGTACCATAAAATATATCAGACATGACATGATTTATCTATAAAATATTAAGGATGCACACAAAGTTATGAACAAAATATCAAGACTTACACCAAAAATAAGCAAGCACGTGACACGGGCTGACAATTCAAAAGAGGAAATACAATTGGAAAACGATAATGTGAGAAATTATTCATACTATCAATGATAAAAATGTAAAATAGAGCAACATTGAATGAGCAAATTATTAAAAAAATGATAACACCCTCTGCTGATAAGTGTGGGGTAGAGTTGGTATGTATATTTAAGTTGGTACACCTCAGGGTGCCTGGATGGCTCAGTCAGTTGAGCGACCTTCTCTTGATTTTGGCTCAGGTCATGATCCCAGGGCCATGAGATCAAGCCCTGCATTGGGCTCTGCACTGAGTGTGGAGTCTACTTGAGATTCTCTCTCTCTCTCTCTCTCTCTCTCTCTCTCTCTCTCTCTCTCTCTCCCTCTCCCCTGTGCTCACTCTCTCTCTCAAAAAAAAGTTGGTAACCTTGATTTAAAATGGAAGTTACTGGATTGACAATAGGTATTTTCTGTTTCAATTACATTTCAAAAATATGACTATTATGACAGTTTATTATTGAAAATAAATTTGTAAGTGGACAATAAATTTATCAATTATTTTGTGTCCAGTTGAGAGTGGGTTATAGCTTCATATGAAGTCTATATTAACATGTATAAAGTTTCTACAGAGCAAATGGTATGATAAAACAGAATATCAAAAGAAGGTGGTCATAGTGGCACATAAAATTGTGGTTTATATTTGGCTTTTTGCATCTTTATAGCTGTGTATGTTTGGGTAAATTAATTTCTCTAAAAATAAGGACAAGTGTTGGCTCTATTATTACAGGAACCAGGGTAATGATCACAGAGATATTGGCATCAAATCCTGGAATCTGATGCCTCTTAGTTTATGGCTGGAATTGTCTGTGCAGTCACCTGAGATTAAATCTTAAGGTGGACCCTCCACCTCGACGATAGATGGTTGTATTGTAACATCATCTTCCTGACTCTTCTGTTGTCTTAAATTAACTTTTCCCATTAACTGCCAAGGAGTTCATTAATTTGCTGCTGAATTTTAAAGACTTTGGTGGATATTCTAACAAGATTTCCAGCTAGAGAGTTAGTAGAACAAAAGCTTTATTCCCTGAGTTACCAAAGGTTTAGATCATAAGTGGAAGCTAATCAAAGATCTTCCTTTTCTCATGTGGCTTTCCATACATGACTCTGTACCCTTAGAAAAACTTGAGCCATCACTATGGATCTGAAGAAGTTTCTTGTTTGAAATATATCATATATATATATATGTATGTATTGGTATTTTTATTTAATTTATTTTTTTAATTTACATCCAAGTTAGTTAGCATATCATGCAACAATGATTTCAGGGGTAAATTCCTTAATGCCCCTTACCCATTGAGCCCATCCCCCCTCCCACAACCCTTCCAGTAACCCTCTGTTTGTTCTCCATATTTATGAGTCTCTTATGTTTTGTCCCCCTCCCTCTTTTTATATTATTTTTGCTTCCCTTACCTTATGCTCATCTGTTCTGTATCTTAAAGTCTTCATATGAGTGAAGTCATATGATATTTGTCTTTCTTGGACAGACTAATTTCGCTTAGCATAATACCCTCTAGTTCCATCCATGTAGTAGTTGCAAATGACAAGATTTCATTCTTTTTGATTGCTGAGTAATACTCCATTATATGTATATGTATATGTATATTTATACATATATACATACATATATATGTATATGTATATGTATATATCACATCTTCTTTATCCTTTCATCCATCGATGAACATTTGGGCTCTTTCCATACTTTGGCTATGGTTGATAGTGGTGCTATAAACTTTGGGGAGCATGTGCCCCTTTGAAACAGCATATCCGTATCCCTTGGATAAATACCTGGTAGTGCAATTGCTAGGTCGTAGGGTAGTTCTATTTTTAATTTTTTGAGGAGCCTCCATACCGTTTTCCAGAGTGGCTGCAGGAGTTTGCATTGCCACCAGCAATGCAAAAGAGATCCTCTTTCTCCGTATCCTCGCCAACACGTATTGTTGCCTGAGTTGTTAATGTTAGCCATTCTGATAGGTATGAGGTGGTATCTCATTGCGGTTTTGATTTGTATTTACCTGATGATGAGTGATATTGAGCATTTTTTCATGTATCAGTTGGCCATATGGATGTCTTCTTTGGAGAAATGTCTATTCATGTCTTTTGCCCATTTCTTCACGGGTTATTTGTTTTTTGGGTGTTGAGTTTGGTAAGTTCTTTATAGAAATTGGATACTAACCCTTTATCTGATATGTCATTTGCAAGTATCTTCTCCCATTCTGTCGGTTGCCTTTTAGTTTTTCTGATTGTTTCCTTCGCTGTGCAGAAGCTTTTTATTTTGATGAGGTCCCAATAGTTCATTTTTGCTTTTGTTTCCCTTGCCTCTGGAGGTGTGTTGAGTAAGAAGTTGCATCATATATTTTTAATTCTGAAAGTTTATAAAAGCTATTTCTTGGACAATTGGGAGTGACATTCTTTTTAGCGAGTTATGAAATGTTTTCTGTATTCTTTGCTTTCATTCAAGTTAGACTACTCTCATGATCTCCTTTGTTGTTGATAACTTGGAAGATGAGTGCTCCATTATGACTGGCTAAAAGTCATTTGAAAAAGAACCCTCATCTAAACAACTTCTGCCACACAACTTTTTCTCACTTATTTGCTAGTGGAGTGAGAGATACTTCTAAGGTGATTAACTGGAAACCTTAGGAAATGAAGATGATTGACTTTAATGGGTTTCAGCAGAGCAGAAGTTCTAGAAGATATCTATTTTCCAAGTTTTGTATATTTTTTCAAAATCTATTGCCCTTCTCTTTGAAATAAAATGATAGAAGATGACTTTGTAACTATAGTTTTCTTCTCCCTCTCCCTAACACATTTTTGGTGACATTCCTGCAATAAAAATCCTTTTAACATATAATAGCAATAAAAACCTTTTTGACAAATCTATACCTCTTTCCATAGAGTGATGGTGATACCCAGCCATTACAAGCAATTAAATCTCTGATCCGAATGAACAAACTTGATGAAATGATTTTATATGCCAATGGGATATCACAATGCCACCTAGAAAACATATTCTTATATAAAAATATCTACGGGCACTTGGTTGAGAATGTTTGTAGAATAGCTTTCTAGAGATGGAAACCTCCATCAAATTGTATATGCACTTAAAATTTGAAAGATGGGGTGCCTTGGTGGCTCGCTAGGTTAAGCGTCTGACTCTTAATTTCAGATAACATCTCTTACTTTAATTAATATTCAAAGTTTTTTCGTATACAAAGAAATTAGCACTTTGTCCTTGGTTGCATATATTTTCTCCAGACTGTTCACTTGGTTTATAGCATTTTTTTCTGGTACAAAAGTTTTCATTTTTATGGTGTCAGGTTTACCAACCTTTTTTATCTTTTCACTCTTTTTATCTTTATGGTACTAGGTTTGCATTGTATATTCCAGGCTTCATACATGGATTGGAAAGGAATTCTGTGCTCAAAGCTTTTTATGAGTGTGGGTATGTGTGTTTGTTCTTCTGGTACTTTTATTATTTTATTTTTAAGACTTAAATCGTTGATCTTCTGGGATTTATGTCTTAGTGTAAGGAGTGAGTTAGAATCCAGCTTATGGGGGTGCCTGGGTGGCTCAAGTCGGTTAAGTGTCCGACTTCGGCTCAGGTCGTGATCTCGCAGTCTGTGAGTTCAAGCCCCGTGTAGGGTTCTGTGCTGACAGCTCAGAGCCTGGAGCCTGTTTCAGATTCTGTGTCTCCCTCTCCCTGACCCTCCCCTATTCATAGTCTGTCTCTCTCTGTCTCAAAAATAAATAAACATTAAAAAAAAAAGAATTCTATTAAAAAAAGAAGAATCCAGCTTATGTTTTTCATGCTTGTTTTAGTATCATCTTTTGCCCATTGGTATGAGATATTAACTTTATCATATACGAAACTCCTACCATATTTATGAATGATTTTGGTTTCTCTATTCTTTATTCTTGAGTTCTATATTCCATCTCAAGCACCAAGATGCTTTAATTACTATAATGTGCTTTCATACCTGGTAGGTCTCACTTTTATTCATTATTGATAATATGTGTGTATATGGAAGGAAGGTGTGGGGACTTCGTGGAATTGAGCAGGATTTTGTAGTTCACTAAAGCTATAAATCCTGGAACCTCATTTTTTTTTTAAATACTGCTGTTGTCCCTAAACATCTTTTGTGTAGCACATTTCAGGCATTGTTGTGTTTCTCCATTTTTTTTCTTACAACATTATGTGTGGATTATGCCTTTTAGACAAAATGAGTCTGAGATATTGAGACTGGTATCAACTGCAAAACCTAGATCTCTGCTCTTAGACACGGATTTAAAAGGATAGTGCAAGAGAAGCTATATGTTTAGCATTCGTCAGAGTATCAAGATTTTTCCTGTAGAGGAAACACTTAGGAATACCTGTATAAGAATTATATTAAGGATATAAGAATGGCATCGATATTATATGTTTTCCATATTGAGTGACAGTGGCACTATGATTTCACAGGACATTATGTGAACAATGAGCCAGCTGTATCCATGATATCAAGAGTCCCAAGGAAGCTTAATAATGAATGAACTTGTTCAAGTGGCCCTCAAATACATTCAGGTTTCTTGTTAACGTTTGCTGAAATCTTAATTAATTTTCTTTTGTTGTTGTTGTTTTTTAAAATTATTTTATTTGAGTATAGTTGACACACATTAGTTTTAGGTGTACAACATAGTGATACAATTTCCCTATACATTTTGCTATCCTTACCACAAGTATAGTTACCATCTGTCACCATTCAATACTATTACAATATTATCGACTATATTCCTTATGTTGTGCCTTCTATTCCCGTGACTTATTTATTCCATAACTGGAACCCTATATCTCCCACTCCTTTTCACCCATTTTGCACATCTTTCCACCTCCTTTCCCTCTGGCAACCCTCAGTTTGTTCCCTGTATTTGTAGACCTGATTCTGCTTTTTGTCTGCTTATTCATTTGTTTTGGTGTTTAGGTTCCACATGTGAGTGAAATCATATGGTATTTGTCTGTTTTATTTTACTTGACTTAATACCTTCTAGGTCCATCTATATTGTTGCAAAGGGGAAGATCTCATCCATTTTTGTTGCTGTGTAATATTCCATTATACAGATAGATGATAGATCAATAGATCAATCGATTGATAGAGAGGTAGAGTGATAGATGATAGATAGATAACAGATACACACATCACATCATCCTTATCCATTTATCTATCAGTGGACAATTAAGTTGCTTCCCTGTTTTGGCTAGTGTAAATAATGCTGCTATAAATATAGGGGTACATGTATATATCTTTTCCATTTAGTGTTTTTGTTTTCTTTGGGTAAATACCCAGTAGTGGAATTATTGGATCATACGGTATTTCTATTTCTAATTTTTTGAGGAAACTCCAAATTGTCCTCCACACCGGCTGTACCAATTTGCCTTCTAGCCAACAGTGTACAAGAGTTCCTTTTTCTTCACATTCTCACCAACACTTGTTATTTCTTGTCTTTTTTATTTTAAAAAGGTGTGACACCTGACAGGTGTGAGGTGATATCTCATTGTTGTTTTGGTTTGCATTTCCCTGATGATGAGAGAAGTTGAGCATCTTTTCATGTGTCTTTTGGCTATCTGTATGTCTTCTTTGCAGAAATGTCTATTTAGTTCTCTGCCCATTTTTAAATCATATTGTTTGTTTTTCGGTGTTGAGTTATATAAATTCTTTATATTTTGGATACTAACCCCTTATCAGCTATATCATTTGCAAATAACTTCTTCCATTCAGTAGGTTGCCTTTTTGTTTTATTGATGGTTTTCTTTGCTGCAGAAGCTTTTTATTTTGATGTAGTCCTAATTGTATTTGCTTTTGTTTCCCTTAAGTCTTGACAATTTTCAAGGCCAGATTTGAAGTAGCTTTTTCCAGAAACATTCTCTGATTCTTTGGTTAGATATGTTCTTTTCCTCTTCTGTTTTCTTACCACCTAGCCTCTCATGTTATATATCTTTGTCTCTTTTGCCCTCTATTTTAGCATGTGTTTCCTTTCTTTGATTATAAGTAGCTTGAGCTCAGATCTACTTGAAGTCTTGTTTATAATACTCCCTCATTAAGTACTTTTATGATTTGATGGAATTTTAAAAGTTGTAAATGTTTGGGATTTTTTAAACAGTATTATAGGGGCACCTGGGTGGCTCAATTGGTTAAGCATCCGACTTCAGCTCAAGTCATGATCTCACCATTTATGGGTTCGAGCCCTGCTTTGGGCTCTGTGCTGACAGCTCAGAGCCTGGAGCCTGCTTCAGATTCTGTGTGTCCCTCTCTGTCTTCCCCTACCCAACTCATGCTCTGTCTCTCTGTCTCTTTCTGAGAAATAAACATTTAATTCAAAGAAATATAATATTTTTAAAATCCTGAGTCTATTTCTCTATTTGAAAGTGAAGGGCAAGATAAAAGGCTCTGTCAGTGCTGACAAGGGTTTGGTAGTAAGAGATGAAGAATGTATAGATGTCATATTTATTGAATATAATTTACACTCAATAAAATGCTACATTTTAAGTGTTCTAGTGGGTTCTGATAAATTCATACATTCCTATAATCACACCTACAATCAATATACAGAACACTTTCTATCACCCCGCAATGGTCTCTTCTGCTCTTTCTATTGTGATCTACTTTTTGTCATTACAGATTCAATTTGCTTTTTCCAGAGTTTCACATAAATATAGTCACACAGTATGCTTCTTGCATTCAGCATAATGCTGTTGAGACTCATCCATGTTGCTGAATGTATTAGTATACCATTCCTTTTTATTGCTGAGTAGCACTGTGTTCGTCTCCTGTTAATGAACATTTGAATTGTTTCCAGTTTGAAACTATCATGAATAAACCTGCTGTAGACACTTGCATACAAACCTTTATGTAGATATATGCTTGTTTGTTTTTGTTTTCCTTCCTTACATTCTATCTGCCTATTTTATTTTCCACAGCTTCAGACAGCCATGCTTTGAAATGGGCAGATATGAATAAAATTAGTAATAAATGTGGTGGCAGTGCTTGTGGGACTGCCTGCCTTTCCTGTTTCTATTATGGAGACACTGAGAGCAGTCACATTGAAGAAAAAAATTCTACTTCTGTTTCAGTTAGGATTTAATCCTTTCAACTAACCAAGCAGACAGTAGTTCCATTGAGAGAACAAAATAAATTGGAAGGGATGTGAGAGCTTGGATGTATAAGCAAGTAATTATCTGACTCAATCAGAGGGAGGGCCAACCTTAATGGGGTATTGCTTGCTAAATTAAACTGCAGGGAATCAAACATGTAAATCTAACTTGAGATATAACCAACTTTCTAAGCCACAGAAAGTTCAGGCTGAGTTAGTGTTCCTTGTTCTCTCTTGCCATAGAACTCTTAGAAGAGCCTCTGGACAGATGGTATTAATATGGAACCGTCAGTCAATCCTCTGGTTGATTCTTTTTCATACCACAAGTGATTTGATGATGATTTGGAATATCAACAGTCAATGAATTCACACAGATGCTACATCTCAGTGGTTGAGAGAATATTGGAGCTAATCCTAGCCCAGCTTCTAACTTATGTTTTAATGCCAGGAAAGGTACTGAATGCATGAAGTTCTCTTTGAGAGGAGGAAGGTAGAACTGAACATTTTAGCTGCTATGGCAACAGGTACCATTTACATCTTACGGTTTTGTTCTTGGGGAAAATCCACTCAGTAGCAGAAATGGGGACAGGATAGGAGGGGGAAATGGAACATGTGGTTCCTAGACCTTCTGGCCCAACCTCTGTGCAGAGGATTTAATAGCAATAAAGCCAGAATTCCCAGTGCAGGGAATTTCCATTCCCATCACTAATTATATCTGCATACTGAGATACAGCTGAGAAAATCTGAGGTATTCTAAACCACAGTGTCCTTATTCAACTTTCCCCTGATAGATAAAACATAGAAACTTATATTAAATATAAACACCAGGTATTTTACTCTCCTCCCAGTAGCAACATATTGAACTGTAAGAGGTAATACCACTGTCTTAATATATTTATCAATTTAAAAAACCTAGGCTTTGAGAGATGTGCTGTAATTCTTTGGTAATTATGTAACAATATAACTAGTTGCATAAGAATCATTTTTTCCCTTTATTTCCAAAGATTGTGTTTACAAAAATGAATGCTTTCTTACGTTGTCTTTCTCATGCCTTCCCTCCTTCACTTCTTTCCTCTGTACTCAAGTATGGTTTAATTTTAGGTCCAAAACTTCTTTGAGGTTTTGGGATAACTCTGATCTAAGGCACATCATTTCACATTCTTTAGATAAGAAACCTAGAAGTCTTGACTGTTGATAATTGTCTTCTAGTCCACCTCGCTGAGTCAGAACCCAGAAAGACTGAGGAGGCTAGAGATTGGATGTGCATGTAGGTAGCAGAGAGCTATTGCTATGAATTTTAGGTGGCCTCAAAGAACTTCAAGTTAGATCCACTATCCTATGAAGTGGAAAACATGACAAATATTGGGAACACACTTTAGAATTTGGGTTGGTGTCAGTAAGATTTCTTATGGACACAGAAACTGTACAAAACATATACAAAAAAATTGATCCTGACTCTATTCATTGATGCATTCTTTCCTTCATTTATTCTCTTATTTAAGCATACATTTATTAACTTCTATGTTGTCTGCAGATATAATGATGAGCCAAGTAAAAAAGGTGCCTGCTCCCAAAGAGTTGATGGTTTGATTATGAAAGAGGCATTAACCAAGTGAATAGCACATAGTTTTGTTTTATTGAAATCCTATGAAAGAAAATCTCAGAGAACTCTAAGAGTAGTATAAACCTAAAAAGTGACAAGTGACATTGAGATGGCATCTAAAGGGTGAATGGCCATATGTGTCTTATTGAAACTTCCACATTCATATTGAAATTTTTATAAAAACTAGTCCAGTCTCTGCACACAGGTTGTAAAAAAAAATAAACAATGATTCAATGGGGAAGAGACTAAAGAAAGATGACAGTACCTGACTTTTCACATAGCAATTTTATTAAGAGGGGATTCCAGCAGTTCTTAGAACCCTTAAGAAAGTACTCAAAGCTTAAAACTTTACACTGAATATAAGAAAGCCATTTGTATCATCTGAATAAGAAATCATTGGATAGGGATTTGGAAATCTTGAAGATAAAGGATGAACGTTTGTCCTGTGCTGGGCTGTAAATCTGTTGATGGGATGATTAAGTCGTCAACAGGCTTCTTCCCAGGCTCCTCTTTGGTTCTTAAGTGAGCCTAGCATCTGTGATGTGTTACAGTCTAAAGGTCTGAGTGAAATGGAAAGACATCCAAACTTTAATACTCAGAACACAGTTTCATACAAAAAACTGGAAGCCTTTTTCCTCTACTACAGACAAAAAGCAGGAACTCATCAGAAAAATGAGTAAGCACTATTAAGGACAAATTGTTTTTTGGAAATAAATATAGGATGACTATCACATGACTTGATGTGAAAGGTCTGAGATCAGGCCTGGTCTGTGAAATGCCTTTCTGATGCCACACAATGTGAAATCTCAGCAGAGACAAATGGACTCAGAAGAGGACACATGCTAAGAAACAACATTTGTCACATATTATCTGATTCATAATCTCACACTGACCATCTTTGGACTTATTTTGGGTAAGTGTCAAACACTTCCTATAAGATGAATCTACCTGGGGGCCAACATTCACATTAGTTGGGATTTAATATCATCATCACCAATGTCCCCTTACCCCAACCCTTTGAAATGCTATGTGGTATCTAACACACTGTGTCGTATTCTTGTGTGGCGATATTGAAACAAACTTAAAACACAACAGAAACAACACAACAGAAAGCCTCAGTCCCTGAAGGATGCATATATTTTAAACATTGCAATAGTGGTCTCAACCGATGTTGGATTTTGCCAAGGTACAGAAAGAACTATTTAGGCAAGAAAAATAGTTTATTCTCTTCTATTTATGTAGGAAAGGCTATGGAGGAGATAATAGAAAAGAGGGTGACAGGTAAAGAGAGAATTAGGAGTTGCTGAGCACTACATTGTGGCAGACACTCTGCTGATGTTTTGTATCTAGCATCTTATTTAATTATTTAAACACACATGATTATCCCCGCCCCCCACCCTCACCTCACCAATCCCCCAGAAACTGTTAGGAAACTGAGGACCAGAGATATTTTGCAACTTTCTCAAAAGCCACACATCTAGAGGGGTGCCTGGGATGGCTCAGTTGGTTAAGTGTCCAACTTCAACTCAGGTCATGATTTCTCAGTTCATGAGTTTGAGCCCCGTGTCAGGCTCTATGCTGACAGCTTGGAGCCTGGAGCCTGGAGCCTGCTTCAGATTCTGTGTCTCCCCCTCTCTCTGCCCCTCCCCTGCTCACACTCTGTCTCTCTCTCAAAAATAAGTAAAAACATTAAAAAAATTAAAAAACAGGCCACACATCTAGAAAATGGTAGAACTAGAATTAGAATTAGAACCCAGGAACGTCAGACTTCAAGATCCGTGCTTTTTCAGAGCCTTTCAAGGAAGCAAGAGAGAATGTTTGGGAAAGATATTAAGATTCTGTATTCTAAGATTCGAAGACTCTGGGGAGAGATCAGAATGAACTTTTGAAAGCACAAAGCTGGGGGGAGGAACGATATGGCCCAGGAAGTCATGAGGCTGGTATTAAGTACAAGATGTTAGTGTAGAAATAGATAGAACTAGGAGCTATGAGCACTATTCAATGTACGCATCTTGCAATTTATTTTATATTACCACAAACAATCCAGAAGGAATGGTATTGAGAAACTGAATGATCCAAGAGTTGAGCCAGAGAGACGGGATTCTGTTCTGGGCTCTTCCACTCACACGTGGAAGATTTCTTTATAAATAAACAGGAGCTAATAATACTGTAGTTATTAGGGTAAGTTTGAGATCAAAGCTAGTAACAATCAGCATAAGATGGACAGTAGAACCATCTGCATGACACTTGGAAATCATGTAAGCCAATCAGTGTGGTCAAAGCTTTGTGAATTCAGAGAGATAACTACAGAAAGCAGAAACCTAATTAACTGTATTATTTACTGGCAGTCTGGGTGTAGGGCTGTGTAGAAGAAAGGGCAAAAATTATAAGTGCTTTCTTGTCCTGTCCAAAGAAGAGAACACTTTTTTTTTTCAGTATATGAAATTTATTGTCAAATTGGTTTCGATACAACACCCAGTGCTCATCCCAAAAGGTGCCCTCCTCAATACCCATCACCCACCCTCCCCTCCCTCCCACCCCCCATCAACCCTCAGTTTGTTCTCAGTTTTTAAGAGTCTCTTATGCTTTGGCTAAGAGAACACTTTTTTAGTCATTAGACTAAAAGCTGTTCAACTTTGGGTGAAAGAGCTTTTAAGGCCAATGGATTCTTTTTTACCTTATGTCGTGCTCATCAACCCCCCATGGCCATGAAATGTTTGGCAGGGGGCGAGGGGTGTTTGTAGCTACTTTTATACTGAGAAGGGGTGTTAGGATGTCTGCTCAATTTAAGGGCATACTCCCCAATTCTTATTGTATCAGTTATCTGTTGCTGGATAGCAAATTATCCCCAAAGTTATTGCATAAAACAATACATGCTTACTATATCACAGGGCGGGTCAGGAATCTGGGCACAGCTTTGTTGGGTCCTCTCTGCAGGGTCTCTTATAAGGCTGCAATAGAAATATAGGCAGAAGCAGCAAGGATCAGTTTGGGGTTCAACTGAGGCAGGATCAGCTTCAAGCTCACTCTGTGGTTGTTGGTGAGATTCAGTTCTCTGTGGGCTGTTGGGCTGAAGGCCTCAGTTACTTGCTGGGTGTTGGCCAGTGGCTACCCTCAGTTCCTAGCCTTGAGGTGCTTTCCTAATTAAGTGAGAAGAACCTGAGAGAGAAAATAGCAGCAAGAGAGAAGTCACAGCCTTTTTTTTTAACCTAATAATGGAAGGGATAGCATATCATTTTTACAATGTTCTGTTTATTAGAAGAAAGTCACTAGATCCAGACCACACTCGCGGGGAGGGGATCCCACAAGGTCATGAACCTCAGGAGGGAGAGAGTCCTGGGAGCAAAGTCGGAAGCTGCCTACCACACTTAGCTATTGACAAACTGCTGTAGGAAAGCTAGGACTCCATCGTGACTACTGAAAACTAGCGTAGATGACTTCTGAGGAAAAATCTGAAGTCCCCTGTCAAACTTCCTTTCTGTAAATGAAAAATTTAGCCACCTATTTTTCAGTAAATAAATCATAGCAAGTGAATCATCTCTTCTGATATCAGTTAGGGCCAAAGGAAAGCAACCACTCTGTAGCCTTGCTCTTCCTGTAGCCTCAGGCATGGCCCTTCTCTTTGAGCAGCCTACTTGTGAACAGGCCCAAGTGAATAATGTAAACTGAGGTCCCTTGACGCGTGGTTTCCAAAGTATATTTACACTCCATGTGGGTCAACAACCTTGATATTTGGCAGAAGTCTCTGAGCAGATGATGGAAATATTTTACCTCACATTTAGGCCAACTCTCTTATGTTGATATTTCAATTTAAGAGTATAGGGATAAAGTGAGGGAAGAAAGGCAACAGTGAAAGGATGGGAGGAAGGGAAAGAAAAAGGAACAGAGACTTTTTTTATTAAGTCTCAAGCTTTATAAATAGTAAGGGCTTGGTTCTAAAGGAAAGCTCTAGTTGCAAACATAAGGACTTTGGGACCTCAGTAAAAAAAATTCATGCTTAACCCAGAATAGTTCAAGTGAGACAAGAGTTACATTTAACTTGTACCTGCTTCAGTGAGAGACTAAGGAAAGAAAGACTAAGAAAGGTCTCTGCTTGTCTTGAATGTTTGTGTGTGAATGCCTCACGGTTTTGGTTTGGGTAAAGGAATAAAAATCTTTTGTGTGTATTTCTGTTCTTTTTACCACCAGCAGCATCTGAGCTATTGATTGGGGGCAATTTGAAGATCTTAAGCCTAAGAGGCCATTTCCTTTGACTTCCATTTCTTGGAAAATAAAGATGGTAATGCTAAGTACTTAGGCTATTGATTTTCTGGATAATTGATACTCTAAGGTATACAGTTCTCACAAGGTGCCTCAAAGAGGGCTACATTAAGTTAATAATGATTAAGAAGATTGTACAGAATGTGCTGAACAGAGATTCTACCCATCTCCGGGTTCCCGTTTGGAGCACAGATGCTGCACCCTCTCAAATCCTGTTTACAGCTCACCTTTGCTGCATAGTTGATGGGAGATCTGGAAGGACGAGAATAGACCTTTTGGAGCAGCTTGTTTAAATGGCATTTCAGTTATTTGCTTTGAGTTCTAAACATGTCATGTGAAGCCTTATAATGACCAATCTTTTATTAGTTCCCATGCAAATAATGGTCATTGTTGAGATTATATGGCTTTTCAGTCACAGGTTTGCACCGGCCATCTTACGTTAGGCTCTGTCCTGGCTGCTGTGTGGGGAATGTGTATGTACTGAAAGACTGGCTGTCTTGGAACGCCTTCTAACCTGCAGGTAATAGACAAGCATAAAACTGGAGTATGAAGTAGAGCTAAGAACAAGGATTCTGGAACCAGTATAATTAGGTTTAAATCCTAGCTCATCCACTTATTAGGAGCGTGGCTTTGTGTGTGTTATTTAACTTCTCGTTTCCTCAATTATGAAATGAAGATAACAGCAGTAATGGCCTGATAGGATTATTGTTAGGACAAAATGAATTGATATACTATCAGACTCTGAGTATAGGTCCTGTTACCTGGTAAGTTTCTACTAAATATTAGCTACTTTCATTTCTTTCTGGTTTAGACTGCTTGTTCAGCCTTGCCTCAATATCCTCATCAATAAAATAAGCCTAATATTATAAGCTCTGACAATATAACAGGTTAAGAAGGAGACTCAAATAAAAGTAGGTACACTTTTAAGGGAAGACAGAAATGTGTATGTTTATTAATAAGATTTGTTTTCCAAGTTCAAGTTCAGGACAGGGTTAAGTATGTGTTTCTAAATGTCTAGGAAGGTCCGAGGGAGATCTAACAGCACTATGAAGTTCTGCCAAGTGTGGTCTTTGAAATCTGAGAGGAAGGACTGTACTTCTTCTTTGTGATGAAAATTGCATAGTTTCTCGGTCTCTGCTTTCTTATTTGTGATAAATGGATAAGAAAGGATATACTATGGACTTGTTGGGAATATTATAAGAGAGCACATATTCAAGGTACCCAGCATATAGCAGACAGTCAATAAAAGTCATCCTATGTTGATATGAAAAGAAGAGGGGAAGGTGAAACATGCAAGGAGGAATATGGAAGAAGGGTACTGAACCCTAACATGGACATTCATTTATACCAACCCCAGTAATCCAACTCAAATCTCCCAGAGCAGTGGACATCCTGGGTGCATGTAGGGGGCATACTCCCCAGTTCTGCTACTTTTCACTTCTACTCACTTTACATCTACCTGCTGTATCTTGCTGCAGCCCCAGAATGTGTTTGAACACCAGAGTCAGCTTAAGTAAATGGCCAGAATCAGTCCTAGTGTCGGACAGAAGAGGGGATGCAATTCTCTCTGGTGGTTCTATAAGCTGAGTTTCTTTAGCTTATAGAAACATGAGCTTATAGGACATGAACTAATTGGCTATTTACTATCCAAGCTGTTTCTCACTCTTGACCAGACTATTCCCTTCCATGCCTCTATGAAGTATCATTTTCAATTTTGGTCACATCTGAGTAAAGTCCAAATGACCCATGGAATTTTTTGCTTAGCCTTACTTTTCTCCCTTTTCCTCATGATTGGAGGATCTTAAATTAGAAAATGTTTTAGAAGGTGCCTAGTCCAATTCAGTTCACCCTTTACACCTTGCTTCCACACTGGGCTTGACCAGTGGTCATCTATTAACTCTTTGACCACTTTACCATTTCCTTCAAAATGCCAATTGCTCTGCCATGGGCCTAACTCTCAAAAAAAGGGAATGTATCTCCATCCATGGTCACCTCTTATCATTAGGTTTCTGTGCTCATGAGTTATACTATAATCCTTTGAAACTTCATGAAGCAAGGAGGAGGAGGAAGAAAGAAGGATGCTCTGACCCAAGACAGATTGTTTTTCTATTTTTAAGAGTTGTGAGTGATTATGAACATCAATGGTAATTGAAAGGAAACAATAAATTAATAGCCAGAAGCATATTGATAGGTTAAGAGATTAATTCATTTAGTGGAAAGGTTAATTAATTGGATGTGTATGTGATAAAGACATCTGAAGGTGATATGTTAATTGACAGTCATATCACTGGTGGGGAGGAGAAGAGAGAAAAGTGTGTTATCAGAGAATATCACCTCGGTGTTTCTGATTGCACTCTCTCTGACTCTGTACTAATGAGGGTGAGAGAGTGAGATGTGGTTTCCTGAGGGTCTTTGAGGAGAGGAAGCAAGGACATTCGTGCTGCTCAGCAGATGCTCTCTCACTCTATACTGCAGCCATATTCTTCCCTTTCCCTGCTGTCTATGAAAATCTGCAGCAAAAAAGTAAAGATATTCTAGAGTCCTTCTAGTACAGACATTAAAATAGATATATTGCACTTGTCATTAATTGTAGAAGAAAGACTTGGTCTCCATTAAAGGAATTTTAGGCAACAAAAGAAGTGTGTGGAGGCAGGAGTCAGTTTGCAATATTCTTACACAGAAGACAAACCTTGTTGAGAAGATCATGTGCTAAAGATTTTGTTTTAGGAAAAAAAGTAATAAATCAGTTGTGTCAGTGAAAAACATGGTTTTACTGTAAAGAGTAATTCTGATGATGTTTTTAAAATAAAAACACTCCTTTAAAAATATTATCAAAAAGTATCTTAATATATGTTATTCCATTTACTTCATACGGAATGGTATTTGTAAATAGCATTATTTTGTGTCAGATTATTGCCTTTCACCTTGAAATCCACCTGTTAGTGCCCTGCTTCATTGCCATTACAGATGCTGGACTGCATCTTGTAAATATTTCCCCTTTGCCAGTGAGGGTGTTGGGGAGACACTGCGGAAGAGAGGGCTTCTGGTTTCTGTGTGCTGCTTCTTGGTTGGCTCCTGTGATACACGAACACCCATAGTGTGCTGGACACTCAGCGAAGCTCACTGTCAGCTTGCCAGTTCTGGCACCAGCCTTGGTCCTCCTGTACCCAGCAGGGTTTCCTGTTTGCCCTGCATGTACTTTCTTGCCCCCTAGCCTCAGTCCGGCGACTATGGACATTTCTGATCTAGGCAATCAGGTAAACCTTGCGGCCATTCAATGGGTGATGTCTACAACTCCAACAAAGTCTAGATTCTAGCTTTGGGGACCTCTTTTCCAAATTTGTTCCTCGTGGGAACTCTCCTTCTACCATAGGATATTCTTTAGCATTCTCTTTCATCTCTTCTTAGGAGGTAATCCTCCATCAATCATAATTCCTTATAGGAAGTATTTTCTCTTGTAATTACTGTGAGGTTTCTGTCTTTGAACTGGACCTGATACATACTTCAGGTAGGAAATGCTCTGCACATCTTCACTGAGTACACACCATTCCACTCCTTGTGTAAGGCGTTCTACTGCAAGCATCTGTGACTCTGCTAAAGGCTCTGTCTTTGCTTTTGTTGGGGCAAACCAGGCATACTGAAGAGTTAACATCTCTGGGAGCAGCCCTTGGCCATTGACAGATGGGAGCTGGGGAATGAATACGCCAACTTCTTCCTCCTCAAGTGGAGCAACTCACAGTCAGGTTCTATCCCAGAGCAACTTAGGGCTTTTGAACCTCAGTTGCTCACAGTGATTATCTGCTCAATAACACATTTTTATGGGCTTCTGTCCCCTCCTTGTCTCATTTCCCCATTCTCCCCCCCCCACCCAGTGTTTCCTGAAGTCATCCCTCAAATAAACTATTTCACTACAACTTTTATCTCAGGATATGCTTCTAGGAGAACTCAAGTGGATACATCCCATTTCAGAGATGAGGGAATGAAGAGTAGGAGAATGTAATTGTCTAAAGTCAAATAGTTGAGTAGAGGAATTAAAAACTCATTTCATCTCAGCCCAAATCTTATTATTTATATTTACTTCAGCAAGTATCTCTATAAAGATAATTTTAACCACATATTCGATAAATTCAGACCTATTAATCTAGTATAAATACATAAATGTGTGCAAAACAGCCTAAAATTGCTCTTATGGCTTATTTACACAGCTGGTTGTGTTAAAATACAAAGCCCTGATTTCTAAACACAACTACTATCTGTAATTAAAACTAGGAAAAACATAAGACTGGTTTTTCTCAGTATACATTGTCTGTACTCTTGGGGGAAAAGCTTCTCTCTCAGACCATGGTTCACTAATCTTATAATTTTGACTTGATGTTGTCACCAAAACCATTCTTTGACCAAGGTAGGCTTGTAAAATTGAGATGCACCAGTGCTATCATAGGAATAACATTTTTCACATGATTATCATTTGCTAAACTGTAGAAATAGAAAAGATGGCAATGTAAGGAGGCTATTCTAATATAGATATATATTTTTAACATTTATTTATTCTCGAGACAGAGAGAGACAGAGCATGAACGGGGGAGGGGCAGAGAGAGGGAGACACAGAATCGGAAGCAGGCTCCAGGCTCTGAGCCATCAGCCCAGAGCCTGACGCGGGGCTCGAACTCACGGACCGCAAGATCGTGACCTGAGCCGAAGTCGGACGCTCAACCGACTCCGGACTGAGCCACCCAGGCACCCCATAAGGAGGCTATTCTAATTAGAAAGTGACATGTTCACAGTCAGAGAAAGACAAATTATCATATGACTTCACTCATATGAGGACTTTAAGATATAAAACAGATGAACATAAGGGAAGGGAAGCAAAAATAATATAAAAACAGGGAGAGGGACAAAACAGAAGAGACTTTTTTTTTTTAATTTTTTTTTTTTCAACGTTTTTTATTTATTTTTGGGACAGAGAGAGACAGAGCATGAAGGGGGGAGGGGCAGAGAGAGAGGGAGACAGAATCGGAAACAGGCTCCAGGCTCCGAGCCATCAGCCCAGAGCCTGACGCGGGGCTCGAACTCACGGACCGCGAGATCGTGACCTGGCTGAAGTCGGACGCTTAACCGACTGCGCCACCCAGGCGCCCCAACAGAAGAGACTCTTAAATTTGGAGAACAACCAGAGGGTTACTGGAGGGGTTGTGGGATAGGGGATGGGCTAAATGGGTAAGGGGCATTAAGGAATCGACTCCTGAAATCACTGTTGCACTATATGCTAACTTGGATGTAAATTAAAAAATAAATTAAAATTTAAAAATTATAATTATATATAAAAAAGTGACATGTTCACCTGTTAGTTTGGTTTTAAAATATAGGGGGATATTTGAAATAGATAGAAAATGATGAGTCCCCTAGAAGAAGGTTGATGTTGAGACGCATTTTATCAGATATCTAGTATATAACAACAGCAACAACAATAATAATAATATAATAATAATATAATAATAAACTATTATATTCAAACTCCTTCTTGCTTACAACCTACTTCAGCCCATGCTGGTTCCTTTGCTGCCTAGACTAGAGCAGGAGTCTCAAACTTTAGCAGGGTTTAGGATCATCACAGGTTATGGGGATCCACGGCCAGAGTTTCTGACTCTGTAGGTCTGGGGTGGGGCCTGAGAATCGGCATTCCTAACTAGTTCCTGGTGATGCTGATGCTCGTGGTCAGGGGACCACATTTGGAGAACCACTGTTCTAGAGAAGTGTTTTTTCAACGCTGGGTGCACACTGGAGTTATCTGGGGAGTTTTAACCATTACTGGTCTGTGGGTCCCACTGAAACTAAATCAGAATCTTTGAGGTCAGGGCCAGGAATCCGGTTTATAAAAGCTGCCCTGGTGATTCTAATGGGTAGTTGAGTCAAGAACCAATGTTTATCCAAGTGTTTCTAAAAAAGTGTAATGTGTGCACCTGAGGATCTTGATAAAATGCAGAGTCTAATTCGGTAGCTCTGGGAGGGGCTCTCAGATTTTGCATTTTTAACAAGCTCCCAGATGAAGCTGTTGCTGCTGCTCCGGGACCCATACTTTGAGAAAAAAGAGTCAGAAATGTTGTCTCCTTTATCCCCCTTCTGTGGATGTGGTTTTTCTGCAAGTCAACCACATGTCTACTAAATGATTCAGGTCTGGGGCACACATATTTTCGGGTACTAGAAGCTGGAGATGACAATTTGATTTTGCTCTACAGGTCCCCTGACTAGAGCATGGACTCTCATGACTCATTTTGGGCAATGGGTTACCATGGCAACTTACAGAAACCTGCGCTTCAACCTGGGGGCTCCTGAACATCACTGCCAATCCCAGCAAGGGACCCCGAAGACACTAGAGAGTGTTAGCTGTGTAGCTGCAGCCACTCAGAGAGCTCTGTGTTCCTTGAGAGATGTGGCTGACTTTGAGCCTCTTTCTCAGCAACAGTTAACACTGACCCCTGTGCTGAGTTCAGAAATAATTCTCCCGCAGGACAAATAAACCACAGTGAAGAATGAACTGCCAGCTGGAGTTCAGGAGCCTTAGAACCGGTGGAGAATTTACCACTGAAAGCAAGAGTACCAAAGGGATAGAGTGCTCTTTACCCCGCAGGAAATTTTTAAATAAGAATGGTCCCTTCAGGTTAGTATATTGGTTTCTTACAAAAACAAATAGCATGCACACACTTTTAAGTTCACTTCCTCCCATTTTATTCTCTGTTGTCCTCAAATATCACATATGTACGTTCTATTTTTATCAAGCCAACTGCAAAAACAAAGACCCCAAAATGACCCAAAACAGAGCCTTAAATTCAGTATTAATTTCCGCCCCATTCCCAGCTTCTTATCTCCACAGGGGGGAAAGCCTAAGGCAGAAGGAAATAGTCTGAGGAGGCATAGTTTTGCCCATAGGAGCCATCTTGCCCACCCAGCTGTTTTTTCCTAGAATCTACAGTTTATTTCATTCCCTTGAACCACAGGTGCGGATGTGCTGGTCTCTGCCTCACTGGGCTGTCCTCATGTCTTTTGTGAGCTCTTTATTCAGGAATCTGTTGAATTTCACAAGCCAAGGAACAGGTTCTTTCAGGACACAAGCTGCAGGGACTGACATTTAGCTTATTCCCTCTGGTGGGACCTACTCTCTCCACGGGATGACAAGGAGAACCTTTGAAGGCATCCGTGTGAAGGGGCAGACATTTCATCATCTCCGCTTCCAGCTAGAGGAGTTATGGGCAACAGGGCAAGGCCCCTTGCCACAGGGAAAGCTCTGAGGCTTTTGGCTGACAGGTTCAGGTCTTCTGTGTCCCAGGGTGGTGGGCGTGACAAATCTATGTGTCTGAGTTTTGAGGCAACAGTAAATTTCTGTAGAACAACTTTATGGGCAAGAAAAGAAAATCCATGTTTATGAAACATATTCATGTTAGTGAATAAATTTCCTGGATCTTTCTGTAATTGTAAAGCGTTTGAAATAAGGTTTTGATTACTAAAATTTGGATAAGAAAGCAGAAGCCACACAGGTTGGGGCTCAGATGGGTAGGAGCAGAGATGGCACATTTTTCCCCCTGGTGCTTCCCCAATTACTTTTTTTAAAGGTCAATGTTGACTTGATTGTTAATACTGTAAGGAATGGATTGCAGGTGACATAGTGTAAAAGCTAGATTGTGGCCTCCGCAGAGGAAATGTCAAACGGGACTCATTTTTCAGAAGTTAGCCTGGGATTCTTAGGAGAGGAGACAAAGGAGGGACAGAAGATAAAGGGAAAGAGGGACTGGAGATGTCACGGGAGGGGAGAGTGGAGAAAAAGGGAGAGCTGGGGGGAAGGTGGGGAAGAAGAGGTGGGGGAATTAAAAAGGAAGGTTGGTGTTGGGGGGGGGGTGGGGAGATGAGAGGAGGCAGAGGAAGTAGCAGAAAGCCAGGGGAGACCCAACTGACATTTACTTAGCATTCACTGTATGTCAGGCAGTGTGCTTTCACATAAATTACTTCATTGACTCTTCACCAAGACTCTGCAAGTTAGATATATTTTAATATTCAGTTTTTAGATAAAGAAATGGAGGCTCAAAAGTGTTAAATAACTTGTCTGAGGTCACAGAGCAAGAAAAAATGGTTGGAAGTAAACATTTGTGTCCTTCCCAAACTCCTGCCCCTTTCTCAACACTGTATTTATTTGGAACATTGCCTTTGCATAAACTGAAAGAAACAGGCAAAGGAAAATCCTTTTGGAACAGTCTTTCATTGAAGCTGCACAGGCGCCAAGGCTCTGTTTTCAGTGGTGGTGGTGGCGTGGGGGGAAGACTACATTTGGAACGTTACAGAATTCTGCAGTAAAGGCGATGTCTTATAAGGGTGACCTTAGAAAAGAAACTATACACCTGATGAGAAGCAGCCCTAGCAAGAACTGTTTGGAGCAAGGTATTTTCATTGCTCTGGATAAAGTCATAATCTGGACATGAGCAGTGCCATTTCACGCGGGAGCCATGCATAGCAACTGTCATTCTCCAACCAAATAGTCGACTTACTTCACATCCAAATAGGATCCCACTATCTGGGAAGAACTGACTGGTTTATGAGACTTCAAAAGGCATTTCCACTTTTTTTTCTTACTAGAAAATCCAAATAAAGTGAGAACAAAGACCTACAACAAATCAAGAGGTACCAACGCATGACACATAGTAGGTGCTCAGCCATTACTGGTTGAAGTAATGAGTGTTCAAAGCATTCTTGAAGAAAGGGATCAATTATTTTCATGGAAAAAATCATTGCTGTATTACGAAATCTACGGAAATAGTATTGCACATAAATGTCGTTTTTAATTGGCTTGATTCTTGCTGGTCCACCTCCCACAGAACCAGGTCGTCATAATCTACAGGATGATTACACCGCTTAGGGCAATGTTTCTGGAGTTTGCTCTCTGGAACATCTATATCAGAATCACTTAGGGATCAGGTCCCTAAAATCTATTTTATTAAAATCCCCTGGAAATATGCCATTCGAACTAAAGTTTGAGACTACTGATATAGGGGTTGACCAGGTCTTTCTCACATACAATTACGGATTCAGGCCTATCTTTAACAGAATTTAATTTTTTTAAATGCTTATTTTTGAGAGAGAGACAGAGACAGAGACAGAAACAGAGACAGAGTGCGAGTGGGGGAGGAGCAGGAAGAGAGGGAGACACAGAATCTAAAGCAGGCTCCAGCCTCTGACCATCAGCACAGAGCCCGATGTGAGGCTCAAACTCACGAACTGCGAGTTCATGACCTGAGCTGAGGTCAGACGCTTAACCGACTAAGCCACCCAGATGCCCCACTTTAACAGAATTTAGATGCTATGTATAAATTAGCTAAGACTCAGTTTGTACTGCTATAGATTCCAGACCAATAGTTCCCAATATTTAGTATATGTGTCACCCCGGGAGTTTACTAAGTGGGAGATTCCCAGGCCCCACCCAAAGGCACTAGGTCGAAACCAAATCTTCTAAAGTTTAACCAAGTACCCCATGTGATTCTGATGTGTGTACTCTGATATGCTCACACCTAGTACAGATTTCCTTCTGGAAAACAATGTGCCTGTCACATAGTTATACAAGCTCCGAAAGACACTTTGTTAGGACTTTTACCACCTCTCGAGGCAATAAACTCCATTTGTAAGTGGCTTTAATTGCCAGAAACTTCTTACGTTGAATTACAATAAAGTCCTGTTAATCTGTCTGTCTGGTTCTCTTAATTAGAGCTACACAGAAGACTTTAGTCCTCAATATTATTTTTAAGAAAATATATTTGACCAAGAAAATAAGTGCTTTTCTTCCTTCTGGATCCCTGTTTTGCCTCTTCAGCAGAGTGGGTAGGTGAGGAAAATAGATCTGAACAGGCATCCCTGATGAGAAGATAAGGGCTTCTGCTACGTATGCTACAACGACATTTCGAAAATCAAACACCTAGAACAACTTGGAATTCTCATTTCCTGGAGTAATATCACAATACACGGACACAAAACAAAACATGTCATTCTGAGCTGCCCAGGATGTGGGGCAGTTCTGTTTATCAGAATAATGAATAAGGAGTAAGGAGGGGCTCATTCAGATGAGGCAGGTGTCCTCCTGTTAGAAATCAGTGGGAACCCTCACGTATCCCGGGCACTCATTCATTTTTGTCCAGCTGCAGACATACAAGGGCAGGCATCTGGTTCTTACACCCGTGAAAGTCAGCTGTTAGGAGTAGATATGGAGAAGGGGACTGGCTGGCTGCCCATATTTTTATGGGCATGTTTCCAGGCATTTCACTGGGGCCTCCTCAGATCCTCACATTTGAACTAATTTGTCCCATGTGTATGCTTCCTTAAAAAACAGATATTTTATTATTCACAGACTTCAAAAAGAATTAGTTACTGGTAAAATTTTAAAAAAGACAGCAAGAATAGCTTTGGACATGAAGGCAAGGGTACCCAGAGTGGCCATGGGGGTATTCGGTTTATCATTTAAAACAATGTGACTGGACAAGTTAAAAGAAGTCCGTGGCCCAATTATTCATTTACAAAATGGGGATAATAGTAAGTCACTTTTAGCATTGGCTATTATATGAGGAAACATAACATGTGTTAATTTCTAAACATCTGTTGGTACATAGTCACTACTCAAAACACAGAATGCCAGTCATTATTTGTTAGCATCACTAACAGTAGTTGGTAGCCTGCCAGAAGAATATTCACACCCTAACACCGGTTAGTTCTTTTTGAATGGTACTTAAAATGATTATATAGGTCAGGATGAGCTAAAAGGAGAATACAAATGAATACAAACATAAATACATTAAATCTAGAAAATTGCCTTTGCCTAAATTTTCCATTCACGTAGATAAGGAGAGATTGAATTTTGGCAGTGGAGAAGTAGAAGGCATTGTCTTGAGTAACTTGCCTGGTAAACATATACTGTTTCCCTTTTCCTTACATATTTCTTTCTGCTGCTGTAGCCAATTTTAGGGTACAAGACTCACACATCAGAAGTTTTAGTTTGTTTAGTCGTTTTTAATGATACAATTCTTGGATCGTTTATTCTTTGTGATGCGAAGTAAGAACAGGGGGACTACAGAACATAAATGCGATGTTTTCTAAGAATGTCTGGGATGATTTGGCCTTAAATGTTTTCAAACATCAAGATAAAAGTTGAGCGAAGGCGTTTAAATCATTACCAAGCCAGCATCTGAATTTGCACGTTGGCTGAGATGCAGGGAGCATTATAGGTTCTAGACCATCTCCGGCATCTGAGCTCTGTAAGCTCTGTTACTACTTTTTTTTTTTTTTCTGTTTGCGAAATGAGAATGGAAACACCTGCTCCGCATAACTTACGGCATTGTTGAGAACTTTACAGAAACAACAATGAAAACGCTGATCCAATGTAAGCTGGCTTCACTCTCACAAGTCATTGCTCAGAAGTCTTGGCTCCATTTTGGAATTTTCACCGGTCTACAACCTCTCCTGCAAGAATAGCACAGAGGAAGGATACAGCCAAGGTTCTCTCCCTCATTTTGAGGCCAAAATGGCTTACAGGAGTCGTGATCTGATACTCCACACACCAAATTTGGGTTCCTGAACAACACTGAGTTTGATGCCTGGAGGAGAGACATTTATGCTAGCACAGTGGGGGCAGCCTTAATTCAGGTCGTTGGTGTGAATCAGCGGAGACTAACTAGGTGGAGCCTTCCCTACCACCGTGCCAAAGCCCACATATTTGAGACACTCAGTCTATGTTTTTATTTCATTAATAAAATATGACCTCACTGCTCTTTTGTAATCCAGAAGCGTGAGGGTACATTTGTTGCAAACCGCATGCAGATAAAAGGCGGGTTCCTTTTGAAACTACATCCTCTTAATAAATAATTTTTGATCTACTATACATAATAACGGTAGTGCATTTCTTGTTAAAACGGCAAGCTTTTTCTTTTTTACCAAAATGAAAAGAAAACATTCATTTCTTTATAAATATTTTAAATAGTTTAAATACATATTTCATACCAAGGATATAAAAATAGCCTCTCTTTTTTTTTTTTTTCCTGATAAATAAAGACATGTTCATTTACATGGCAAATAACGTGCAATAGCTAACCACTGGCCACCAGCTCTATTTGACTGATTGTCTAGATGACATGCAGTGATAATTGTCCCTTTGCCTTCACAAAAAGAAAAATAGATCAGCGGGAGCTGTGCACTCCCGAGGCCAACAGTGCTATGGATATTGTTCGGGAATGACAAACAGGCACTCAGGAAAACCTTTGCTGCACTTCACAAAAGTCACCTAGGACAGAACGAATCCACAAATTCTTTGTCTGGGACTTCTAGCTGCTCAGACCCTCGGGGTCTCTGGACTTTTAAAAAGTCTGTCACACAGACCAGGAAGTGAATACCTGTAGAGGAAACTGCTTCTGCTAGGTTTCTAGGGTCTGGCAAGTGTTTGCTACGGCACGGATGTGGCTGTGCCTCTGGCTGGCTTCTCACGGCGCTCTCCCGCGGGACCCCCCACCCCCCCACCCCCGTCTTTGCCCAGTTTTCACACCTGCCCGGGCAAAAAGGGCAAACTAAAGCTGTCATGCAGTGGTGGGTTTGAGACTGGCAGCTGCCGCACGTGCGAATATCATACGTTTATGGCTTTATTATCTTTCATTTCTGCCGTGCTTGTGACAACTTCCAGTGGAAAGTTCTCCAAGGGTTCAGTAGAGACTGAGGCCGCTCCTTCCCTGTCCCAAGATCCCGGCAGGTTTTCCAGACTGAAGGGGCTCGTGGCTCCCTGGCTGAAGCTGCCCTCCTCCGATCTGCTGGGGAGAACCAGGTGCAAAGAGGTTTCCGACGAAGAGCAGACGGAGGACGAGAGAGTGGCGGAGATGGACTGCAGAGGCGTCAGTGTGGAATCTGAATGTGGAGAGATGCACCTTAAAAATTGCAAGTGACCTTCCTGGACAACCTGGCAGTGGGCAGGTGAATAATCGAGGTTCGGAGAGTGGTAAAGTTCACTGTCTGCACGATTCTGCTCATGAGCTCCAGCTCGCTGGGGGCTGCTCCCCACAGAGGAGGGGTCCACACTCCAAATGTCTGAGGTGACATTACCGTGACAGAGTTGTGCTTGAGTATAAGCAGCTCCACCTGCTTGCAAGTGTAGGCAAGGCTGGTGCGCACTCCAGGTCATCCTGGTCTGTAAGCTGTCCCTGGGGGGACACACAGAGGTGGTGTGCAGAGAGCAGAACCGCGACGGCGGCTGGGGTGACAGAACGTTTTCCAGAAGTTGCCTCACAGTCCTCATGTCCTTACCTAACTGGGAGACCTCCTGAGTCAGTGTCGTCACCTGTGTGGACAAAGGAAAGCAGAAGGCAATAGTCAGAGGTGCGTGGTGGTGATTTCAGAGCAGCGAGGCAGGGAAATGAGATTTCTCAGTAGGAAGGTGTGAAAGGCCGCTCCACTGCCAACTCCAGCCAAGTCCAAGGGGTAGATGGAGAGGCTGGGCACCTGAGGTGAAGCCATCCTTATTCTGAGGGGAATCCAGGGAGACGTTCATAGTCAGGCATTCTGAATCAGGGACTCTGGGGTTCTTGAACAAAATTAGAGACATGAGTCAAGTATGTCTCGTATCTCTTAAATACAGGCAGTACCTCCTGCTTACTCTGAGTTAGTGGGATACACAGTGGTGCACACAAATCATCCTGGATGCCTCAGAAAACAGTATGGAGTGGTGGGGTTGTGTGTAAAGCACTCAATACACTATCTGTCCAGAGTAGATAGTAAATGATAGCGCTCACTTTTGTCACGTGTAGTTGAGATCCATGTTTACTGTAGGTTCAGGGACAAACTGGCCTTCAGCGATGATGAAGGTGGTAAGCAAGAACCTACACCAGATTTGCCAGAGACAGAGTTTGCAAAAAGAGGGGAAACCACAGGACGGGAGACAGAAATAAGAACGACCTACAAGGCGGGTAGGTACAGATCAACACTATGGGCAGCTTGGGGGCACGGGGGTCCATCAGTGAACGTGGAACCCTGTGGAATTATAACTCAGATTGTGTGGCATGTGTTTTATTCACTTTTCTAGGCAAGGCATTGAGCTTTTGTAAGATTTTCGAAGTAGACACAACTCTCAAACACTTAAGAACCACTGAAGAGTCTCCATGATTCATTTTACTCTTAAAACCAATAATAAAATTCGCTAGAGTTATTTGTTTTCTTACCAACCACATCACTTTTTTTAACCAAGGAAGCCCACCAGAAGATTGAATCTAGCTTTTTTTTTGGGGGGGGGCAGTTTACATTCTTCAAAGTGAAGTAAACCTGGATTTCAGAAAGCAGGATACAAACATGTATTTTCTAATCATTGGTGAGCTCTGTAACACTAACATGATGTTGTAATACTTTGCCTTGATTGCTTTAAGACTATATTTTAGAAAGGATCTTCTATGACTTGATTTACTATCATGAATCCTAAAACTCCAATATAAGCAGCTGAACCTACTGACTAAATATCATCAGAAAACAAAACAAAACAAAGAGAAGTTCAACTTCAGTGATGCCAAATCCAAGATTGCTGTTTTGTGCCAACTGTTTTCAACATTTACATATACATTCCTAATTCATCCAGCAGCTTAATTCATTCCACTTCCTGCGAGTGCGTTCTGAAACTAATTCTCCCTGGCAGGCCCATCAGGAGGTAGTGCTGCTTGAATCAGGCATTTAAAAAAGGCCAGAAGGAGGTGTTTCCATGGTTCAGGCAACCAACTGGTAACACCTGCCTTGAAATTGCCAGGCCAAAAGTATTTCTGCCTTGCTGCTAGCATGGAACTCGAGGGACTCGATCGAATGCTTGTCCAGGCTTTTCAGCAGATCTGAAACTTCTGGTCATAAAAAGATACCTCTGAGCCTCCAATTTAAGGAGCAAAGCGGTGACCCTGAGAAGGGTGCTATGCATTTTGAAATCTTCACTGCAGGTTGTCTCATTTCATAACCTGCCAAGCCTCAATTTTAAAGTGCATGGATCACACTTAAATCTGGATCTGGATCTTGGCACATGCAGACATGGGTTCCATCTTGAATTGATTAGCTCTTCTATCAGAATTTCAGAAGAGAAGGCTGACACTAAATGAGATGTTTGAAGGGATATATTAGCCGTCCATTTCTGTGGATTGTCTAAGTTTCATTCCTGTATCAAACTGACCAGGAGTATACTAGTTCCCAGTAAAGATGCTTTCAATAGGCCTTTTATTAGGATTGAATAAAGACACAGTCTTTGAAGAACCACTTTGCATTTTTGGCACACCAACAATTATGCAATTCAATAAATGTTTGTAAATTTATAATACAATATGATTTTGGGTACCCTTTTCTCTACGGGATCTATAAACAGTGCTAAGATAGGCATTGATACATTATTAGTTCTCTACCTGTAAAATGAGGACACTGAGGTCCAGAGGTTAAATGACATTTTTAAGGTCCCTTATTTCATGAGGGACAGTTCTTGATCTAGAAATCAGGCCTTCTAAGTTTGGTGCTCTTTCTGTTATAGCATATTATCACATGGAAAAGGAGATATTGCTTAGGAGGTGAGAGAGTTTGCTAATGTGGTCAGAATCTGTGAAGAGCCCAGGTGATACAAAAAGGCAGCTTCATGTGTAAAAGCTATCTGAAATGTCAATTCATCATCAAGTAAGTAATTGGCATCATCTCTAAGAAAGCCAGAGACTGATTAAGTACAGCAAAATCTCATATCAAATTATACAAATAAAACAACAAAAATGGTGTAAAGCAAGGGAAAATCTGGAGCCAGACAATGGTGCAACGGACAGATTTCTGGTTAACTATTTGTTCTAGATTTCAAAATAAATATTTTTCTATGGGCGAAATACCTTTCAGGGCCACATTCTTGACATCTGACTTTTACTGTGCGTTTGCCACAACTTTAAGGTTATGAACTTTGAATGGGAATCCTGAGTCTTGACTGGCTCCAGGAATGTTAAAAAGCATTAACATTTCCAGAAAACAAAATTACCGTATCAGCTTGAACTCAAAGGAGCAAGGAACCTAAGGCAATAGAACTTTCTTTAGCTCTGGAGGGTAATGATCAATTTATATTAGGGAAGATTTCTGTCAGTGTCACTGAGGAAACACCACTGTACCTTATTAAAGTTACATGAGGGAATTAATCCCTGTTGGGTAAGGGATCTCTCCCTTCACAAAGACAAAGGCAACTGTCACAAGGAGAGATGGCATCTCCTGGAGGTGGATACTCTGGTGACACTGAAGGTGACAACAGACTGTCACAGAAAGTGCAGTAAGATTCAAGGCATTTTTGTTTACTGTTTTCTGCTGGGTTTGCTAACTAAATTCATTCTAACACAGGGAAGACCTTATTTTCAATCAAATGTGGAAAGCAATGAATGCAGTGTCTCTACTGGTGAGGCTCAATGCTTTTTTATAGCATGGTAAAAAGATGTGCATTTGGGGGCACCTGGGTAGGTCAGTCAGTTAAGTGTCTGACTTCGGCTCACATCATGATCGCACGGTTGGTGAGTTTGAGCCCCGCGTCAGGCTCTGTGCTGACAGCTCAGAGCCTGGAGCCTGCTTCGGATTCTGTGTGTCCCTCTCTGTCTGCCCCTCGCCCACTCACACTGTGTCTTTCTCTCGCAAAAATAAATACACATTAAAAACATTTTAAGAAGATGTGCATTTGCTAAAGAAAAGGTTGTTGGGGCCTCTTTGTGAACAAGGCTCCATCCATTTAAGGAGATATGTCTTCAGAATACAACTTAAAAGCAGAGTACTACAGAAATAGGTCAGTGAAAACAAACAAAAACCATCCAGATCAAATGCACCAAAGTTTTCCCACCTAACTCAATAACTACTTAAATTCTTTAAATGTCTTCTGTTACTCATGTTAGAGGAGACAACCCCCTTTTGAGTGGATACCACAAAGCCCTTCACAAGCCCCATCTCATTGGCCAGTGGCTCCACATCCTGAAGTCTCCCCCTTGCACACCATCGGACTGAACACAGGGAGCTTCTCAGCCCACATCTCAGCGTGCACAGTGTGCTCTTCTCTCTGACCAGGGGCTCTTCAGTTCTGCCCCTTTCAGCCTGGTGAGTTTCTTCTCTCCCTTCAAACTTCTTCTAACCCCTCATTTTCTCTGCAGAGCTGGCTCCCGACAGCTCACTTAATCTCACAAAGCAGCTTGAGTATCATGTGGGACTGTCTGCCCTCCACTGACACTATAAATTCCTTGAGAGTAGATCGAAACTGTTACTTATCTCAGTATCTCCTGGACTCAGGGCAATGCCCAGAACACGCCGTGTACTCAGTACGTCTTGGATGTCTAAATGAATGCACGTCCTGCCATTTTGAAGGACTTGGCTTTCATATCACCTTCAATTTTTATTCTGTTGTATCTCATGATTTTACCAGAAATATCCTGGGAGAGAGCTGCCTACTACAAAATTGTACTGGGAAATCTGTAACTAACCCTTTGTCCCAAGTAAGTATGTTTAAAGTAGGTATTATGACTTAAAGGTTTTATATATAAATTCCTTGGGTATTCCTTAATTTTTAAGAGCAGGTAGCATTTCCACTGTTTAGAATCTCTTTGATCTTGTGTTCCCTTCATAATTGTAGAAATGGGTCTCTTTTGGCCAAGACTTCTGCTAGACTTTATTTACCTTACTGCCTTGTCACTTGTCCCAGCATAAACTTGATTTCCATGGTAGCTTTAATTCCCTGGGGAAATTGTCCCTATGTACTGACTCCCATGTTTCAATGATTATATGATGCCAAGTGACAAACTTAATAAAGTTATCCAGAGTCGTTTTATCAGTTGAAATTTGGTAAGCTTCTTTGCATCCCTGGTTGCTACCCTAGCCTATTTTAGATGTGGCCTTCTGATTATTTGTACTTATGCAGACGAAATAGATAAACCGTAACCTAATACACATTATTCTCTTACTTGTGTATTCAGTTGCATTTCCTTTCTCCATTTTCCCCCCTTCCTTCCTCCCCATTCTCCTCATTCTTCTGTGAATAAAAACCCATCAGTCCAGGATGTAAAACTGTTAGCCAAACCAGCTCACCATCACCATCTGCAGAGCCAATTGTTCACATCCAAGATTTCTCCGTCCCTTCCAAAGTCCCAACTGCTAGAAAGAAGAAGTGTTGAAAACACCATCTGTGCTTCCAAGTGGTTCAGTCTGCTATCCAAAACTTTGGAGCATCTAAAGATTCTTCCCTCCTCTGTTGTCCCAGTAACATGTATTTAACCACCCAAATCATTAGGTGTTTAGCAGGTTTTTGGGCAGTGCATTTGGTCTTGTTGAGCAGTACCTTCTGTCATGAATAGAAATACCCATGTGACAACAGACTTTGTCAACTATCCCTGACAATCCACACACTGGTCTTTCTATACCTCTAAGAAGGGAATCATTAATCGCCACAATTTTTCTACTTTTGCCAGATCCAGGTTTTCTCAGAACTTCTATTGGCTTGGAAACTGTCATTGTTGCCCACATTTCCAGAGTATCTGGTTTTCCCCTCTTATGTTTAATTTGCTCCACTGATGCGATGCTACTTCTCATCCTCCTCTCAATCATATTTCCACAAATGCTTTGTTGTGAGGACTAAATAATAGAGTGAATGTTACAGTTTGGTCCCCATATAACTGACAATTTGTCAAGATCCCAGTATCTGCATCTGATGATGCAACACAGCTTAGTTGAAAACTTCTTCATGATAGGGAATACTAACCCAGGACTGACACTTAGCCCAAAGAAAATAAAAGCCAGTTATCTATATAACTGCTCTTCAGCCTCAGCATGGAGAGAGAAACCACTCTGTTCATGCTTTTACATAATTAAGTTGGAAGAAACGGAATCTCCAAGTTTTAGCATTGCCTTGCATGGATCTTTGCAGTAACTAATAGTAACAGCAATAACTAGCAATAACTAGAGTCTTTGAAAAATATTGATTAAGATCCTGTATTTCCAGTGTAAAGTTTGAGTAACTGCAGTCAAACGGGTTGAGAATTCTCTATAAAATACGTGTGAGTCAAAATACAACAATGTGCAGCTTCGTGCGGATCAGCATTGAATGAGGACCAATGCGGGGCTAGATGGGGGCAAGTATGACTAGTCTTTATTGTTTTTTTAATAATAGCTCCAGTCCCTGCATAAGTCCTGCCATTTAAAATCTTTGTTGATGCCTGAGTAATTTAATGAATATTAAGTTGCCTGGTTAGTTTCTTAATATGAGTTTCTGGTATTTTCATTTGAACTTAAATAACGTTTTTAAAAAAATGTTTCTTATTTATTTTGAGAGAGTAGAGAGAGTGTGCATGAGCAGGGGAGGGGCAGAGAGAGAGAGGGAGAGAGAGAATCCCAAGCAGGCTCTGCGCTGTCCGTGCAGAGCTGACGTGGGGCTCGACCTCATGAAACCATGAGATCATGACCTGCGCTAAAATCAAGAGTCGGGATGCTCAACTGACTGAGCCACCCAGGTGCCCCTTAAATGACTTTCACCAACCCCCCCACCCCCTAAATAGCAACGCAAGACACAGAAGTAAGTATCACTGTAACTCTAGCAGGTAAGAATGTTTTATATGATCTCAGTGTCTCATGGATGCCCCCACCACTTTAAAATGGGAGATTTTTAAACCACTGTGTTATTACATAGTTGAAAAAATCCATCTGTGGTGCTGCTGACCTCTTGTCCCAGTAAGACTGCACACTGCCAATTTTTACGGTTAGATTGTGTGCCTTTTGGTGTATACACAGATAACACTATTCTGGTGTGACTTTGGATTGTGCCTTTGGGGAACAGCAGTGTGAGTTTCCTAATGAAGACGAGAATGTGTATTTGCCAATACCTTTTATTTTACATGGAAGATAGCTAACTTTTGTCTTCAATTATTCATGTTATTACATTTTTGACTCTTGGCTATTGGCACGGTATGATTCATGGCCTCTGAGTATAACTCGAACTTCAACTGATAGAAAAAAATGTCATTTCCATTTTTGTGCATTCAGTGAACAGATGGGGAATGCATCTGTTGATATAATCTTCTTAGCTTGAAGAGTTCTTGACCCGTGACTAAATTTTTGCCAAACATGTACACATTTTCCTGCTAGACACAGTTTTCCTAAATTCCGGGTACTAATTACACCAATCCTCTCCCCCTGCCACGAACACATATACATTTCTACAAACTCTGATTCAGGTAATTAAATGGTCTTTCATTTAATCTTTTGTTATGCTGCATATTTACCATGGGATTTAGACAAGTTCAATCAAACTCCAGAAGCAGGCAAAACAAAAAGGACGATGGGCATAATTTCATCCTTGTGTCTTTTGCTTCATAAAGCATTCAAAAACAAGTGACAGTCTTTTTATCTGTCAGCTAAAATAATAATCATACTCGGCACTTGCATAAATTTCATCCGAATGAGGATCTCAATCCCATTACTAACAAAAGTTGTAAATCTTGTTCTACAGCTGGAGAGACTAGAATGTTGAGAGGTGACGTGGCTTATCTGAGGCCACACAGAAATAGTACCAAGGGGTTCACTTTTGCAGGTGCATCTGTTGCCTCTTAAATTATAATAAGAGAAGAATTACAAGCCTTGAAAGTGATTATGCCAATGGTTTCATTGAATTTCTGCAAGCTCAGGCCTTCGGACACAACTTTATTACTTTAGCTGTATTATTGTAATCCATTATTTATCAACTCTTTGATTGCTTTTCTCATCTATTTCCCTGCTTTCTATGACGAAGTTTGATTAGTATCCAAATTGCTGTCTGGCTAAGGGATCCTCACTGCTATTAAAGAGCACCAAACAAAAGTCTGTCTCCTCTCAGAGTACCAACTGCATAGAACAGTGCTTATTAAGACTTAAAGTATATAGGAGTCACCTGGGGATCTTGACACCATGTATATTCAGCTTCAGTACATGTGGGGTTCTGGGATTCTGCATTTCTAACAAGCCCCCAGTTGATGATGATGCTGCTGGTTTGTACTCCAAGAGGTCAGATCATGAGTTCTTATTATGGATTTAGTCCCTTTGGTTAACTCCAGACGTATTATAATTCTTGCAGTAAGAGCTGAGAATTTAGATGAAACAGCCTTTTCCAGTTCCTCTGGCAAGTCTGTAATTGGCATTTATGATTTGTTTAGATCTTCTATAGTTTCTTCCATCAATATTTTGTAGTTTTTAGTGTATAAGTCTTGTACTTACTTGGTTAAATTTATTCTTAGGTATTTTGTTCTTTTTGATGCTACTGTAAATGGGACTGTTTTCTTTTTCTTTTTTTTTCAATGTTTATTTATTTTTGAGACAGAGAGAGAGACAGAGACAGAGTGTGAGTGGGGGAGGGGCAGAGAGAGAGAGGCAGACACAGAATCTGAAGCAGGCTCCAGGCTCCGAGCTGTCAGCACACAGCCTGACACGGGGCTCTAACTCATGAACCATGAGATCATGACCTGAGCTGATGTCGGATGCTTAACCGACTGAGCCACTCAGGTGCCCCGGGACTGTTTTCCTTAATTTCTCTTTCATTATCAGTGTATAGAAATACAACTGACTTTTGTATGTTGACTTTGTATCCTGCAACTTTACTGAAATCATTTATTGGTTCTAACAGTTTTTGGTGGAATCTTGAGGGGTTAGGGTCTTTGTGATTATCAAAGCTGTTGTCTCTGTTCTGGGTGGTTCCCAGTAGTTGAGGATGTGCCAAGATCTGTCAGCGTCCCAAAGTGGAGGATCATAGACAGCATGTAGGTGCAGGTGGATTAGAAGCTGAGCAGCTGGGAAAGTATACAGTCATTTCCCTTCCAGAGAGAAGCTAGAAGGGCATTTCTGCATGCTCCCTCTCTGCTGAACCTGGAAATAAAACCATAGATACGTTCTTACAACCATTTAAAAATTACTTTACTTGCTCCTATGGGACTTGTGAACTTAAGCTCGTTTGGCTTTCAGAGCTAGGTGTTTTGAGGGCCCTAGTTGGGGGCACTGCACAAGGTCCAAACTTTCCAATGCTAGGATTTAGGGGTTCCCTATTGATTGTATGGTAGTGGACCTGGGGTGGGGTTTATGGTTTTTGTGTCCCAGCCTTTCCTATCTGTTTCCACGTGGGGGTTTTCTCATTCACCTGATGTGTAGGAGTCATTCAGTTTGTTTTTATTATTTCTTATTTTTATATTTCTCCGAGGGAATTATTCTGTGTACATTCAGTGTGTCTGTAGGAGGAGGGAAATTCAGAAGCTTATTATGCTGTCACTTTGGTGCATTTGTTACTTATTTTATGTAACTTATTTTATGTTGTAATCCCATGTATTTCTTATTCTTACCAATATTATCCCATCTTTGGCCAGTGGAAGACTCTTCATATTGGCTCCTGAGCTCTTTTGACATCATCCTAGGAGTGTGTGATAACTTTCTTGCTGTCTTGTACACTAAGGTGTTCTGGACTGATGTGTATTTCATGCCTCCAGAAGTGGAAACAGCTATTTCTCCAAGAGACTGTATTTATCCAAGAGCTTCTTTTAATGGGAAATTTTATTTGAGGCCATAATCAAGGCATATTCACTGTTATTGGGCTGGTAATTGTTTATACTCCCTTTTTGTTGAAGGAGCTTGGAAATGTATGCATGTATATGATGCTACCCAGGTTGATACTAATATTTCTAACTTTATTTCAGGACTATATTTGTATCTCCTTTACACTGTGAATTCTGGTTATTGAGGTATAGAAGATGACAGAATTAAGAGATCTCATAATTACTCATTTACTTTATCCCCCATTACATATTCAACAATTGCAATATATCAATACCAGTCCCACCATTACAAATTATGATTACTGAAAACAGTTAAAAAACTGGGGGAGACATATTCTATTCTAATTCTCTTCCCACTCCCCTTTCAATGGTTCATCCATATTTACGTTGTCAGAGCATACCTTTGACAACCTATACCTTCTCTTCTTTAACTTTCATTTAGACTTGGTACTAAATAAGCACATATTTGATGCTGATGAACTTGTCCAATGACAATGCCTTTCAAATCATCTTGGTTTTTCTGAATCTTGTTCTTGAGGGCATTCTTCTGGAAATATATACGGGAACAATATTCCTTGAGTTCTTTCATGTTAACAGTTTGGTACCTGATGGTTATTATTTTTTTTTAATGTTTATTTATTTTTGTGAGACAGAGAGAGACAGAGTGTGAGTGGTGGAGGGGCAGAGAGACCAGGAGACAGAATCTGAAGCAGGTTCCAGGCACTGAGCTATCAGCCCAAAGCCCAATGTGGAGCTCGAACTTATGAGCCATGAGATCATGACCTCAGCTGAAGTTGAACACTTAACTGACAGAGCCACCCAGGAGCCCCCCGTGATGGTCATTTTTGTTGGATATAAAATCCTTAGTTTACACTTTCTTTTCCTAAGAATCTTGTATATTTTGTATGTTACTTCATCTTGCATAAAATGTTGCTGTCTAAAAGTCTAATGACGGTCTAGATTTTTCCCTTGCTAGTCCTTTATAAAAAGATCTTTTTTGTCTAAATAACTAATGAATTTTTTGTCTTACTTTAAAGTCTAGTAATTTCACTAGGATGTGAAATTGGCAGTATGCAGTTTCAAAAATTTTTTTTGTAATTTTAGGGGAGTTTTATTGGATTATTGTTCTTAGTGTTTGTTTGGTTCCCTGAATTTGGCATTCTTATTCTGAGACTTACATTTTTTTGTTATGTTAGAGCTTCTTTGTTTATCTTAAATATTTGACACTTTTCTCCTAATCCTTTTTAGAAAAAATTCTCTTCATTTAGATAAGATGCTTTAAATTTTCCTCCCTTTTCACCACCAATTTGGCTTTGTTTATTTGTTCTTGTGTTGCTTCTAATTTAGGCAATTTCTACAATGATCTTTTTCTCACTTTTAATTTTTTAATGTTTATTTATTTATTTTAGGTGGGGGGGGGGGGAGAAAGAGAGAACACAAGTGGGTGAAGGGCAGAGAGAGAGAGAGAGAGAGAGACAGAGAATCCCAAGCTGGCTCTGTACTGTTAGTGCAGAGCCCAGCATGGGTCTTGAACTCATGAATGAGATCATCATCTGAGCTGAAATCAAGAGCCGGACACTTAAATGGCTTAAGTACCCTATTTCTAATTTTCTACCCTAATTTCTAATTTCTAATTTGTTCTTAAATGTTTTTCTCTAACTCTTGAATTCTATTATTTATGAAATAGGAAAAAAGAGCTTGAGAGGATATAAAAATTTAAATTTCTTTAAAGCACAACATATGAAACATGGAGACATGTTATTATTTACTAATATGGCTAACAGTTATTTGGATATCTGGTATTATATCAATATCTGTATGTTTAAAATTGCTGATGATTAAAAAATAAAAACAAAATATTCAATATGCACACTAGAACCTCACTTAAAAAATACATCTATATGCATTTAATTTCTTTAAAAATCCCCAAAATATTTTACCCTAAAAAGAACACTGATTTTTTCATTAATTGTTTCTCCTTTATCTCTGGTGGTTGTAAATTTCAATGACAAATTTTTAACTACTGCAAATCAGTGTCCAAAAAAAACATCAAAACGGTAGGTTCCTATCTGAATTAATGCAAGGGTTCTTCTTTTAACTCTCACAGCAATTGAGCACTGAACACCCCAGTGAGAAAGACCAATCCAGCAAGGTGTAGTATAAAGTACCATGGAACATGGTACCTAAAACTTGTTCAGAAGTCTAGAAAGGATTTTGTTTTAACCACTGGCAGACACCTTCCCCAAATTAAGCTTTTTCTGATAATGGGGTTTTAAACAAAATACGTTTCCCTAGCAAACGTTTTAATGAATGCTATTTGAATAGAAACTCCTTCATTTCCAAGTCGGAGGAGATTTATTTTAGAAAGTAGGCTTGCAGATTATCAACTGAAGTAAGCGTAAGTCTGTCGTAACAGTATTTTGTTACCAGTTATCATATTTGATTTAAAAACACATTTAAAAAGTCAGTATATTACAAGTGGACTCCCCCCAGCCACCCCCTTTGTCTCTTCTTAACACTCTATCATTTTATTGGCTTTAAAATATACTTCTTTTCTTTTTTTCTTTTCTCTTCTCTTTATTTTCCTTACTTTTCTTTTCTTTTCTTTCTTTTTCTGGATTTCAAAATGCTAACATGTGGAATAGTCATCAGTGGGAAACATATATGGGAAAACATATATTTTCCTCTTGAATAAACATATAGTACATTTTATTAGTCTTTTTTTGAAAGCCCTTTCTAAAATTATCATACCTTAAAATGAGCTGTGCATGATTAAATCAAGTATTGCACTTAAGTACATATGGGTAATTTAAGGGACCAAAGACTCAAGTCTTGATGTGAGTTTCTGATATTTCAGAAGGAAATCTTTTCATTGCAGACCAAGGATGGTCTTCTTTGAAAGCTAACCCAATAAAAGAAAACTACTGAACTGGGATTCAGGTCTTGTTTCTAGGCCTTTCTATATCTCTTGCTGCATATGTGATGATCTCTGGGCCTCAATTTACTCATCTGTGATAAGAACATGTAACATGACAGTATTTCTAATGTCTCTTCAAACTCAGAAGTGAAATTCCATTTTTCTCTTCAATGTTTTAATGCCTGATGGTTAAAATAGATATAATGCATAATCCAGCATTTTTTTATGCATTCTCACCATAAATGTATGTCTACTGTGTGCCAATCATAGCAAAGAAAAAGGCAAATAAAGACTCTTGTCCTCGTAGAACTGACATTCTAATGGGGAGGGGGGGATAAAGACAATGACAAATGTAGATAAATAAACCATGTAGTATAATTGAGTTTTGATGGGCTATGAGAGAAAACAAATTTGGAAGTAAATTTGGGGAGTGGGGCTTCTATTTTAAAAAGACTGGTCGGGGCGCCTGGGTGGCGCAGTCGGTTAAGCGTCCGACTTCAGCCAGGTCACGATCTCGCGGTCCGTGAGTTCGAGCCCCGCGTCAGGCTCTGGGCTGATGGCTCAGAGCCTGGAGCCTGTTTCCGATTCTGTGTCTCCCTCTCTCTCTGCCCCTCCCCCGTTCATGCTCTGTCTCTCTCTGTCCCCAAAATAAATAAAAAACGTTGAAAAAAAATTAAAAAAAAAAAAAAAAAAAGACTGGTCAAGGAAGACTTCACTGAGAAATTGACATTTGCACATAGGCTTGCAAGAGGGAAGAGAGCTGTCCATGCAGATATCTTGGAGAAGAGCTTTCTGAACAGAGAGAACAAATTCAAGACCTTTAGGTGCTTTCATAAGCTAAAATATGTGGACAATGTCTGTTCTGGAAATGTCCTCTGTAGGACAGCTGGGGTCATTTGTGATTGCTTTAAGAAATTGGAACAGAGGAAAGGGAAGAGACAAAGGAAGTTAATCATGATGATTAAGGGTCTGTACTTCATGTCACATGAGTAAAGTTTCAAAGAAGAGAGAACATTTATAGAAGAGAAAAACCTGCCACAGAATGGGGAGGAAGAAAGATAGTAGCTACCTCCAAAATTTAAAGTATTTTCATTGAAAAAACATTTACGTAGCTTTTTCTATTCAACTCAAGAGGGACAGAAGTAAGAAAAATTAATAAAAGTCTTTACAGAGAGTTATATGAGCTAAATATAGAGAATAGGTTTCTAAGAGCTAAAGTAATTGAGAAATGAGGTTGGTGGTCATCAGAAGCATTTGGAGAATTAAAAAAAAATACAGATACCCAGTGACAACTCTAGAGGTTCTGAGATTTAGTTGGTCTATGCTTGGCCAAAGGAATAGTTATTTTAAAAGTAGTCATTATTTTATATATTAATTATTAAAAATATCTATAATCCTGTAAAAAAACATTCCTTGAGAATCTGAAAGCACAAGTAGGTTTGGGAACCAATTTCTTTGAGGCATAGTGAGTTCTTACTATAGACAATACTCAGGCAAAATAACTTCTTGCCAATAATCTCAGAAAGAAAATTCTCATATAGGGTGAAAAGCCAGAATAGGTGGCCTCTGAGATATCTCCCAAATTTCAGATTTTATGATTCTACCACAATATGAAAATACAGTAATATCAAAGCTGAGGTTGCTTAAATATTTGTTTCAGAATAATTCTTCTACTCATTATTTATAAAAAATTGATTATTTCAAAATCTATCCTATCACATAGTCATATAAGCATAAAAAGGAAATGTGACTAATTTAGTACTGATTTATGATATTGTGTTTATTTATAATTGTGCACAAGTAAATGGGAAGTGTCAGTGTCCATTTCTCTAGGTGCTTAATTGTTCTCCAATAAAAAGACTTAATAAAAAACCCAAACCTTCACAAGTTCATATATGCTTATTTCCAAGTCCTTATTTGAGATACAGGATATTCTCTGTTGCACTTCAGTAAAGTCTCAGTATTTTAACAATAACAAAAATAGTGACAATTTTGAGGCAATTCACAGAATTCTTTGGAGACATAATCCAAGTTCTCAAGAGCCTTGGGGAAGGAAGAAATGTACATATGAAAATAACGTAAATGTACATAAAAAGTAAATACTGAATGGCAAGTTTAGAAAGCAGGTGTTAAAGCTTAAAGAAGGGACTTTAGAATTGGGATTCATCGTAGAAGAATCAAAAAAATTCATAGGGTATTGGAGGCAAAATCATACCTCTTTTGAAAGATGTATGAGGTTCTCCTTTTTAAACAGGGAAATTCATGGGGGCGCCCGGGTGGCTCAGTCAGTTGGGCGTCTGACTTCAACTTAGGTCATGATCCACAGTTCGTGGGTTTGAGCCCCGCATCGGGCTCTGTGCTGACAGCTCAGTGCCTGGAGCCTGCTTTGGATTCTGTGTCTCCCTCTCTCTCTGCCCCTCCCCGGCTCACACTCTCTTTCTCTCTCTCAAAAATAAATAAACATTAAAAAATTTTTTTTTAAAAAGGGGGAAATCCATGTATTGAGGGAGGATAGGAAAGAAAATTTCCCTGTAATCACTTTCGACTATAAGATTCTATTTAAAAAATTTGAATATTATTTGTAGCTGTTGGATTGGATCAATTATTGAACTTAATTTTCCTATTGATGAATGGAAAATGGCAGGGGGGCATATTCTTTTAAAAACATATCAACTTACAAATTATTTAGCAAGTATGGGAGGGGAATACCCATATCCATCTTTTTAAAAAATAACCAGTTATTCTGAAACTATTGGTTAGTAGTAAGTAAATAACTAGTTACTACTAACTGGTTAATTACTAGTAATAAGCAATCAATAACTAATTGTTTAAATTTCATTTGATTTTTTCTGTACTTGCTTGAATACATAGTAACTCATTTTACTGAATATTTCCCATTTGTATTTTTAGAATAGATTCACTTTCCAACCAGTTTTGCTCCTTGGAGGCTGACTTGTATGAACCCCATCAACAGGCTCATTGGTTCTTTGGTTTCTGGTTGGGTTTGGCCATTGTAGAACATTAGCAGATCAGAGGGGGGTAGGAGAGGGAGGTTGGGGTATGTGTTCCTCCGGCTGCTTCCCTGCAGGGTTGAGGTGGGTAGAAGATCCCAATAAAGATCACAGCTCCTTTCAGGTGGCTTTTCACCCACCTTCCTCTGACTCAAGATTCTATAACCAGTCTCTACTCTGGGCCCTTTAGACCTAGGTGTTGTACTGACCTTCTGTCATTATCCCCACGGTGGGAGGGACTGTTCTATCCTTTGTGTTTTCTCTATACTCAACTAACTTCTTTGTAAGTACTCCTTTTATTCAACCCTGCTCAAATTGCCCATTTGAAATATGGCATTGGTCTCCCTTGGGCCCTTACCAATATGTCCATTTAGTCTCCCTCTTCAAAATTAGAAGAGGTCTATATGTAAGTGATCACAGGCCTGGAGGACTGAAACAGCTAATATCCAAAACTACATGAATGTGAAATTCACACTTCACAGGAAAAGCTTTTGAGCGATTTACATATATTTTTTTCTTTTGGTAGGTCCTCATTATTCTTTAGAGTATTTATTTATTTATTTATTTATGATCAGTAAATCTCTCACGAGAGATACAAATCTATCTATGCATACAGGCCTGAGAACTGAAAATAAACAAGTGTTCTGTAAATCATTAAATAGTTGGGTATATTCCAGTTTAGAAAGCTGTGTCCATGAAATGAATCATTATTGTCAATAATACTTATGTTTTAAAATGAGAAATGCAGAATGGCTTTGCCAGCAGTTAAATGGATTTTGTTTTTCTACGTCAACAAGTGAATGTATAGCTTTTTTTAAATTTTGCTTTTGAGAATTGATGGTCAAGAGTTAAATAGGATCATGATGAGGAAGAAAAGAGATTGTATAGTAGGATCTTGGAATGGTCTTGCAATTCTGTCAGTGTGTTTCAGTTGAACCAATTTTCAATGAAAAGATATGATAACAGTAATTCAGAGGATTAAGGAATACCCTTTACCATAGGGTATTACTCATGTAGGTTTCCTTGTGTGAATTATTAATAGAACTCTAAATCTTCATAGCCATTTAGAAAAGTAGCAAAGCAACTCTTAAGAACAACTTCCATTATTGTTGTTTTATTTGTTTGACTGAAGCAGACTTTACTGATCTCATGATACAAATTTGTAAATGTCACCTGAAAATCACAAAGAACAAAAGAAAAAATACATAAAATGGATATCACCAAAATTAATACTTTTGTGCTTCAAAGACTAGCATGTAGGGAATGAAAAGGCAACTTAAGTAATGGGAGAAGAAAACTGAAAATCATAACTTGTATCTAGAACATATAAAGAATTCTTACAACTCAGGAATAAAGAAACAGCCCAGTTTTAAAGTGGGTAAAGGATCTGGACAGATGATTTTCCAAAGAATGAACACATGGAAAGATCCTCAATATTAATAGCTATCCAGGAAATTCAAACGAAAACTACAATGAAATACCGCTTCACACACACTAGTATGGTTAGAATAACAAAGTCTTATAATAACAAATAAAAAATTGTTGGCAAGGAAATAGGAGCCTGGAACCTTCATATGCTGCTGAATGTAAAGTGCTGCTGCTGCTTTGGGAAACAGTCTGGCAGTTTCTCAGATGTTTTAAACACAGAGTTACCATACAATCCAGCAATTCCACTTAATTACCCGAGAGAAATTAAAACATGTCCGCGCAAAAACTTGTGTGAATGTTTTATGAATGTTCACAGCGACATTATTCATATTAGCTGAAAAGTGGTAACAACACAAATGCCCATCAGCTGGTGAATGAATAAGCAAAAAGTGGTATATCCACACAATGGAATATTACGTGGGTGTAAAGAGAAATGAGGTATTGGTATGGCCACAACATGGGTGAGCCTTGAAAACCTTATACTAAATGAAAAAAGCTGGTCACAGAGGGTCATAATGTAAGATTCCACTTATAGGGAATGTTCAGAACAGGCAAATATAGGGGCAGAGAATGTAGGTTAGTAGGGCTGAGGGTAGGGGAACTTCAGGCATCACGGGTGATGGCTATAGGGTATAGGGCTTCTTTGTGGGGTAATGGTTTACAATGGTTGAAAACTGAGTATGGTAACGAATGCACAACTCTGTGAACATACTGAAAGCCTTCAGATTATACACTTTAAATGGATGAATTATATGATATGTTAATTATATCTCAATGAAGTTGTTTATTTTTTAAACAAAATAAAATTCTAAAAGTGTCAATCAGAGAATTCCAGTCAAAATGCCCTTTGTTGGGCAAGGATGATTTCACAAGCCACCTGCATTTTTTCATTTTGAAAATGAAGATTTGGCTATGCTTATCCTTCCTGTAAGCTTCCATTCTGCCTAGTTTTATAATCATTTTGCTATTTATGTTTAGTGTAATATCAGGTAATGATTAAACATTGGTAAACTGGCATACTTAACGTCTCTTAGCCCTTAAATCTTGAAGTCTCATAGAACAAGTGTTCTTTACATTAATACACTGACACTATTACATCAAACTATTTAGCTAAAATAAGATACACTGAAATACAAACAATATGCCCTTTCATTTTTCTATTTTAATTTTCTATTCTTTTCTTTTTTTAATGTTTATTTTGAGAGAGAGAGGGAGAGCGAGCATGAGTGGGGGGAGGGGCAGAGAGCAAGAGGAGAAAGAGAATCCCAAGCAGGCTCCTTGCTGTCAGCACAGACCCCAAAGTGGGACTCAATCTCACTAACTTTGAGATCATGACCTGAGCCAAAATCAAGAGTTGGCCACTTAACCGACCGAGATACCCAGGTGCCCCTATATTCGGTATTTTCATAGCAAGAGAAAAGTCTCAGGTAAAAAATAGTCACTTTCATGATCAAATGTTTCCCTTAAGTCCATTCATTTTCATTTTCTTCCGTAAACATGGACTAATTAGTCTGCACTGGGCAGGGGAGAGTAGGGGGGCGGGGGGGCGTGCTAACTTGAGAGTTACCTTTTGTTGGATAGAAGTACAACCTTATATAAGGAGCGAATGAGTATTTGACCCCTTATTAACAGAAGACATCATGCTGAATGGTTTACATATGGTATTAGGTCCTCACAACAATCCTATATTGCAGATTTCATCATTAGCATTTAATAGAGAAAAAATCTGAACTTAGGGAAGGTGAACGCTTTGCTGAAGTCAGAGAGTTAATTTTATGAATAGGGAGAAGAATATTTTTCTTTCTCTAAAGCTCATTCTCTTTCTCTACTAGTGTGTTTTATGTCTTATGCCTGCTGTGGCAGAGCACGTAGGTTCCCTTGGTAGGCTTTGCCGCAATGTCTTTCTGGGTCAGGCAGATTTCAGAAATGAGAAAACATTCTAACCCTTACCTACAAACCTTTTCAGAAATGGAGCATTTGACTTACACAGCCCATGTCCCCCACGGTGACATTTTGTTGTTATTTTTAAACAATTTCCTTAGAATCGCACTATTTCTTTGTCCGCGGTAGAGCAATGACAATGTTTTCAAAAGCGTTCTAATATTAGCAGCTGCCCTACATCTTTTAAACCCGTCACTGTTCTGTGAATGTAGGTTATTACCAACATCATTTCCTTTCTGATTTTTGTTCTGTATTTAGCCAGCTGATTATGAAATCTACACATCAATGAACAATGTCTTTATATCTTAAATGTCTGGGCAAATATCAGAATGGGGTTGTTGCTGTGTTCTCAAACTTTACATAATGCTCGACATGCCTCGCATATATTGGGGATTGCCCTTTTTATTAAAGAGTTATTATTATGCAGTGCATCCCATGTTCATTATCAATTCTTCTCTTGTTTACTCAGAACAAGGAAAAGAATAAATGAAGAATAAAGCAATCAAATGATCACATGGGTGAGTGGCAGGATACAGGGGAAGTGGAAAAATTAGGCTTGGATTTTATTTTATTTTATTTTATTTTTTTAATTTTTTTTTTTTTTTAACGTTTATTTATTTTTGAGACAGAGAGAGACAGAGCATGAACGGGGGAGGGTCAGAGAGAGGAAGACACAGAATCTGAAACAGGCTCCAGGCTCTGAGCTGTCAGCACAGAGCCCGACGCGGTGCTCCCTACTGAGCCACCCAGGCGCCCCTAGGCTTGGATTTTAAAAGACAGATTTTTTTTTCGCTACATAAACGACATTATAGGAGATAGGAGGAAAAAAACAAGTAGGTCGGAAGAAAAATAATTTTACACTTTGAAGCCAATTTGTATTTTCATTCTGCCTGTCTTAGTGGGTTTTAACGCACTACCCAAAGAGTCAAGACTATAAATTAAATTCTGTGCAAAGGATAAGATTTTTCTAACTTAAGCTTCAGCCATGAAGAAATCAGATATTTTCCTATAAGAAAAAACTAATTCCTTAGGGAAGGATAATTGGACCATTGATATTTTACCTTGCCCTTTTTATTTCAATATATGGCAAGATAAAAAGATTTATATCATCTCACTAGAAAAGCAATCATAAATACAGAATCACATTGGGGAAATATTTTGTTTTCCAAGTGGTTATCTGTTTTAACGTATCTACCACTAGTTCGCATGGTCAAAGGAAAATCGTAGAGGGTGTGGATTTACAGCTGTGATTTAGGAAACTATGTACATTCCAAAAGGTGAAGATATAAACACATTTTTCCCCAGAATAATTACTGACTCTAGTATTTGAGCTAAGACATTGGTCAGTCAGTTCTTAAAACCATTAAATGATCTCACATATGAGGGAAAAGAATCCAAACAGTTAATATTAATTGGTGCTTTTAGCCAAGAAAAATATTTGAAAAGAAATTGTTCAATAAAAAGTTTTCCAACAGGGTATTTAGGTTTGTTTTGTTGTATTTAACAAGATGTTATTTACGAGACCCAGTGTATGGCCAAGTCTTTGTGATTTAAGGAGTTTCAATCTGATTAGTTTTTCATTCCTATATTGTTAGTCTGCCCTTTGTCTCTCTTACGTCTCATTAGCAACAATCTTACTCCCAGAGAAAGTGGGCGCAGAAGGAGAGACAGCAGTAAATCATAAATCTTCACTAAGCTGAAGATACACAGGTTTAAGAGAAACCTCTGGGCTTTATGACAAACTACCCAGTTTTCCATTGTTGCAGATAATTGGAAACTGATACGATAACATGATTTCATTTTCCACAAATCTTCCCAGTGTCAATAACTATTATATTTTTCGCTACGATCTCCTCAGGTAATCTTAGTCCTAGAAAGGGATTCTATTACACTGTGCACACTGTCTGTGCCTGTCCATGTGCCCTCACCCTAGGTGTACCCGGAAGGTCCAGGTCTTCCTGCGTATTTTTGTCTGAAGAACCTTTCTAGTCTCCTCTGCAGCGAGGCCTGCATGAAGAGCAAGGGAGTCAATCTCTCAGGAACCACCCCCAATTCCATTTTTCCTTGCCTTATGGTGGAACAGTTTTGAATTGTCCTACATACTCTCTCAGTGGTCCCCAGCAGGATTGAGCCCCAGTTGCCCACAGAGTTAATTATCTTATTAACACGCCTTTCTTTCTGTGCTTTCCTTTCTCTTCTGCCTTACCTCTCTATCCTTTATGTTGCTTCCTGGGCCACCTCCCAAATAAACTATTTGCCTCCAAATTGTCTCGAATGTTTTTATTCGAGACAAAATTATTAAAATTTTTCGGAAGGGCACCAAAGTTAGGATAGTGATTCAGATATTACCTTCTCTATATGAGATGGCCAGAAAAGGCAAAAAGTAGGTAACCTCTAGTAAGACGAGAGGTCTCACTGCAGGGATGTAGGTAAAAGCATTCTAAAACTGATACGGTGACGGTAGAACTGTTCAATAAGGTTACTAAAATCATTGAATTGTACACTTGGAATGAGTGAGTTTTATGATATGCAAAATATATTTTAATAAAGTTCCTAAAAATTACCTTATTTTACATGAATAGATGGCAAGGTCCAGAGAGGTAAAGTGCTCAAAGTTACACAGCAAATATGTGTCAGGGAAAAGAAGCGCATTTCAGGCCATTTGATTATTCTGAGAAATAGCATTCATCTTTGGATTAATCACCTTGCTTTAACTCATTAAAAATTAAAGTACATGAAAAAAGTGAAAAAGCACCAGTTATACCAAGTATCAATACATTTATGATGCTAATTAGTATAATTATCATTTAGTTAGTGCTCACTTTATGCTAAATGATTTGCCTGCACTATCTCAATTTCACAATGGGCCATAAGGTAGGCATAATCATTACCCTCTACTTACACGTGGGGAAATAGAGCATGAGAGAAAGTAAGGAACTTGTCAATGGTCACATAACTCACATGAGGCTTAGTGGGAATTCATCCATGGTGGTCTGACATCAGAGCATATGCCTGTAATTACTACATTTTACTGCTTTTGCTGGTAACTAGGATTTATAGCTCTTACCACTCCAGCATGACCAAAGGAAGAGAAAGCTCCATACCTCACTGTTGAGTTTATTTATTTGCTGCTTGGTCTCCTCTGCTTTGATGAAGAGAACAGCAGCTCCAATCTCTGAGTCTGAAAAGTGTAACACACACAGAATGGGTCCTTTAGTAATAAACTTCATATGTGAGGATTGAGGCAGTTGAAATGGGTAAGGAAACCTAAGCTACTGCCTTTAACTCTTCCTGATGCCTGTGCACTGTAGGTTCTGTCTCCCTGGGATTGAACATGCTTCTAGTAATCCTCTGGATCCTGTCTGATACACACCTTGAAACTGGGCACGTATCATGGTGGGGACCATGACCTCACTGATGGGATGTGTCCATGGCAAATCACCACCATGTTCCAAGATGACACATTTCCTCTTTTTTTTTTAAGTTTTTTTTTTTTAATGTTTATTTATTCTTGAGAGAGAGAGAGACAGAGAGACAGAGAATGAGCAGGAGAGGGGCAGAGAGAAAGGGAGACACAGAATTGAAAGCAGGCTCCAGCTCTGAGCTGTCAGCACAGAGCCCGACACGGGGCTCGAACTCACAAGCCATGAGATCATGACCTGAGCCGAAGTCGGACGCTCAACCAACTGAGCCACACAGGTGCCTGACATTTCCTCTTTTTTGACCATTCTCTAAAAATATATCAGAGCCAATGACTAAACCATAGAAAAGGGATGTTCTGTTCCTCCTCTTTTTCTCCCCTAAATATTGATTCCTGTGTCCATTAGAGCCTCCCCACCCCTACCCCGCCGCCACCCAACTTCTATTTCAGGTGCTAAACTCTACTGCAGATTTCCTATCTCCTCCTGAATTGCTCTAAAAGATAATTTCTCCCATTTTCTGGTTCTCTTATCTCCACTTTTTTTTTTTTAAACCTTGCTCTTCCAAATACATTTATTTCTGTCAGGGACAAAAGTACAGATAAATCGTTGCTAGCTGGAGTAGAAAGGATATATATATATATATATATATATATATATATATATATATATAGTTTTCATTTTGCAAAGAATTTTGCAAAGTTAATCTATTAATTCAATGAATGATTAGAGAACATATATGGTAGGCTAAGCCTCCTTTAGAGGAGAGAACAATGAATAAAAAAAAATATAATTGACCCTCATGGAGTTTAGAATCTAGCAGGGAAAAGAGACATTTAAAAGGCAATTAGGTAATAGGTTTGAATTTCACATTAAGGGTAATAGGAAGCCCTGTCAGTGTTTTACGCATAGGATCAGAGTTATAGAATAAATTTGTATTTTTAAAAATGTTTACTCTGAATGGAGAGCAGTGTGAGACCAGGGAAGAGACTCTGGTAGCAAAGCAGGCAAGAGATGGATGTGGCAAGGAAAAATATGGTGGCAGTAAGGATACAAAATCTTAGAATCGAGGGATATTTACGAGATAGAGCTAAGAAAATCTGTTGCTTGAGGGCATGAGTATCGGGCTACATACTGGGAAGAGGAGAAGAGAAGGCTAAGGAGATGGTGGGAGCAGAAATAGGTGGATAGACATGGTGAGGTTCTGTGCATCATCTCCAGGTCTAGGTGAGTCAATAAGGAAAACTTCCGGTTGGGACCTGCCATCAACTTTTGCAGCAAATACATCAGTGTGGCTATATGCTTTCTGTGCCTCTTTCCCCAGAGTAATATCAGCACATGTAAGTCAACTGAATGAACGAATCAGGATTGCTGACTGACATCTGCACTCCTTCTTTCCCTGTCTTCCATTCCCCCTGCACACCTCCCCTCCCCCACCCACAGCAAGGAGGCTTGCAAGGACCCTTCCGTTTCCCTAGATGATAATGAGGGCCAGGAAGGACTGCTGAGATGGAATACTGCAATTCCACCAAAAGGAGACATACACACACACCCAGGACCATACATTCAAAAGTCTTTACTGGGCTTGGCTTTGTTCATGGAGGGATTCACTAATTAGTAATGGATCCTGACACAAGGATCTCAGAGCTGAGTGGGAAGGGGAGGACAGAGCTGGCAGGGACTGCTGGCCTTTCATCTTACAGTTTTCTGGTAATTGTTTTGGCTAGCCTATGCTTGTTCATTATTCTCCCTTTATTAACTACAGGTGCGTCTTCTTTACAATTTCTTTGTCATTTCTGGCCTTCATTATGTTGACAGATTACTTTTTATGGGCAATGAGCTCAAGAAGGCAAGGGAGAAGGAGGAATCTGGGTTGGGTTTGGGAGTACCCTTACATTAATCTACCATTGCTAGAGCACAGTGCTTCATATAGATCTCCCTCATTTCCAACCTTCAAACATCCTTCTGAAGTTGTTTTATCCTTTGACAAAATGCAAATACAGGATCGCTCCTCAAGAAGTTGGATAAATATAACCTATGTTCCTATAGTGTACAACCAACACAGCTTTTCTTCTTGGTAATGTTATTTTTGTGGATTAATCTGCATCTATCCTAAGAAAACATGGTCACCCTTTAATGAATAGCAGACATTTGAGTCTCCTAACACACCATTTACCTGGGCTGGTAAATGGCAGGGCATCTAGGCTGGACAGAGGAACAGTTACAAATGATATCTTAGAAACTTGGAGATGGCATAGACTCAAATCAAATTTTTCCATGGCATGGGTAAAGTTCTAACATGTGGGAAATACTCAGAGAATGGGAAGGCAAAAAAGGGTCAATGCCAAACGTTACAAGTTAAAAAGAAATACCACCCGTTGACAGAAGACTAAATATAGAGCTTACCTCCTAGAGGAGGAGAAACTCTGGGCTCTGGTCTGAGGCGTTCAGAGCCGAAGTCAAAAGTCTGGCTTTCCTCACTGCTGTTTCCATCTTCAATTCCATCAACGATCCTGTTTAAAATAAAGGAAATTGGCTAGTTGTGCATTTTTGCTTTTTTTTTTCCAGTATTTCTAGGAGGCTTAAAAATATTGTATTGATTTCTAAATTCTGCAGTCTCTAAAGCTGTGCTCTCCAATATGGTAGCCATTAGCTTTGTACGGCTATTGAGCACCTGAAATGTGGCTCATGCAAGTTGAGCTGTGCTGTAAGCATAAAATGCACATTAGATTTTGAATATTTGAGTAAAAAATGCAAATGGTTTTATTAGTAAAATTTTACTATTATTTACACTTGAAATTAATTATTTGGGACATAGTGAGTCAAATAAAATATATTATTAAAATTAACTTCACTTGTGTATGTGGGTTTTTTGTTTTGTTTGTTTTTTAAAAATGTGTCTACTAGAAAATTTAAAGTTACATATGTGCCTCACAATTTTAGCTCACATTATATTTCTATTGGACAGAAATGCTGTAGAATTTGCAAGCTTATTTATTCTTAGATTCAACACCTTAAGCTACTGAAGTCCTCTTCTCTGAATTCATATTAAATCACCACTTCATCCAGAATTAAAATCTTTTAACCTAATGATTATGGCATCACATTAAATAACCTTGATGACACCTTTACTCTGAACCTGGACAGAACTCTGAAGTAAGAGTTAAAGAATTTCATATAAACAACTATTAGGACTTTGGCTAGTCTTCTTTCCTTGCTAAATGCTATTTAATGTACTCATTATTTAAAAAATGTAAGTCTTTTGTAGAAAATATAAATATAAAAGTAACAAAAATTAGAAAATAAAAATCACCTGTAATGCACCACTACTGTTAGCATTTTGATGTATGTCCTCACAATCTTTTTCTATATATAAAAGGAAAAATGTTCTTCTTATAAGTTCAGGATAAACCTTTCTTTTTCAGTTCTGATATATTTCCCCCCTATTTAAAATTTACTGTCTTTCTTCTTATTACAAATTTAGGAAGGAGAAGAGTAAGGCAATGTTTTCAAATTACCATCCTCAACTGAATTCCTGAACTTCTAAGTGTGTTTTGCTTATTTAAAAAAAAAAATCTCGGGGCGCCTGGGTGGCTCAGTCGGTTAAGCGTCCGACTTCAGCTCAGGTCACGATCTCGCGGTCCGCTAGTTCAAGCCCCGCGTCGGGCTCTCTGGGCTGATGGCTCAGAGCCTGGAGCTTGCTTCTGATTCTGTGTCTCCCTCTCTCTCTGCCCCTCTCCCGTTCATGCTGTGTCTCTCTCTGTCTCAAAAATAAATAAAACGTTAAAAAAAAAAATTAAAAAAAATCTCTCAATGGATGAATTGTGTTCTTCAAAAGAGTAGCTAAATATATTTAGAAATATCACTTGCTTTACAAGTAGAAAAATAGAATTTGAATACAGATTTCCAAACTTAATCTCTGAGATTTTGGACAAAATAGTATAGATAATATGAACTACTTTACAGGACTCTTGAGAAGACTAAATGTAATAGCGAATGTGAAATTACCTAGCAGAGGACATGGGACATAGGAAGCACTCAGTATTTTTTTTTCTTGCTTCTATTTATTGTCAGCTATGATGTGATTTTTTACTATTGCTTTTATGCTTCATAGACCACTTCTTTCACATTCCTGAGTCAGGATTTTTCAGCCTCTCAATCATCTTTAGTTAATCCTAAAGAGAATTTTTAAAATTAAAAATAGAGCTATGCTGTGTTACCAACGAAGAGGCCAGAAATAAAAGTAAGCTTCAGTTATCCACAATGATAAAGAAAATAGCATTGAAAATGAACATCAACACTTAGGTAGAGCTAAATGGATGAAGGGAGTGAAGAAGGCCTTCTGAACATTTAATGGACCCTTTCGAGAATATAACTAAAACTATTGTCATACTGTACACACCTCCACGCAGAAACAAAATTTACACACAAAATTCAGGAAAGCGGAAGAACCCAGGCTAGGAACCTGTGTGGTTGAGAGGCCCAGAGGGCTGAATAATTTACTAACTAGGTACCAATTTGAATAAAAGGCAGCCATTTTTACCTAGGAAAGAATTATATGATGTGATTCTTACCTTGGACTGAGGTCTGGGGGTCCAGAACTATTCAAAGCCGAAAGTTGCAATTTCAAGTTTCTCTCTTTCCTTTTTCCATGGTTAGGGGGGTCAGTTTCCTGTTTGTTTTTCGGGGAATTTGAACTGGAGACTCTGATAGGTGAGTGAAACGGCACTGTTCCTGAGGCCAGCTGCTTCAAGCTCAGGCCTAGATAGCTTTTATTGCTTCCCACCTTCTTGCTGCGTGAAGAGGAGGATCCCCTTGTGTAGATGGGAGAGAGGGAGGCTGTCTCTTCTTCCTCCCCTTCCTCCTCCTCTTCCTCATCTTCCACAATGGACGGGAGTCTTTTGTTGATGCTGCCATTTCCCTTGGGCTCTGACTAAATCAGTGATAACATAGATTAGTACAGATTGCAAAGGCCGCTTGAGAGGAATATCATTCATGCTGGTGGTCCTATCGAAACAACGTCAAATCTTTTAGAAACTTACGTCTCATGAAAACTTAAGACTTTGCAGATTTTGCTATTATTTATTCAGGTGTTCAATGTCTCACCATTTCTGCTACTCCCTGGGTTTACCCTCTCTGCTATCCTGGTGTTGGTCGGCTAACACCTCTCTTGGTCTTCTTAAACTGTCCTGGTGGGAAGGGTGCATTTTACCAGCTTGGCATCTAGATTTTAATCAGCCTGTCATCTGTAATAGGATATGATGGCATGCTGTTAGGAGTAAGGACATTTTCAATTTTACTGGAAGGTCTTGGGCCTTGTTATTTTAAAGTTATAGGGTCTTCAGTGGAACTTTATATGGAGGTCAACCAGAAAAGTATATTATCTTTGAGAATAAAAACCTTTCCTATTTTGGATCAGATAGATGGAGTAAGATCCGTGGCATCCACAGCTACTCTGCTTCCTGCTATCTTTACTTTCAGATGTCAGTTGGAAGGAAATGGAGCAAACCATTTGGCCTGCTCCCCTTGAGAACCTTGGGAAAGGAAGAAGTCTTGCTAAACCCCATCTTAGACTCTAGTTCCATCCATGTTTTTGGAAATGGCAAGATTTAATTCTTTTTGATGGCTCAGTAATATTCCAGTCTGTGTGTGTGTGTGTGTGTGTGTGTGTGTGTGTGTGTGTGTATACACAAACCACATCTTCTTTATCCATTCATCAGTATATGGACATTTGGACTCTTTCCATAATTTGGCTATTGTTGATAATGCTGCTATAAACATTGGGGTGCATGTGCCCCTTCTTATCTGGGGTTTGTATCCTTTAGATAAATATTTAGTCATGCAATTGTTGGACGGTAGGGTAGTTCTATTTTTAGGATGGAACTAGAGTGTATTATGCTAAGCAAAATAAATCAGAGAAAGACAAAGGACAAATACCATATGATTTCACCTATATGTGGAATTTAAGAAACAAAACAGATGAACAGAGGAGAAGGGAAGGAAAAACAAAATAAGATAAAAACAGAGAGGAGGCAAACCGTAAGAGTCTCTTAACTATAGAGAACAAAATGAGGGTTGCTGGAGGGGAGGTGTGTGGGGTGACAGGCTAAATAGCTGATGGGCATTAAGGAGGGCACTTGTTGAGATGAGCACTGGGTATTGTATGTAAGTGATGAATCCCTGAATTCTACTCCTGAAACCAATACCACACTATATGTTAACCAACTTGAATTTAAATAAAATTTTGGAAGAAAAAAAAAACCCATCTTAGACTCTTGACTGGAGTCATTCAACCTTTTAGACTAAGAAGAAGTGAGGGAGAGGTTGGATAAAGACAACGAAGATAATGATGATGGGGCAGGGCAGAGAGAACAGCAAAGGCTAAGTTAGTGGCCCTCAATGGAGTCATTAGAAGAGTGGGTGTTTCTTGCTCTGCCCCAGACATGGCTTCTCTGCTCCAAAGGCTCAATTCATTTTTTTTTTTTTTTGGTGCCTCATTTTCTTTTGAGGATACAATTGTTTCTACTTGCTCATCAATAATTTCTAATAGAAATAAGATAATAAGCTGAAAAGATCTAAGTGTGCTATTTAAATCTCATGAGCTGTCATGGTTATTACTTCATATTAATAAACAGTTGGCTTATCGGTATCTATTGATTTTCCTGTAACCATTATAATGATACATACAACAACAAAAAATGAACTTGAACGTGTGGTGACTTCAACAGGCAACAGCCCATCCAGTTTAAAACTGGCCAAGCTAAGCAAAATAGTTTACTCATGAAACTGTTTAGTAGCACTGGAGAATAGAAAAATTAGCTCACCCAGTTAAAGACACACGGGGCAAACTTATCAAAGAAATGAAGAACAATGAGTGAATTCTTTAATTGAACTTCTGTTTACATTTCCATTGGCAGTTTAATCATTCCTTTGGTTCAAGGAGGCTCCGCTGGTCCTGATGTAATTCTCTAATAATCTATAGTGTTTGTACTTCTACAAGTTTGTTCAGATTTCATACTTCCATTTTATCATGGAGACTTGGCACTTGGGGCAAGTTGCTTAAATACTGACACTTGTGATCAAGGCAGCCAACATTACCTACACCAAGAATTAATTATTCCCCCTACCATTATTACAGACAGGACCCAAATTTATTGGATTATTAAACACCCAGCCCCACATGCAGCGCCCATACAGGAGTTCCAGCTCCTTTCCCTGGGCTATCCATACAGAAATGCTTGCTTCCCTCATGCAGCTGGATTCATCCATGTATACACTGCCATACATTTCAACCACAGATTTCTTCCTTGTCTTCTGACCCACCCCTTCTTCATTTCCTCCCAACAGATGCTTCCATGAGGGCAATGATGTTCTTTTCCCCACAAAGGAATCTCTAATTTAGCTCATGACATTCTATGGGATAGCCATTTCAAACGCACAGTGGACTAGATTCAGTCAAACCTGCCATGACTACAGGGGAAACAGAATAAAGTCTAATGGTTGAATGCGTGAACTTTCGGTCACACAGTCCTAGAAGTCTGGAGACTTCTACCTGCAACGGTGGTCAAGTAACATCATTTAAATCATTTAAATCCTTGTTTTCCTCATCTGTAAATTGGGAATGGTATGAGGATATAGATATTAGATAATGGAAGTTAAAACACTTAGCAATGTGCACTGAAAGTACTTAAAATAGATGCTTGCCCTCGTGATGATGATGATGCTGATAGTGAAGAAAATGGAAACATTTGCCTCAGGGAAGGTTCTACAGAGAGTGCTGGTTACCCCTTTTTATATAATCTCCCCTTCTTTGCTAGTTAACAGAATTCTTAGGAATGTACCTTGCCCAAAGATCACCTTTCTCAGCTTCCTTTGCCTCTTGGGTTGGCCATGAAGTTAAGTTCTGAGGTGATAGCAGGCAAGTGGACAGGTTAAAAGGAACTTACAGGAAGACTTCTGGAAAGAGGGAAGCCTCTATCCTACCCTTCAGTGTTTTTGTTTTGTTTTGTTTTGTTTTTTTAGTTTCTAGTCTGGAATACTGATACAATGGATAGATCTCTAGCAGTCATCTTAGAGAATGAGGAGGTCTTAAAAAAGGAAACCATGTGTTGAGGATAATGAAACCAAAAGAAGAAAGCTCAGGACCCTGTTGACACAGTTATATCACCCACCTCTGGCCTTGTTCACGAGAGAGAAATAAATATCTTTTGCCTTGAAGCTGTTATGCTGGTGATTTTGATGCTGAAGCCTAAATTATACAGAAGATTTTTTTTTGAAAGTTACAGATGTTGTGTTCTTAGAAGGGATGTTCATTTTCACTTTGCTATGAAGGAGTGAGGAATTCAAATCAGAAAATCCAAAGGAAGGCAGAATTTCTCATGAGAAAGAGAATATAGGAGTGGTTGGGGACAAGGGGGTAAAGTAGTGAGGAAAGGCTGCCTGTTGAGAAGAGTTGAAACATAATGGCCATTTTGCCAGCTCCTGAGGAGGGATTTTGTAGAGACGAGAAAGAAGACAACTAGTGCCAGAGAGAAACTCATTTGAATGCTCTGAGATGTTTTAAGGGCTTTTAAGAAGTTTCTCAATAGTATTAAAAGTAAACCCTGTCTGGGCCCCAGCTATCTTCAGTAAATTATCAATGTCTTTTACGTGTGTTATATGATTGGATTGGTGTTTCTCTGTATGTACACGTGTCTGTGTGTACACACGTGTGTGAAAGGTGTTGGGTTCTGCTTCAAGGAGAAACAGAGCAAAAAAGGGAGCTATTTCTAGGTTCCTGTCACAGTATCATTGGTAGTAAAAGTCTAGGTAATAAATCTGATAAATCACTATTTCTTGGGAAAGTTTTCTGTGAAATTGGAGGATTCTAAAAAGTTGGGATTATCTTAAGAGCTCAAGTGAAACCCCTTCCAGAATATCTGAGACATTTTTTTTTTTATACTATGGATAACCATGTTGTACCATCATCGGAAGCTTACATGAAAACATTTGATTATTAACTTTAAACATAACAAATGTACTTCCAAGGTCAGTTCCTCGGGATTTTCCTACTTTTGCCAGGTTCTGGTGACGACTGCTTTTCAACAACAATAAAACCCTTAAATAGATGAGTTTCAATACTTCTCTGCTCCAAACTCGAGAAAGTCAGTCAATACATTTCAGTGGGAAGCATTTTAGGGAAAGTAGAAAATAAATACATAAAACCCTGAAGTGGGAGACAGATTTACAGGAAATCCTACAGATTTTAGATAAAGATTCTGTTCTTTGGCAAAAGCCATACCTGTGAGACTGTAGATTTGTTCGATAATCTTGATATCACCTGAAAGAACAAACAAATAGAAGTTGTAACAATCATTTAAACCTTCCCAGGTGCTTTGGGACTGAGTAAAATGTAGGAAGCAGGGGAGAGACAATGTGGGGGCGATTAATCCGCTTGGGTGGGCCAGAGAAGGAAAAAATACCTCCTAAAAGAGGCGGAAACTGCCTTCCTCATCCCAGCCTGTAGGAGCTCTACTGACCAGTGTGTGAACTAAGAAAAGGAAGGAGCAAATTGAATGTAACACCTAGGAAATAATGATCGAAGTAGTGGCTGTGTTGGTTATATTTTCCATCTTGATGCTTTATTTGCTCCCCTTTTGTTTTCCATCTCCCTTTTCCCTCTTTCCTGCCTTTCTGCTATATTCTTGCCGATTCTATGACTTTTCTCTCTGGCTCTGTGAAAACAGAAACCCATGGAATCTTTTCTTATTAAATCTCATTTCTTTGCAGTTATCCACCTCCCTTTCTTTTTTTTTTTTTTTTTTTTTTTTTTTTTCAACGTTTTTTATTTATTTTTGGGACAGAGAGAGACAGAGCATGAACGGGGGAGGGGCAGAGAGAGAGGGAGACACAGAATCGGAAACAGGCTCCAGGCTCCGAGCCATCAGCCCAGAGCCTGACGCGGGGCTCGAACTCACGGACCGCGAGATCGTGACCTGGCTGAAGTCGGACGCTTAACCGACTGCGCCACCCAGGCGCCCCCCTTTCTTATTTGAATACAGGTGGGGGTGATGTCTCCTTTCTATCCCATGTCTTTCCTCACCATCAGGCTCCTTGTGGACTAGAATTAAGTTCACCGGGGAGTCCTGATCTCCTATTTGATCGAATTTAAATCCCATCAATTGTAAAAAGAAACAAAATGCTGCTGAACAAATTGTGACATGCCCGTCAATTATAAGACAAATCTCAATTTCAGAGATGCTAAAATGTGAAAAACAAATATGTACTGTAGAATCACTTAAGCTGGGTTTCAGAATACATCTTACATAAAATCAAACTACAGGACTGTGGAGAAGTCCATCACAAAACACGCAGCTTTCCATGATGGACACAGAAGCTTTGGAACTTATGATATATCTTGGAAACATGCTTCAGGTCTCATCCACACTGTTTTCTGCTCAAATACACTTCCTTCATCTGAAAGTGGTAATAGATGCTATAAATTAGCATAATTTTATTCACATGAAAAAAAACTTCTACACTCAAAAATGATCTGCCTAGGAAGTGAGACATATTTAGTAATTCTGTCAACTCTCACTGTGGTTTTTTTCCCCCTAGATGATTAGGGAAATAGATGTGTTATTATTTATACAAATGCCGGCATCATTATTGCTGTGCAAATATATGTTTCATCAATGTTTAATATTATCAAAGAAGTCAACCCATTCTACATCTGCTTAGTTGCCTAAATATGCATTAATCAGAAGCATTGTAGACATAAGTTTTGTAATAATTCCCTGAGTAGTGACAAATAAAGCAGCTGAATAATTAAAAATGTGAAAAATAAAATTACAGTGCTGTTGCTGCGGTGGTAGACAGTTACAGCCTGGATGAGAGAAAGAACATCTCAGTGGGACTCAGGAAGCCTGAACATCTCCAGCTCAGAGATGCCATCTGAGGTGTAAGAAAAACTCCTAGTTCTCTAGTTTACTAGTAGGGTGAGCTCTGGCAAGTTGCTGAGTCCCAAGTTTATTTGTCTACGTCAGTGCTTCTCAGACTTTACTGTGCACACAAATCACCTGGGGATTTCCCTATAAAACGCAGGTTTCGGTTCAGGAAGTCCGGAGTGAGGCTTGAGACTGTATTTCTTTTTTTTTTTTTTTTAATTTTTTATTTTTTTTTAACATTTATTTATTTTTGAGACAGAGAGAGACAGAGCATGAACGGGGGAGGGTCAGAGAGAGGGAGACACAGAATCTGAAACAGGCTCCAGGCTCTGAGCTGTCCGCACAGAGATGGACGCGGGGCTCGAACTCATGGACCGCGAGATCATGACCTGAGCCGAAGTCGGCCACTTAACCGACTGAGCCACCCAGGCGCCCCTCGAGACTGTACTTCTAAGGAACTCCCAGGCAACGCTGATGTTACTGGCCCGCGAGGCACACGCTGAGTAGCAAGATCTCATAACCGACGTCACTGCTATTAGTATCCTATCACCGATGAATTCATTAAGTTTTCACTCTGTGACAGGCACCCTGACAAATGCTCACAGCCATCATGTCCATTAATTTTTACTGTAATCCTATGAGGTAACAAGTATACATCATATAACCAGCACTGCTGTGATAGGCTCTCTGAATGAAGTTATTTCATTTGCGTACAGCATTTGAATCACATGCATTTGAAAAGAGTTCTATGATATATTAGTTCTGTTGACTAACCTTTCACACCGATCCAGATTCTGCCAATTGCGGAGAATATTAGTTTAATGGAAAGCCAGTGTTTTAAAGCTAGAAGTCACCCTAAAGAGTGGCTGCTACAATGGTTTGTAACCTGGCAGACAGTAGAATGCTTGAGAAGGATTCCTAAATAAATCAGATTCCAGAGCACCAACTCCAGAGAGTCTCTTCCAGTTGGTGGTAGGTGGGGCCGGGTCTTCGGCTCAGGGCTGAAACCACTGAGTTAGTCCAACTCCCCACCTAGACATGTGGAAGTGGCTGTCCAGGAAGATGAAGTGACTTGCCCAGTTCACGCATCAGGTTAGAGCTCTGGCAGAACCTACCAGACGCCATGTGCCCTGACTCTTGGTGTACCTAACGCAGAATCCAAAGCTGTCTCAGGTGCCTCCCCGGCAGTTCACGCTGTTGAAAGACTAAATGCCTCACATATGGTGGAACTGAATGTAGCACAAGGTTTGATGACTGCCACAAAGCAGGCCCCAAATCTTGTGACACTAAGTTACCCAAGCACCTCGTTAGCCTTTTCTGGGTTATAGATCTCTCCGGAAAGAAAATGAAGTCTAGTCATTCTATCCCAAGGGAAAAAAATGCACAGATACAAACCTTTGAATAAATAATGTTTATCGATCTCCTTTTCTTGTTCCGGTAACTGGAAGACTCAAAGGTTTTGAAAGTTTTGAGGAAGACAGTTTTCTCCAATTTGAGTCCCTCCCACATGAACTTTCAGACAGGAGGAGAACGGCTGGTAATCTCTAATGGGGATGATTAAAAAATAAAAAGACTGAAGGAATAGAGGTTGGGATGATAAAATGTTGTAAATCAGACATAAAACAAGGAATGGAGTCCTGCGATGAAGTCAAGGCTGACGGTCAGCCCACTCAGACCCTAGAATTGTATCTTCACTTTGCCAGGACAGAAGAAGCCAAGTGTGGGCAAGAAGGACCTAGGACATGTCTTGGCACAACATTATCATGAATGAAAGTAAAGCTTTATAACCTTGTAGACTAGGAAAGAAACACATTCTCAGTGATGTGGAGTTGGTTTAAAAAGTTTCTGCATAGCTTCTCTTCTTTTATTCCCCTGTCCTAACCACTTAACTTACTCTATCACTCTATAAGTCCAGTGGGAACAAAGAGAGAAGACTCTTAACATCGAAAAACACCGCTCCATGGTATGGAGAACCATAAGGAGGAAGAAAGTCTCTTATTACTCAGACAATCTGCTATGAAAAAGCAAAACAAATTCGCAATCGTCTTTAAAAGAAAAACAAAGTGTAAGGAAGGCCTCAACATTATACTATTGAGCTTGAATTGCAAGTGGAAATCAAACATGCTAAAATTAATGGTGGTTTTAGATGTGAAAAATGCCATTGTGTTCTTTAATGTTGTCTATTTTGCTGAATGAAGATATGCTACCTTGGCCATCCAGCTTACCTTTTCCTTAAGTTCCTAAGTTCCTCAGTAGTAAATCTTCCTGCTGTTAGGACTTTCTTTTAGCTGAGAGGGAAGCTTTTTGATTTCTTTCATCTATGTCTACCCACTGATTAAAGTGTCTCTGAATTCTGACACATGGTACCATGACAATGAAGTTTGGGGCCCAGCCTTCACTGGATGCTAATGCCCCACCCTCAGACACTGAGTGTTTTCTCAGTAGTTTTTCAGTAGAGGAATTATCAATAAGCTTTCCTTACTCTCAAGATCTTTTCCAGAGACTGAACCACCAAGACGTCGACTGGTACGAGGTAGGAAGGAAGCAAATGTGAATGGAACCCACTACATAGGCCTAGGAATCCTAAACTGTAACCCAGTGGCCCAGTGGCCCAAGGGAGGCATTCTCCTGGTTTACTTGGTTTGCAGATCAGAATTATAAGCCCCCATGTGAGTCTGAAACTGTCCTCTCAACTCGGGAATCTTCTAAGACACTCAAGTGTTCTGGTAGGACCGTTACCTACAGCTGATTGCTCAACTGGGAAATGAGATGTGAATTATAAGGCTCTTCTTTCTGAGTGATTCATGATATTCTCTGCTTTGTTAGTAATGCCACATTGATTAAGTCACAAAGAAGATTGAAGGAACATGTGTCCTCATTCAGAAAAAGGAATCCTCACACGTTTTCTCTTGTTCTCTGGACGGCAACATTACCAGTACTGGTGGCTGTTTGGGATAAATAGAGCATGAATGAAGGACAGTCACATGGAACTCCGTAACTTTCATAGTTAAAATGCCCATTCTTATAAAACCATAAGTAATTGTCATATGATATGGGCACGTAGCAAATCAGTAGGTCTCCTTTTTATTTCTGATCTGCTTCTTTCTCTTGTAGACTCAAGTGGAGGTACCAAGAAGTCATGAGTGCCACCAATGGCAGGAGGAAGACAGAAAGAGGAACTGGAAAGCTCTGGAGAAAAGACAGGCTTTGAATAAGGGGGCATTCATTTTCAACTAAAAAAAGGCTTGGGAGTTCACTACCATCTAATCTAAAGAAGAAATTTTTGAAGCTGGTGTGAAACCCTAAGTGGGTAATACAGTGGCTAATATGTTTCCTTTGCTTGTTGTATAACTGAGAAACAGAAATGAGATTAGAATGGAAAAACTGATGATTTTGAACTTTTCCAATTTCATCCTGAGCCTTGAGGTCGAGACAAACTATTAAGATTTAGAGGGGAATTCTTCTCCCCTAAGTAAATACTATCACTTCTGATGCAGAAAGCACAAGTCAAGTAACCAAGACTCGAATTTAGTGTTTATTGACTGCTAGCACTGGAGAGTTCAATTATTGAGCCTATTGTATAAGAAGCACCAGAAAAACCTCTTCATTGCTGTGTGTTATGATAAAAGGTCTATGTGTCGGGGTGATAGGACCCATTTCGCAGCTATGATAGCATAGTGGTTAAGAGCTGGGATTTTCCTAGTCTTTTTACTCATTAGCTATGCAACTTTGGGAAGCACATTAATCAGGATAAAATAGGTAAGGCTGAAGGAACAAGTAATTTGCTAACTTTCAATGGCTTAACCCAAAAGAATTTTATTTCTCATTCTTCCTCTAAAAAATGATAATAATATTTAAAGTTGTTCTGAGAATTACATGAGATATATATATGTAAACTGAACAAGTTTTCAAGACCCAGTTGGCCACATCTGGGTGGCATTGTGTCACATTAAGATACATGTATAGCAACCAAAAGTACTGATGGCCCTTGAACAGCACTGGGTGTTGTTTAAGGGTCAGTGGACCCGCTCAGTGGAAAATTGTATATAACTTTTGACTGGCCCCAAAGTTAACTACTAATAGCCTACTATTGACCAGAAGCCTTACAAATACATAAACAGTTGATTGACACATATTGTGTATGTTATACAGTATCATATACCATATTCTTACAAGAAAATAAGCTAGAGAAAAGAAAATATTATTAAGAAAATCATAAGAAAGAGAATATGCACTTACAGTACTGTATTTACAAAAAAAAATCCACATATAAGTGGATCTGTGCAGTTCAAACCTGTGTTGTTCAAGAGTCAAGCTGCAATTTAAAAATAATTCTAATCTTTAGTGTGCTTTCAGGAACCTTAAAGGTGATACGTGTATTGATCAACTACATTAAGACTTTTTAAAATCACCCCTCCCTTTCCATTCCATTCGCAACAACGAAGGTGCCTCTCTCCCAGTTCTTTCACTACAACCCTGGATCCCTTCTGCTCACTCTTCCCTTCCTGCTTCCTTCTGGCCATAAAGCCCAACATTCCTGCCAGAGCTGACCTCTGGGTGGTCCGTGCCGTCCAGCCCTCTTGTTTCTGGAGAAAGAGGAAGCATTTGGAGGCTGCTGGGCAGTGTAAGTCTCTTACCACTTGGACTTCATGGTACACAAGGAATTCTCACGTAAAGCTTATGGTGAAAAGAGCCCTCACACCGTTGCATTTGCTAAGTACTTGGTCCAGTGCCTGGCATAAAGAGTAATTAAATTCCTGTTAACAAATGTTAGTTATATTATTATTGGCATAGTGATTATGAAGAAAAGTTTTCTTTGAATTTGGTGACTGGGAAATAGAGCATTTTTAGCTATGGAATTCTAAACATTCACACAGGTGAGTTTGTCCAACTGAAACTAACAGATATGTAGATATATAATAAAGAGACCATGAACTTGTTAAACCTCAGTTTCCCCCCAAATGGATCTCCCAGCAGAGACCTGTCATCCCAGGCCACAAAGCTCTTCTTTGTACGGCACTAGGTACCATACTTTACATAAAGTAATAACTTGGTATTCTATTCTTTTCTCTCCCAACCCTTTTATCTGCTTCACTTAAATAAAATAAGGCACTTTCAAATTGTCCATAGGTATGAATACAGTGAAGACATTGATAATATATGCAAATTGACTCAAGCACAATTTTAACTTCCTATCTCTAAATTCTAAATTCAAACGTATGAATTACAAGGCTTTGGAATTAAAAGAAAACCCAAAGAGTCTCCAATACTTATGTAAGAACTTGGAAAATGCAGGATGATTTTTGAGGGAGAGAGAGTTGTTTATTAATATGTGGTTCACATCATTCTAGAAAGACAGAGGGGGAAAATACACACCATTATGTGAAGAAAACTCAAAATTTCTCAGCACTGACATAGAGTTTTAATGATTCCAGGCTTAAGGAGCTAGCTCTGTACCAACTCCATGATTTGGGAGTTCAGCAGTTAATCAGTGCTAAAAGAATTTGCAGTCGAAACTCATTATATTGAACTGAGATTCCATGCCCCCCAAGGACCTGCTTCTGATTAGGGTACAATGGCTCCTGGTTAGCTTGTAAAATCAGCTACTATGTAATTGTAAGGAAACACAATAGCTGGTTTCATAAGATTTTCCAGATACACGCTGAGTACTTTGGTTCCAAACCAGGTCGGTGAAGGAAGATGCTCAATTTGGTATGAGAAGTTTTCACATCATAACTCCTGACGGCACTTCTAAAGCTAATGCGAAATGCCTAATTTGCTACCTAGGAAGCTCACTGTCAATTATACACTGTAACAAAAAAGGTGACCGGCCCTATATGATGAAAACAGTGTTTGTAGCAGCAAACCGAGATGAGCTACTCTGCTTATTCGAACCACAGTGACTTGGTTAAGCTCACTTAGCCAGAGAAAATAAGAGGACTATAAAGGACCGTGATAGAGGGCAGCTTCTAAATGACCAAATGCATGTCTTTCTTAATTAAAGCACTCTTTGAAACGTAAGCATAAAGAATATTGTGTTTCATAGCATTTACACTTTTGCTGAATAGTCAACAATTTCTAGGTGAAGAAGAAAGTCTCACAGTTAGTAGATCAGGGCTGAACTTAGGTTACGGTTTTGTTGTACTCAAAGGTGATGTGTGGCCTGGGTGGCTCAGTCAATGAAGCTTCCGGCTTCGGCTCAGGTCATGGTCTTGTAGTTTGTGGGTTTGAGCCCCACGTTAGGCTCTGTGCTGACAGCTCAGAGCCAGGAGCCTGCTTCGGATTCTGTGTCTCTCCCTCTGCCTTTCCCCTGCTTGCACTCTATCTCTCTCTCAAAAGTAAATATATATATAAAAAAAAGGTGATGTGTGGAGCACTGTAAGGAAGATATTACTGATTAATTATATATTGACTGAAAACAAGTCTTCGTGAGAATTCACAGTAGGCGTACAAACCACTGAAATTTAGGAAGAAATGTGTCTGATTTGGTATTTTGTCTCCGCTAGTGGTGCTCAGGGAAGTCCCCAGAACAATAATTGTCATAGATCAAATATGCCTGATACATCTTGTTTCCTTCTCTGGGTCTCTCCCGTAACCACACTGTCATCCAAAGTCTGTGAAGAAATATTCCCCAGTTATTTATACAGTAGTATGTCTTTTTTTATTTTTTTCTTATGTAAATTTGTATTTTGAGCCTGAGCTTTCATCATAGGATAGACTTTTCCTTAACCTGTTAAAATAAACAGTGAGGGACTTAGGGGAGAGATTCGTGGGGAGATGTGAGACAGTGGCCCTTTTCCTGAAATTACACCATGTGGTCAAGATTTTAGGGCTATCATGTGGCAACCTAGTCACAGAGTAGCCATGTCCAAGTTTGTATGAAATCACAATGGTATCCACTGTGTAACCGCTCTGCATAAACATGTGAACACTGAATAAAGCATATCCATTTAGAATGGGCATGACTTCTTAGAGTAGGGCATTCTAAACTTTGAGCTAAGTCAGTTACTTATGGGTTCATACAAAGACATCATTCTTTTACTTACCTACATGAAACCTATACATATACATCTCTTCAGAACATGGGGTGCCTGTGTAGCTCAGTCAGTTGGGCATCTGACTCTTGATTTTGGCTCAGGTCATGATCCCAGGGTCATGGGATCAAGCCCCATGTCAGACTCTGCACTGAGCATGGAGCCTGCTTGGGATTCTCTCTCCTTCTCCCTTCACTCGTGCTTTCCCTCTCTCTCTAAAATAAGAAATTAAAAAAAAAAAAAAAAGAACAAACTTTCTCTCCACGTTTTAAGGTGATTATGTCCATGATTGCAAAATATGCACCAGTGACTTTACTGGAAGATGATGCTTTCACAGTTATTTACACAAATTTGCACAATTCTGGTCCTTCAAGTTTCTAATCTCCTGGATCAGGCTGTGCTTGTTAAGTCGTGTCTTTGGGGATGGCGGGAAACTGGCATGTCGGATTCTTTGAAGGAACAATTCTGGCCTTGGTTGTACTGTAAAGACATATTGCTTTTAGGTAATAAAGATGCTTCCAAAATAGGTCACTTGGAGGATGGGCAGGGCAAGGCGGGGAGGGGAGAGTGGGGAAAAGAAAAATAAGTCATTTGGAGTCCCACAGTGGGAGTCATATATTTCCTATTCGTTTCCATTAGGTCTTTAGGAGGTGTACTTCTACTTGAAACTGGCTCTGAATCATTGCCTTTAAGCCTCTCCTCTGGTCACTGTTCCCTTTCTGCTAATTAATTCAGAATTTCTATTTTTTTAATGTTTCTTTAGTTTGAGAGACAGAGAACATGGGTGCACGCATGAGCACTATTGGGGAAGGGGCAGAGAGAGAGGGAGAGAGAGAATTCCAAGCAGGCTCTGCGCTGTCAGTGTGGACTCTGATGCGGGGCTTGATGTCCCGAACCGTGAGATCATGACCTGAGCTGAAACCAGGAGTCGGATGTTTAACTGACTGAGCCACCTCGTCCCTTGTTCAGAATTTCTAAATAAACATTAACTTTTCCTTGGAGAAGTAACATTAAACATTACCACGGTAACATTACCACAGAATTACTGGTAAACTGAAGGTCTTCAATTATTATTCATTTAGAAAAACTGAAGAAAATTTTAAGGTATGAATACCCTCCTATTTATCAACAAATTTGGAATAAAAAAATAATGGAGGGGAGCCTGGGTGGCTCAGTGGGCTAATCAGCTGACTTTTGAGTTCAGCTCAGGTCATGATCTCATAGTTGTAAGATCAAGCCCTGCATCAGGCTCTGTGCTGAGCATGGGGCCTGCTTAAGATTTTCTCTCTCTCCCTATCCCTCTGCCCCTCCCTGCTTACGCTTTCTGTCTCTCAAGAAAAATAACAATTATAAGGTAATACTAGAAGGGCCTATGACTCAGACTGGTGAGTTGTTCACCAGCCGGTTAACTGTTCACCAGGACCTATGCATCCTGTTAGTCGCACCACTTGATGGGATTTCCCAGACTGCTTGCACTTAGGGTGAACCACGTGACTCATTCTGGCCAATGGAGTGTGAGCAGAAGAGATCCATGTCATTTGTGGGTCTGGCCCCTGAGTCATACAAGGGCAGCCTCTATTCTCTGTTTCTTAAACTGGTTGGCTGGCTGGATACAAAAAGCCTAGTGAAAGACTCTGAGTTCCAGATGACTCTGAGGCCTGGGGGGGGGTGGTGATGGGGCCACCAAATAGAGGAAGACTGGCTGCCCGAGTCCTCAAGTGAGAAGCTGCCACCTGTACACGGATATGAATGAGCTTTACTGCATAACCCATTTATTCTACTTACCGTATTAAGTCACGGAAACTTGGCGTTATTTGTTACAGCATTTAGCCTGACTCAACTTATGGTTTCTTAGTGATCATCCAGGCCAGGGATGAGGAACTGGAGGCCCACAGAAAGACAGCAACTTGTTCCAAGTCATGCAACTTCTATGTGTATTGAGTCGGATGCCTAGCATTCGTGGGTTCTTTTTGACAGAATGCTGTTTGGGTTTTTTGCTTTTTTCCTCAAATATAATGCTAACACTCTGTCCTATCAAGATGAAAGTGTGATTAATAAGAGAAAAAAATATATAAACAGTACAACCTGGAATATAACCATGATGCGTTAGCCCTAGTCAGACTTGGGACTGTTTACAAATCCTGGCAAAATGCAGTGACACAGATCGATGACCATATGCTCTGCTTTTAAAGAACTTAATCTTCCGGGTGGAACATATAAGTGGGATTACCACATCACTAAAAGCTTAGCATCTTGCAGATGTTCATCGAAGAATTTTTGCTTAATCATTTTCCTCAATGACATGGGAACCAAATCCTTTAAACCCCAATTCATTTCACAGAACGGTATCTCCACGGATCCCTCCGCCCTCCTAGAGTTACCATGAGTACCACATGCTGGCCTTCCAATTCATAATCTTGAGGCACTTCACTCCCCACCGCCCCCCCCCCCCCCCACTTGGCATCTCGTTTGCTTCCTATTTCTGACTCCTTGGCTACTGTTTCCTTTAGTCAAAGCCGCCACTCTTTTGGCATCCCAGAATGCTGGGCTTAAATGGTGAGCAAATAGATGCCTACAATCTGATGAGACCGGAGGCCTCCAGATCTGCCTGCCGAGCACAGTCTGTGCCGCGGTGTAAGCAGACTGTCTCCACCATATGTCATCGTCTCTGCTGTCTACACCCTTTTGGGGAACTTCATGGGAAAAGCGTTATTAGAGATGTTTATCCTAGGATTTTGTAATTTGTTTTTAATTTTAATTTAATTTCTACCAACTTAGCTCATTTAGAGCAGTTTTAATCATACCACCCACTGACTCGATGTTGTATCTGTCGAGTTTGGGTTTGGGATTAAAGGGCTAACTGAAGAGATGTCTTACGTGCCCAAGGATGATCTTTGAAAGATCCCAAACGGTGAAATATATACTGTAGTAAAACATTCAGGATTATTCTAACAAGATGCAGGAGATCAAATATTCTTGAATAGAAAAACAGAATAAAATTATGTTTTCAAAAAATCCTAACATACACACTGGTAAAATATTTGAAGACTGACTGAGAAATGTTAAAAATATTGCTGCTTTCATCTATATTCTTAGTCCTCCTCCATAACTGTGTGTATGTGCACATAAAGGAAGGATGGAGAACATTTTGTTTCAATTGCTAAGAAGGCCTCCAACTTTTTTTTTAACGTTTATTTATTTTGAGAGAGAGAGAGAGAATGAATGTGTGTGTGGGGTGGGGGGAGGGGAAAACAGAGAGAGGGAGCGAATCCCAAGCAGGCTCCACACCTCCATCAGTATAGAGTGTGATGTGGGGCTCAAACCCATGAACCAGAAGATCAAGACCTGAGTCAAATCAAGAGTCGGACACTTAATCGACTGAGCCACCCAGATGCCCAGCTAACAAGGCGTCCAACTTCTTTTTTTTTTTATTTTTTATTTTTTTTTGACATTTATTTATTTTTGAGACAGAGACAGAGCATGAACGGGGGAGGGTCAGAGAGAGGGAGACACAGAATCCGAAACAGGCTCCAGGCTCTGAGCCGTCAGCACAGAGCCCGACGTGGGGCTCGAACTCACGGACCATGAGACCATGACCTGAGCTGAAGTCAGCCGCTTAACTGACTGAGCCACCCAGGCACCCCAGAAGGCGTCCAACTTCTTACAACAGTGAAATGGAGTCTGAAAAGAGTTGAAAAACTATTTTGTACATCTGAAATGATAGTGCACGTCTGAAACTTCAGATTTACTTTCCAACATGGAACAAGGGAAGGATGAAGAATGATTATATGCAGAAAAGACTGAAAAGCATGTACTTGAATGGGAAGACATTCTCCCAGAGCTAGTTGGTGACCAGGGGGTTATTTAATAAATAGATGGATTTAGGAGCACATGACAGCACAAATACTAAGGGAAAGGACAAGTTGGATGGCCAAGCTACAATAGTTGTGCTGTCTTACTCATTCTCTTATTCATGAGAGGTCTTTCCGGAAACAGGCACAGGGGGTTTTTGATGAGACATGACAAGTAATAGCATTAAGGTTAAGAAGATTAAAGTGAATGTTATTCTGGAAATTCAGGATAGCTTCTGCTGTAAGTCAGGGTGCCTAAAGGAGACCAACCCTTTTTAGGAGAATTATGTTTTGATTTATGGTAGAGTGCTTTGGTGGACAAATGTACTAGGCTGGGATTCAGAATACCAGAATTGGACTCAATTTTATACTGTTTGATTCTTTTACTAATTCTGTAATCTCAGGCTGTGCACTGCTTGGACGCCCGGTTCCTTCATCTGTTAAGCAAGGATTCAGGGGTGATGCAAAGATTAAAATTTAAATTAAAGGAGGTATTGGAAACAAACTCCCTTGCTCATAATACATACTTAAAAAACATCAACATCTTTTCTCGGTCAGAAGATGTGCTACTAAATATGCAATTGACAAGAGAAATTAAAACCTGATGAGATACATTTTGATATTTTTACTGAATCTTATTTGAAACGCATACTCAGAATGGTTGAGGGAAGACTTCATCCCAAAGTAAGAGTCTACTTTGTGCAAAAGGGAATATTCTAATACATTTAGGTATACAATTCACTTAAGTTATATACCTAACCAATGACTAGATGTTTCGTTCTGTGAATGAATACATTTTCTTTTCCCCTCCCTTTAAGTCACTTGTCATCACAGGAAAAAACTGAGTTTTAATAGATGGTACTTAAGATCCCTTCCAATTCTAACATTTTATTGTTCTGTGGATATGGAAATATATATGAGTGAATGAATTAAATTCCAATAAGCATTCATCAAGCACATACTTTGTACCATGAGTTTTACAAGGAAAATGATTACAAAGATAAATAAACATAGTCATGGTTCAGAGAACTTATATGTATACAACTGAGTTCTCCACTTATAATTTGGTTGAATCCTTTAATGATTTATTTTGTAAAAGCTTTCTCATTAAAGTACAGCATATGGGAAGAACATGCATGGATAGGAAGTGGACCGTTCAAAGAATTATAGAAAAGTTCTGTGGTTCATTTTCTCTTATGTGTAAATCTTATTTTCCTATGGAAACATGTTTCCCATGAATCCACCATTAATAAATAGAGCTGGCATTCACTGCTCATAGAATTAAGGGACAGAGGAAAAACATATCCTTTGTTTTGATGGATCAGCTTACACTAAGTTTCCATTGGGTTTAGGCTTCAGGTGGTTTGGGACTGCAATTGCAGTGCCTGGCCTCCCTTGCTTCCTTGCTGAAGGACTCTGGGCCAGTTTCTACCTCTCTCATCTTTAACTAGTCTTCTTATCTAGTACATGAACTCAGCAACTTATGTCCAAGAATTTTATGAGAGTAACGTAAGGCAATGTTCGTAAAGTGCTTAGCCTACAACTTGGTTCACAGGAGTGATTATGCCATCAGCAGTGTCAACATCAACTTCACGTCACAGAGCCTTGTCATGCGGGTGGGCTCTGTGACCACAGTCTACCGGAGAATTCAGGCGCAGACTCTGTACTTCCACAGATGGCTTAGACAACCGTTCAAAATGCAGTGCGGAATGGAGGATCCTGAGTAACAGTGGGGCAGGGTTGAGGATTCCTGGTGGATGCAGCCTAGGTAACTTTTCATTTTCAAGGAATGTGCGGAAGTTCAGTCCTGCCTCTGTGTGTGTGTGTGTGTGTGTGTGTGTGTGCAAATCTGACACGTTTTATTACAGGCTGAACATCTGCTGCTCCCTGCAGGATGGGAGCAACCAAGGAAGTAGGGAAAGAAACACTTTTCTGTCTTGTTTATGGGATGGCAGGTGGCCTTTTTATCCTCTGACTTTCCCAACTCAGCTAACCCCTGCTTCCCCCAAAGAGCTTAAAAATCTAAATGCTCACTGTTCAACTTGCAAACACGAGTTGAAATACCCAGATGTCCTCAAACTGTGGTTGATCTCTTTGCAGGGTATGCCTCATGCTGTTTGATTGACAAATGGCTACACAGGAGAGAATCCAGAGGAGATGAAACAAGAGCCCATTCAGGGTCCTTTAAAGCCTTTTGTGTGTTCTTTGCTTGTTTTTATTTTTAATTTACGTTTAAATAAGATTTGACTTCTAAGAAAATATTGCTGAGATATGTTTGTACAACCTATAATGATGTGATTACCCACAGTTCATACAATCACTGACTTTGCTTCATTTGTCCAACAACTACCTCTGGCCACCCCCCATTTTTCTGGATCCTTCTTATCTCAACTCTTCAGTCCATGGGTTGCCATGGAAAACACCATGTTACTTCAACGTGCTCTCCTTCCATCCCTGACGCCTCACGCAAATACTCCCACACACAATAACTGATGAAACCTGGGTAGGCACTTGACATGAGCTGAACCACTCATTCTTTTTTAGGAATCTAGCATCAACTAAGAGAGTCCCAGTTTAATCTGCTCCCCACTCGAATTGAAGAGCTGCTACCTGTGACCATTTCTTGCCATTTGGATAAAGAAAGAGGGCATGATGACTGAAGGAGAAAGAAATGGAGAGGAAAAGGAAAGTAAGAGATGTGGAGAAAATCATAATGTGATTATAAGAATTTCTGAGATCCAGAGGTGTGTGCACATCTGTGTGTGGGGGGGGGGTGGGTGGGTGTGTGCAGGTATGTATGTATATTTTATTTAATCCCATTAGCTACATACATTAGCTATGTATGTATATTTTATTTAACCCCATTGGAATACTTACAATAAATCTCTGCTTCTAGTGATTGATTCAAGTCGAGTTTTTATTGCCTACAGTCAATGTCCTTATTCTGAATTGCCCTAAAACTTACCAGAATTCTCAGGCTGGCCCTTTTGCCAATGCCCCACACTAGCTCTGTCCTAAACTAAGAATTTAAAAAAGAATCAGTGTGTGGTTTGAGAAGAGGTAAGAGTAACCTTTTTTCAGTTTTCATTTCTCTGAGGCAGGGGACTAGGCAGGAGAAAGAGAACTTCAAGGTTGGAAAGGAATGTAAACTTGGAGTCCCGTGGCATCCATTCCACCCTGAGATCTTTCGGGGGAAACAGATGGGGACAAGACTGATAATAATGGAGGGAACGAAGCGGTGAGTCTGGGTAATCACTTAGAAAAAAAGAGGACATCGGGTCTTTTAGCAAGTAGGGTGTTCACTAAGTGCCGTAAGTTCAACAGCAATCTTCATTTACTGAAAGCCATGAACATAAACACAATGCTGGGCTCTGGGGATACCACCCAAAACACAATCGTTTCCATCAAGGTAATATGTTTGCCAGCAAAACTTCTGAATCCATTGGGAGAATGGTATGAGAAGAGTTTCAGAACACAGAAAACATGCTGGATGCAAGTAAAACTTCCAGGCCATTATCTACCGAGCTTTTCCTGGCATATCTGACACCATATCTTAAGCACCATGAAAGTGTATGCTGGGTAACACACTTGGCTACAAGATATTTTTTGTTGGGAGAGTATTTTAAAATACACAACTGACAAACAAAACATGTCTTGCTCCCAGGATCATAAGGAAAGCTGACACGATCAAATGACACGTGAGCCCTTCATTATGCAATTTTCTAAGAACAATTATCTCAAAAAGGTGCAGAATTAATTATGTTCTCTTATTACACAAGACTGAGCTAGCAGATGCACACCTACACACAGGCTACTCTCGAGGAGCTAAGTAGCTGGGCTGTCGGATAGGATTTTTTAAATTATTACTATTCGGTAAATCATTTTTAAGAAAATTGCTTCCAAGCAGCCCAATCTTATTCCAGTCTGAAATGGGGACTAAATTTAAACCAACTCCCTCCTTTGGAAATAGCTCCTTTTTTGGTACAATCTCGAATTAAATTGTAATATAGTCACATAGGCGGCAAGAAAGAGATGTTGGCAAATCACAGACTTCACTTGAAAGATCTATTCAGGCTTGTTTGTATCTAAGGGAGGACGCACAGAGTCAAACCTCCTGGATGCAGTACAGCTTAATTACATACGAGATGGTCCAGTGGACACATCTCAATAATGCTTTGGGAATTAGATGCTTTTTCCAATGTTATTTGTATTTAAGACAGGGGCTGTCCTCTGAGAACTTTAAACAAAATAAAGATTCACCTTGGCAGATGAAAGACGTGGGGTCCAGACCCAGATGGAAATATGAATTCACATTCAGATGCCATTGAAACTAATGCTAAGGAACATGAGCTTTACTTGACCAGATTCCACCACACATATCAGAGACCCTCTAGACATCGCAGTTTCCCATGAAGTGCAACAGATCCACGTGTTAGAGTTTGATGAAGCATCTCATAAAATAGATGAGCTGCTTTACTAGACCCTGGCATTTTCCACGTGGAAATTCATTTCACTCAAAAAGTGTGTAGCTTCGTTCCTCGGGCAATAAATGTGAGCTGCATAACAGTCCAGAGTGATTTAATGGTTAAAAGTATTGATTCTCTACTTTCTGGGGGTATTAGTGTTGTAACAGTCCACCTATTTGTACAGAAAATGCCCGTGTTAGCTTAGATTTGAAGGCAGATCCTTTTTCATTTAAATACAACTTACTATCCCAAACCCCACCTGGAGGATTACATTACCTATACTGCAAGGGTTTTGTTTTTCCTTGTTATTTGGCTTCAATTTGTCCTACGGCTTTTGAAAATCTCTTGCTTTGAACTTAGGCGAAGCGAAAAATTCCATTTCCAATTTACCTATTCTTTCAATTTGTTCTTTTAAATCTTACTATTGATACTTCCTTTGGCTTTGTAACTTCTTAGAAATACAATTCTGAATTCCCTTAACTTTTTGTTGCGTTTTATTTTTTAAGTAAGCTCGAGGCCCAATGTGGGGCTTGAACTCATGGCCCTGAGATCGAGTCATATGGTCTACAGACTGAGCCAGCCAGGCGCCCCTCTTAACTTTTCATTTTAAATTCCATTTACTGGCTACTTGGTTGATGCTTTTAGGACTTTATTCATTTTCTCAAAATTTCACAGAAGTTCCAGATCGCAAAGTAAACTTTTTGACGTTCATGCATTCAGTCATTGAATATATATTAAATGTTAATTCCACATTAGGCTCTGACTTAGGCACTGGAGATATAGAATAAAACAACGTCTGCATAAAGTAGACATTCTAGTAGGAAGAAGTAAACATGAACAAGAAAATATACATATTAAAATAACTTAAGATCTTGCTAACTGCTATGAAAATGATAAACAAGATTCTGTGCCAGAGGATAACCTGGAGAGGCAAACTCCAGAGCAGGTGGTCGGTCAGGTAAGGCAAGAGGAATACCATTGCAGGAAGAAAGAACAAACGTAAAGGCCCCAAGAGGCAGGCAGGAGCCTGGCACATGAAAGGAAGGAAAAACAGGCCAGTTTGCTGGGGCGTAAGGCTGGACACAAGATGCCATCGGATGAATCTGAAAGGCAGGCAAGTGCTGGAATGCCTAGAATCTTCAAAGTTATGGTGGGGAGCCTGGATTTTCTTAATAGTCCATGAAGACCCATTGAAATTTTAAGCAATGGACCGACATGATCCAATTTATAATTTGAGAAGATTGCTTCTGCGGCCTTGATGTGAGAGAGTGGTGAGGAAGTAAGAACAGAGGCAAGAGAAGCATTCATTATATTGCTTCTCATTTATCATGGTCAGATATCCTTCCGCACCTACCATACCTACACACACACACACACACACACACACATGCCCGCAACCCCCAGGGATGGAAAGTTGACCCTTCCATCAGCAGGAAACTTTTCGCTTAAATTCATTCCATTTTGTTTATTCCATTCCATTATGTTTAATTATATATGTCTTAACGATTGCCTATGACCACTCTGGAACTTCTGAAGCAAATTATGATTATATATGCATTTGTTTCACTTGAGGGTCACTTGAGACTTTGAAGTATTCAGTTTTATAACTACACTATTTAAGCATGGTTCTTGGTCTCTACAGAGAGTATATGTCAGTTGTGGGGAACTAGGATGTTATAATGTTGAGGCTTGAGGCAGCTATGATAGGTCAGCACCTCAAACCACCCACGTATGACCCCATCAGAGTGGAAAGAGGCTGCTGAAAGTACATGCTCCTCACGGGCTCCCTTGTCTCCGCCTCGGGAGCCTTCTCTGAACTCTGGGCTAACCTGTTGTGCTGGATCGGAGATGGGCATTCGAAGACCTTCACCTCAAGGTCACTGACCCTCAAGAAATTGGGGAAATACCCCTTCCTAATGAGGCAGGAAGCCTGAAGGAAGAGACTTCATTTTTTTATGCATGGCAATAATGAAAAACTGAGGAAAAAACACACTGAAAACGTAATAGGTTTCATCACCGACGAGCCCCTCAGTAAGAAGGTATCATCCTTTTTCAATAACCATTGCGGTTTGTTGCTCCACAACCACAACGCCACCACCAAGTTCACGTGGACCATGTGAGAAGCACTTAGGTATTTTATATGTAGCCATCGAGCCCTGATTTTCGGTGCATTAGCATGAGTAATTTTTGAAAGCACATATTTTAGATACACGTCCGTCATTTCATCACAAATTCAAAATTCTTATATTAAGGCACTAAATTTCACAACCAACAATACCTGAGTCTGTGCTAAAATCAATTTTATAGTTTACCATGAGAAGCAGTGAAGCAAATTTCTCATAATCTGCATAGACAGGAATATCTAAATTAATCTCTGTCCATATTGGAGCCATCCAGGAGATATAAATAAGGCAAATATAGAAAACACTGGGTGCATAAAATGCATAATTAGGTCCAAACCATGCTAGTTAGACTTTTCACAAACTTAGAGTGTATTTTACAGATTTCAATTAATTTTACTATGAGAACTGGATGAGCGGTCATTTGAAAGTTACATCATTTATCATAGTTCTAGGAGTTATATCTTGCATCCATATCCCCTTCTAAATTTTGACTATTTCTTAAAATGCTTTTATGGCCTTTATTTCAAAATGGGTTGACCATCAGTCTTCTCTTTACCCAGATGTTCCAGGTCACCTAACAGGGTAGTAGGTACAGGGGCAAAAGGTGAATCCAGAAGGCAAAATCAGAAAGGTGACAGACAACCAAAGAGTGGGAGTTAAACTAATATGGATCAGCAATAATGGGGAATCTGGAGATGAAGAGAGAGCAAGAAGAGTGATGACAGCAGCAAGAAAGGGCCGAAGGATATATAGACACATTACATTTATATCGTTTGCATTTCCCTTCTGCAAATGTTCCTTTCTCTACAACCCACTGGTCAACCTTCCACAGAGGCTTCAACCCACTAAAAATCCCGTGGGATTCGATATTTTTATTTGTGTGAACATGTAAGGAAAGGGGCTGGGTTTCACACTGGTCTGACAGCAGAGTTGCAAAGCAAAGCAAGAATCCATAATCTTGGGTTACCATCAGAATACGAACTCGCCTAGAAGTTGTAGTATCTTTAGAAAGAGCAGAAGACTTTTCCCCAGGGTATGGAATTACGGGGAAGGGTGGTCCAAATTTAACTAGCCTTCAGAAGGCATAGCATCCCAAAATCTATACAGAGAGAGAGAGAGACAGACAGACAGAGGGAAGTTTTGAGTGATAAATGATTAGGAAAAACAAAGCAATAAAGGTTTTGGAGGTAAGCTTCAGCTTCCCTTTGCCTTTAAAATGCAGCTGATAAGGGACCCTCTGAAAAGAAGCAATACTTATGACTTAACGAAATAGCTTATATTGAACTAACCCTCTAGTAAAAAGTAAAGCTGGACAAAATACACAAAACAACTGTTTGAAAGCACTGGAGAACAATCCGCTGAGGGAAGACTTGAAGGGTTGTGGTCCCTGAGAAAAGAGGAACACACAGGTGCATGCTCTGCATTTACCCAAGTATCTTCTTGAGGGAATTTGCTATTTCATCGTGAGGTGGAAGAGAGTAGAATAGAAAGGAGCGGTCTTACTGGCTAAGGAGACAGAGGATGGAGTTCAGGTGAACAAACCACCTGGGATTTGAGGTGTGAAATCCCAGAGAATAGGGAGGCATGAGCCTAACGTGAGCCTGCACAGGGCAGCGCTCCAGGAGACTCAGGACAAAACAGCAACCGGGAGGTGAATGGCAGAGTAGAGGTCTCGGCCACCACACAGTCCGGAGGAGAGGGAGGGTGGAGTTCAAGCCCCACTTGGGGAGGCGCTGGTAAACATCTAAGGCTTTTAGTTGAGATCCCGGAAAAACCATGTCTTAGAGCCCTGGAGGTTGGGTGAAGCTGAAACAGAGCAACCTAACAAAGCCGAAGAGGAGCTCTGGACAGAATGGGAGTGGTTGGCTGGACCTTGATCTGCCTGCGAGAAGAAAACCTAAGCCTGTTTGGAGGAAAATAGCAGAAACAGTTTTCATAAGTGACATCTACATTCAAACAAAAGTGTGTCATCTGCTAAAAAGAAGGAACCGAATGACCACAACGAAACAAAACAACGCAAGAGAAAGAACAGTGCGTGAAAATAATCCCAAAGGCAATTCAGGTATTGGAGTTCAAAAATCCCTATGATTACCGTTCCAGAAAGTAGGGAAAAAAAGGATAAAAAATTCAATCAAAGATATGGTATATGGATCTTTAAAAAGGAATCAAATAAAAGGAAGGCAGGGGTTGAGATCCAATATTTTCTACTTTACTATGCTGAGGCATGTTGGCTATTACTCTCTGCCCTCATTTCTTCTTTCCTCTTCAATTGCTTCCTCTAGCACACCTCCACTTTTCAAAAATAGTTGTCACGTTAGGCTGTTGTAGCGACTACAAAAGACACCTGTTGTTTTAAAAGTCCATCTGTTGAATTGGAAGATATGGAAGTGTCTTCAGTAAGAGACAATACAACCAACAGTTAGTGTATAGATTTTAGAGTGACAGATATCTGTGCTCAGGCTCTGTCCCTACAAGTCCATGAGATTATAAACATGTTACTTAGCCATTCTGAATCTGTTTTCTGCTCCATAAAAATTGATGGATACTTACCTTAAAAAGTCACCGCAAGCACTAAATGAGAGGCTTTATCTAGGCAGAGTGCAGAGCACAAGTAAGTTCCCCCCAAATATTGATACCTCCTTTGCTGTTGGCTACCGTTAACAGAGAGAAGCACACATTTAAAACTGGTTAATCTTGAACTTCGGAATGGTGTGCCATCTACATATTGACTGTCATTTGAGATCCTCAACCAAGATGAAGTAATATACAATTTGTATCCTTTCTCTGTCTCCAAAGTGAGGAATATTAATGCCTAACAAAATGCCTGCACAATATGGGTTAGTCAAAACAATAGTTCCTCGGGAAAAAAAAAAGGAGTATTGCAAATATCTGGGACAAAACTCAAGGCAGCAGATTAAGCCTTTGTTGTTACAGAATGCTATGCATGCCCTGGCTTGCCTTTCAATAATCATTCCTATTAAATCATTTGTGTCTCTGACACATCTAATGAAGTCATGTTCGTGATCAGCTTAATCACAGGATGTAGCATAGTACCTATTTTGTTAGGAAAGCTGTTTGTATAAACTGAAACATGCAGCAAATACATAATTTCATAAAATACTCATTATGCTTTCAGCGTGACAATCTTTGGCTTGAATCCTTTTATGCATATTTAGTCATTTTAAGATAGACTGTTTTGGGTACTGGTTAACAAAAAGATTATTTTTGAGCAAACTCCGTAACAAGCAAGTGGAACAGTAAACAATTACTAACATAGCAAACCCTGAGCCATTTTTCTAGCTGAATCTTGACATTCGGGAGAAATCACACATCGGTAGCTAAATCTTATGTATCACTGAAACGGAGTCTAGTTAGAAGCACGTGAAAATAAACAGGAAAGACGCTGAATTAAGGGAGGTCATCTACAAATAATACTTTCCTAGAGCATTGATAACAAACTGCAGGCTTAACTTCTGGCTAATTATTTCATTGTTCGACTAGTGGTCGAATAATCATACCTTATTCATTCAGAGACTTTTACAAGTGAAGTCATGACATATGCTTTTTACTGTTATAAATGATCTCCAGGCCCCATGTTTTAGGTCTTGGCACTAATTAGAAGTGAGACTTACATCACTCTCGTGACCTTCTCGAAGGTTGTATGTGAGGTCATGCTGAATATCTTCCACGAATTTGTGAGCATATTCTGGGTAAAGGTCTAGCACTTCAAAGAGTCCTTTGAGGATGATGCACTGAAGATCACAGTAGGTTAAAGCCTTCACATCTGCGTTGGTCTTGATCACTTGGTCCTTAATTGATAGATTTGCTCCAATTAAGTCTCCTTTCCCTTGAAACAGTGAAAAAAGAGACAGGTTAATTTTAAAGAAAAGCAAGCTGAGACTGGCGACCTCATCTGACTTATAGGCATCACTTGGCTGAGATGACACCACAAGGGAAAAAGAAACCTTCATCTCAGCGGTGTTGAGATTTGGGGCCTGGTAATTCTTTGTGGTGGGGGGTTTTCTGCACAGTAGAATGTTTAGCAGCAGCTCATATCCCCGACCCCCAGTGGTGACAACCCAAAACACCTTCAGATATTGCCAAATGTCCCCTGGCGGGCAAAACTGTTCCCAGCAAGAACAGTAGTCTAGGGGGTAAGGGCTAGGAGAGCCAGAGTTAGGAACTGTTAGGTCACAGATGGGCTCCAGACAGTCCCTCAGCATCCCATAAATGACTTTAGACAGAGAAGTTGACATCTGTGTCACAGTTGCCTCAACTCTTCAAGGGACATAATAATGGCTCTGATTTTTTTGAGTGCAAAAAGGCTCGAAACGAGACCATCAAACGTGTATTACTACTAATTTTCATTCTAACACAGTAAGGTGGGATTCATCATCAGCTTTCTAACATACTCAGTTTGTTTCATCTACCTCTAAACATGTCTACAAGACAGGAGGGTGAGGAAGGTGAGCGTGCCCTGCCTCCCTCTGCTCAGAACTGGGAGGCAGACATCAAGTATTGCGCGTCATGGACGGTGAAATCTACTACATAAAAATGTAAAACATAAGCTGCAGTTCTAATGCTCTGTGACAGTGTGAAAGCCCAATTTCCCCATCAAAAAAGAAAGCGAGTAAATAAAAGCTATGAGCTTTTCGCTTGTGCCACTGCAGGGAGAGAGACGTATCACCATTTGGTGGCCTGTGCCCACCCCACACCGAGCACCCCTGATGCTCTGCGTGTAATACCTCAGCCTATCAGTCTTTGGCTGGATTCACCTGCCTGGAACTAGCTGGCTTCCTTGAGTTTACGATTAGATAATATTGGCCAATGTATTTGAATCTTTAAAATCTTTCAACTGATTTGAATCAGTTTCGCTTAGCAGGAAGGTGAGCATAAATGTAAAGAGCTAACAAAAAAACCCTGATTACAGCTTCAGATTTTAGACACAGCCATTATCAGCATCCCTGTGAGAAACATGAAAGAAAATCCATTCAGTTCTCACACAAACTTAGGTTAAATGCTGAAATAATATGACCTAAGTTCACAGAGGATACTGGCATTAGATTCACGGCTACAACGTAGGAGTTTCTTTGCTTTGTCCTTCTGCATGGGCTTTAAATTTCATTATTTTTTTAATGGCCGCCTGCTCCATTTCAGAGGGAATCAACAACCAACAACTGATCGACAGAAAAACCACGAAGCAAATAGTATCTTTGGAATGGTATACAACAAATTGCCCTGTCCTCCATTCAATTAAGTTTTTAACTTCTACATTTTCATTCCTTTATCGTGCCCAGCATTTCAGGAAGCAAAGCCTCTGACTTGTATCAGACTTCAATAAAATTCTGTTTTATTGAATTTCACAGGAAAAGAAACATGCCAAATTAACCATGAACACCTGAAATGTTCATAAATATGTAACAGATAAAAATTGAACATCTGGAAATTATTGGATTACATCTAAATATTATCTTTGATATAACATTAAATTTAAACTTTGAAATTGAGCCTAGTTGGCCAAAGAAAAAACAGGGCTAAAATCTATACTTACAGATGCTAAGGGAGTAAACAGCCACGTGGTGCTAGAGAAGTCAAGTTGGATTTAAATGTTGTCACCAATAACGCTAACCTTGGAAATTCTGTTTCTTACATATTTTATTAGAAATCTAAATTAGTGCCCAAAAACTCAAAGTTGGGCACAGATGTAAATATATAGCCCAGATGCTCTGAATACAGCAAATTTCGAAATTTGTATATCTCAGGAGAATTTATCACGATGCAGTGTCTTGCCACAAAGAAGATTTACATTTTTCTGTGAAGCAACTGCTGTTTGGAGTGACTTTATTTATTTAAACATTTTTGAAAAATGTTTATTTATTTTTGAGAGAGACAGATAGAGTGCTAGTGGGAAAGGGAAAGAGAGAGAGGGAGACACAGAATCCGAAGCAGGCTCTGGGCTCTGAGCTGTCGGCACAGAGCCTGACACGGGGCTCAAGCTCGCGAACCGCGAGAGCGTGACCTGAGACAAAGACGCTTCACTGACTGAGCCACCCAGAAACCCCTACAATGACTTTAGAGTTATCATACTTTCCTACCTAGGGTGACTGTAGCATGGCTATTTAAGCCACAATGACCCCAGCTATAAAACACCACCAACATCTTGCCAAACTTGGCATCCTAGAAAGAATTCCAGTTTATTTATTCATTGAGTGAATATTTATGAAACACTGACATGTGTTGTGGACACTGTTGAGCCCTGGCAAGATGAGCACTGGTAAATTACAACATGGTTTGCATCCTTGCTGATTGTACGGTCTTATGAATTTCTCACTATCATGCATTAGGACCTACATCTAAGTTTCCTAATTACTCTAAGTCCTGGTATCCTTATTTCTAAAAGAAGAGCAAGATCTCTATGGTCCCTTACTACTTCCATTTTTCAGAATTCTATTATTGATATTTGCTAGCCAGTTATTCTTCCACAGGGGGTGGGGGTAGCTGATGAGATGCATCTGCAAACTGTCCAGGTTAGAGCAATAACATGTTTAATTATAATTAGGCAGACTAACACCATCCATGAAGAACACATTTATCAGTGCTTTGTCATTTTCTTTTAAACAACAATGAAGAAATTGGTGGAAAAACACAATTACCAGGACATGAAATGAAGGTGTGCAAAGCAAACAATTTCTACCCCCATAACAAATCCTTGCCTCTATGTCAACTGCCTCCCCAGGCATCAGATTAAGAAATGCCTTCATGTATTGATTGGACAACTGAGGTGCTTGAATAAGTTATGGCTTGACAGCTGTTTGGTGATACTTCCTCGCTACAGCATTATATATTAATTCATTTTGTTGGCAGAGTGAACATGTATTAAATATCTACAGATCAAATGTGAAGCCATGTGCTTAAGTGTATCAAAGTCAGTATTGATTTTAATTGGCCCTATAAGACAACATTACCACAGGGAAAGTAAAATACTCAATCTCCACTGAAATAATGTTAATCACAGGGATAAAATATTAATAATTCGTTATCCTTGTTTGGGTTTAGTCCCAATACCACACAGGAGTATTTAGAATGGTCATGTGGCAATTTGCACTTAAATCATTTTTGATGTTGTGGAAACGAATATGTGAAAATGCTAATCATGAAAATCATAATTTATGGAGGAAATCGGGGCCAAGAGCAAAAGGCAACGGATTAAATCTTTCAGCTGTGAGTAGAATGTTTTAAATAAGAAAATCCAGTTGAATTATGTATTACAAACAATGCTAATTACCTAGAAGCCATCACATTTGTACCTATTATGTTCTAATGTTATGGCGGTTGCCTTCATATTCCATTCCTAGTATCGTTGCTAGTTACCAAATGTAAAAATTCAGCACAATTATGGGGAAAAACCACATCATATGTATTTAAACATCATGCATTATTTTGGCTTACAAGCATATGAAGCCATATAGTTCTGGAAAAATAACTATATGCCCTTTCAAAAGCAGGTTATGTCAATAGGCAGGCTACAAAACTTACATAGTCCTAAGAAAGCCCATGGAAAGGTATGCTATGATTAAAGTTAAGTTTTTGAAGCAAATTCAGAAATAATGATCAATTGTAATGTAGAGCCATGAAATAATAGAATGATTGGCCTTTAACTTCACAGAGTTGAGAAGTGAGCAGGAATGTTAAGTCTCTTCTTAAAAACACACAAGCACAGAGAGCCTCACTCTAACACTGATGATGAACTGGCCAAGTTGAAAATAAACCCAGTCGCTCTTCTGTCAGTACTTTTCTGTTCAGGAGAAAAACATAAGAGGGTGAGTCAAGAGTTGAGCCAAAGCTCTGAAAGGCAAGCCCTACCTTTTCCCTGGTACGAGGCCGACTGAGTAAACATGAAGCAATGGGAAGCACCTGTTTATTTCACTATTCCCTAGCCTCCACTCTTCACCTTTAATTGGAGATAATCACACCAACCTAACGGGGCAGTAGGATTTAAATTGGATAATGGATATAAAACACCCGGCTCATATTAGGGAGTCTCTAAATTTTAGTTCTCCTTTCCTTTTCCAAAGTATAATCTGTCTTGAAGCTTACAAACTAGAATCCAGTGATAGCAGGCTTATAGGGATGAGATAGAAAAATAGGCATTGCTTAGACGTGGAAAAGAGCACCGGAGATAGAGTCAAAAAACCTAGGTTAGCTTTGACTTTGGAAAAAACAGAAAACACCACTCTTATCTGTCTCTTTGTGTTAGGAAGGCTTAAGCAAGACCCGATATGTAAAAATATGTTATAAACGGTTAGGCTGTTTCTAAATCTTAGTTCTTGAATATATTAAATATAAATTAGCCCCTTTTTATGAACACAAATTCTAAACAGTGGCGTACTACATTGGTGTTCAAAATATATTTAGATCACAACCTGATACGTTCGTAAGCCCCAATAAATATTTGAATAAACAAAAAACGAGTGATTTCAAAAGAAGTACACATAAAATTGTGGGTAGGAATTTTTCTATATTCACTCTACGTGACACCTTTTGTCAGCTGACCTTTATATTTCAATGAACACCAATTAGGTCTTAAAAGTTGGGAGTCAGTTTTGTGGTACAAAATCTTCACAAACTGTCTTGTGAATTTTCTTTGAGGAAGTTAAAAAAATAAAAAAGAGGCCTATGGCCACCTTGACAATATTGGGTTAGTGACTGCAATGAGAGCTTACCTTCAGTGCATAATCACTTTTGTGTTATTTCTAGCACAGATGGAGCCATTTTCATGTTCTTCTCTAACTTTGTTCTCCACAAAAATACAAAAATGCCCCTTTAAAATTGACCAGCTATTTCACTAAGAGGCAGCAGGCATCATGACTAATAATCTGGCTTTAGGAATCAGAAAGAACTGTGTTCATTTTCTTATGTTATTTGGGACAAATTAAGTGAACATACTATTTAGTCATTTGTAAAATAGGGTTAATACTCATCTGCTGGATTTAAACAAATCTTTTTCACGTTCATTTATTTTGGGGAGAGAGAGCGCAAGAGAAAGTGGGCGAGGGGTAGAGAGTGAGAGAGGGAGACGAAGGATCTGAAGCGGGCTCTGCCCTGACCGCAAAGAGCCTGCTCTGGGGCTCAATCTCACTAACTGTGAGATCGTAGCCTGAGCCAAAGTCAGACACTTAAACAACTGAGCCACCCAGGTGCCCCTGGATTTGTTTTTAATCCAGCACTATGAATCCAGATAGAGAGTGAGCACGCCTATGTGAGCAGAGGAGGGGCAAAGAGAGTGACGCTCCACTGACTGAGCCACCCAGGCGCCCCAATACTGCTGGATTTTTAACAAGAATGAAATGATATGTTGAATGTGGAAACTCAGTATGTGGCAGAACAATAATAATACATAGTTGGCAAATTAAATCCATTCAAATTTGCCTGATTCCATATATTCATCCAGAATTTTCTTACTCACAATAGCAATACCCCCCTCCCCGCTTTTTTTCTTTTTAACTTATGCTCTAGGGTAAAATTTCACGAAGCTTTTCAACTCCGACGTACCAAGAATAGCCAGCACCATGCTGTCTTTAAGAACTTCCATGGAGCCTGAGCATACAAAGTAGATGGCCTGCAAAGCATCTCCTTGACGCAGCAGATACTCCCCCGGAGCACAGAAAGAGGTTTTGATGTGTAGAGACAGAGACCTGAGGCAGCCCCGGCTGGCACACTCAAAAAGGGACAACTGTAAGATCTCCTTGTTCAAATGCATAGTGATGTCAGAACGCAGCTCATCTGGAAAGTCTTTCAAAAGCTGTCAAGATGAAAGAAGAAATCAAGTTGGGGTAAGTCTAGTCTAATTGATTTACTCTGCAAGACAAGGGGGTGTCCTTCCCACTGTTTGACCAATAAGAGTATAGAAGAGGAACTATATGTATGTGATAGTCCTGGAGAGATTTTTTTTTAGTGACTGTGACCCCAGTTAGGTGCTCATTAAAAATTAGCTGATAATAAGGCCGGGGAAGTAGAATACATTAATAAGATTCTGGAACGAAAACGTATGGCATACTGTGACATGCTTCTCACAAAGACTCCTACTCGGGACAGAAGATATGGAATTTGGGCCCACTGGTGTTTCCTTTAGATTATGATCACACGAAGAGAAAAGAAACCAAATAATTACTTAAAAGTATGGATTACTAGCTTGATTGGGAGGGAGCGGTTGTAGCACGTTTGTTTGATTTATAGGATACCTTTCTTACAGTGGTGGTGGTCTGGAGTATTCCTGGGAGTCTACAGATAACATGTGTGCTGGAAGATATTTTCGGTTTTACTTTGTTGGTTTTAAAGGCGCACATTAACTTGGGTAATCTCAATTCCAAGATGACACCGTTTAGTAGTCATAAGAATTGGTTCCTCCGAAGAGGGCCAATGAGGATGAAAGTTAGGCAGTCCAATTGACCAGAATAGCAAATTAACATAAAACATTGGTCAATCCAAAGTGGCATAATGAAAACATAAGCCAAAGCAGATGAAAGAAGATAGACGGGGTTTCACGAGGGATTAAAAAATAGGGATGAGCAAGTTGGTAGATGTGTACTTCACTTCCAAGACCTGAATTTGAGCACCTTGCTTTTAGCCAAGAATATGTGCTTTCTGCCTGAAAACCTCAGCATGAGAAATGAACATTACCTCATTTGAATCTATTCCATTGTTGACTGACCAGGTTGTTTGGAAATATTCGAGCATCCTCTGCTTGAGCTGCTGGGGCAGGTGATGGACTCGTATAAAGTCCTTCAGATCCTTAGTTCTAGTGTGATAGAGGGACCATCTGGAATACATCCTCTGTATGATCGCGGTCACGTTTCCAAACACCAAGGCGTGCATCAAGGCTAGAGAAGACAACACAGCATACAATGGGAGAGAACTATGACGGAGGGGCTCACCCGTTAAGTCTAAATTTACAGTTTATAGATCCTGAATTCAGCAGAGTATGTTTATGTGGCCATGTTGATACAGCTGTTTTGGTACAAGCGTTTTGGTACAGCCACTTCGCCATAGACTGCATCCTAACGTAGTCATTTTGATCAGAGTTAAAATCAATCAGAATAAAAATATCTTCCAAAAATCCTCAGTAATAGGCAAAACTGACCCACACTTAATCCGTTACCTGCCATTCTGGCCAGGACAAACTTTTATTTTGTACTTTTCGCATCTACATTTTTAACAGGTATAGTTTAATAACCATGATAAAATAATTTTAATATAATTTCATAAAATAAACTATAAAGTTATAGCTCAGTGGTTATCATAATAACAAATACATTTTCAAAATTAGTCTAAGTGGTTAGCCCTAGTCTTTTCCCCTAAGCCATCACTTAAAATTAGTTTTATGATATTAAATATGACACATTTTTATTAATAAAGGTATGGAGAAAGTGGTTAGAAATGTAACTGAGGATTTTCTGAGCAATCTGAAGCTGAGATTAATATGGCTCCAATCGCCAACCCCACTTTGGCTCTGTGGTTACTCCGTGGTTAAATTTTAAGGGAGATATCAAAAAATCTGAGACTATTAAAGAAACAAATACATTCACAGAGGAAAACTGGTATTCTGCCTAGTGTTATGTTGCCATCCTGAGAAGAACCAGGTGGTACATATACATAGGACTCCTGTTTTGATGAGCTTTCTCAGTCAGATTATATTTAATCCCCAATTTCTTTTTTTTTTAAATATGAAATTTATTCTCACATTGGTTTCCATACAACACCCAGTGCTCATCCCAACAGGTGCCCTCCTCAATACCCATCACCCACCCTCCCCTCCCTCCCATCAACCTTTAGTTTATTCTCCGTTTTTAAGAGTCTCTTATGGTTTGGCTCCCTCCCTCCCTAACTTTTTTTTTCCTTCCCCTCCCCCATGGTCTTCTGTTAAGTTTCTCAGGATCCACATAAGAGTGAAAATATATGGTATCTGTCTTTCTCTGTATGACTTATTTCACTTAGCATCGCACTCTCCAGTTCCATCCACGTTGCTACAAAAGGCCGTATCTCATTCTTTCTCGTTGCCACGTAGTATTCCACTGTGTATATAAACCACAATTTCTTTATCCATTCATCAGTTGATGGATATTTAGGCTCTTTCCATAATTTGGCCATTGTTGAAAGTGCTGCTATAAACATTGGGGTACAAGTGCCCCTATGCATCAGCACTCCTGTATCCCTTGGGGAAGTTCCTAGCAGTGCTATTGTTGGGTCATAGGGTAGATCTATTTTTAGTTTTTTGAGGAACCTCCACACTGTTTTCCAGAGCAGCTGCACCAGTTTGCATTCCCAACAGTGCAAGAGGGTTCCCGTTTCTCCACATCCTCTCCAGCATCTATAGTCTCCTGATTTGTTCATTTTAGCCACTCTGGTGTGAGGTGATATCTCAGTGTGGTTTTGTTAATCCCCAATTTCTTACTGAACCGTCCCCTTTCTGAAACCACCACCTGATTATAATAAGATAGAAAACTTGGTTTACACGAATTCAACAGTTGGAGGGGATTGGAGATGGGTCTTCTACCAGAAAAAAAGGGATTTCTAGGAGTTGCCCAATGTAGGGAGTGGTCAGAAATCTTAAAATCAGAAAATTCAGGACAGGAATTTGCACTAAATAGTCATCAGCCAAACAGAACTGGAATGGCCCCTGCAGATGCCATCAGATAGTCCAAGAAGGTCTTCGACCCGCCTGGGGCTGTGACATTGGAAGACGTGAGGGCTGGGTATAGTTACATTTATGGGCAGATCAAGTCTCAGATATTCAGATTTCAGCCCAGCAGTTTTTGGTTAAAAAAAAAAGAGACTACAAATCTAGTAGTTTGTTTATTAGGAGCTCTCGAAGTGTCCCTGTACCAAAATCTCAATGTCCAAGGAGCTCTGTTAAAGTTTCTTACATCAAAATGGATACATTTATGCAAAAACACCAACATATTACTGCATCTATCTTCCTGAATCTCCATCCTATTTCAGGATAGCCCCAAATAAAATTCTTCCTTTCCTCTACATTTGTCAGAATGTATGGATCACTGGCATACTAATTTCGATCTAATCTAACATTGGAATTAAAATTCTTTTAGGTTATATATCATCATTTCTCTATGAAAGATAGGATCACCATGTCTATAAAGACAGCTGGTAATAATAAGGAAACCCTCAATATTTTGGAACAGTTACTAGAATAGGGTTAAACTTAGGGTCTACATACAGGAGGAATATAATGTTGTAGAGAGAATATGGACTTCAGAATCAAACACATCGGGATATGAAACCAGACTTTGGCACTTCCTAATTGTGAACTTGGGAAGATACATAATTCCCATACGTGGATGCAGTTCCCTTATATATAAATGGGCATAGTTGTCCCTTATTCATAGGGCTTTTTTGAGATTTAAAGAGTTAATATATATACTATATAAATATAAATATGACATTTATTATTATTTAAATATAAAATTATATTAAGTATAAATCTATATTTTTTAAAGTGCCTAATATTTTGTGTGAAAAACGGGTGCTCAATTTATGTTCTTTTTCCCCATGATAGTGAAAAGCATAATCATGAATTTTCAACACGCTCCGTGGCGTAAAATATGGGGGGAAAGACTCAGGCAAGGTTTTCCAGCAACCTCGTAAATATTTAAGAGTGGTTGTTAGTGGGAATGACTTCTTGATGAAAGAAATTCAAGAAATATTTAGTCAGTTCCTGCTCCATACAAATGTAGGCAAGTGTATATTCTCCCCAAGTTTTCAAAAATGAAACGTTTTCCAACAGCTCAAAACTATCCTAAGAAAAATGTGCATTACCTAATAACTTACTGTTGAATGGCTCTTGGTAAATTCCAAATTGAGATCCGTTCTTCTGTAGGAGCACAGTGGCTCTGAGGTCAAATATTTTGTTTGGAAGAAGAGCCCTCTATTTATGATAAACACTCAGCAAAGAAGAGAAGTGATTCTGCTCCAAGTCAAAGAAATTAAACACCAATTTCAGGCTCAGTTAATATACTTATGGGCTCGGTGTGTGGAAGGCCCTACCGTCTGTAAAAGTATGTAATGGTCTTTCATCGAGATTAAACTGAGTACTGAGAACAATTCTATTTCATTTATTTTAACACCGCCTTCCTTAATTACGTGTATGATTTTAACTTTGCTTTGCTTAATTATAATGTGTGTAGAGCACTTAAAGTAAGAGAAGTGATATGTTCAGACCGTTTAGCATCCTGATTGTACATCATCAATAAAATGAATTACTGGATTAATTGTAGCATTCTCAGTGTTGTTGGAAAGTCCCAGTCTATATCCGAGTCACCATAATTTCAAAGTCTCATTTCAGCATAGGCAAATACTTCTAATTTAGGTAGTTAAAAAAATAAAACCCCAACTTCCATAATTTTCCAGTTTCCAAAGGTATTTTGCCTCTCTGTCACCGGTTATCATTTTCACACTGGTGAAGCATATATATAACTCTCAGGCCGAATCATTCCATCTGCTATGAAAGTTTGACTCAAGAATGGCAATATCCAGGTCAGTTTGGAAGTTATCATTCACTTTTCCTTTTACTCCTAGCAAATCTGACGTATATAATTCTTAAAGTAGCATGCTGGGGCTGCTGCTGAGTGTGTGGGAGGCTCTTTTGCTTTGTGTAGGCATTTTGTATAGAATGCATTTTGTAAAATCTCGCCTTAATATCAGGTCTTGGAGGAAGCTCGATAATTGGGATCTCAGAAGAATGTAAACAGACCTCCGGTGAAAGAGTCCTCCTAAAGGGCTGCCTGGCTTTCTCTCTCTTTGTCTCCTTTTTCTTCCTTATTCTTCTCCTTTCCCTTCCCCCTTTTCTTCCCTTCCTCTCCCATCCCCTTCCTTCTTTTTTTTCTCGCTCCCTACTTCTTTCTCTGGATTTTGGGCAACATTGCTCTCCTGAGGTATAACATCGTTGCTGAGTTCTTTAGCCAACCACTTCGCATTGCCTTCAGAGTCTACAGAGGGACTGTTTGCTCCTGATATAAAAGGAGACCAGAGCTCAGGCTCTGGGTAATCTTAGCTGTCCTCCTCCTCTCTCCCACCTACTCACTGACCTGGAATTTTCCACTCCTGTCAGAGTACACTGGGTTGTGGATGGCAGATGGCAGAGAAAACAGAGTGAGAACAATTTCCTAAATGACAAATTCAAATGGCAGTGTAGACGTCTTTAAAAAAGCCTGAATTTGTGAACACCATAGCCCATATGGGTCCAATAAAATTATGTCAGGAGAATATATATATATAGGATGAGAGGACCCAAGGAAAGCCTTAACTGTTACGAATTTCACTTTACCTTTTTCGGGACAACGATGCCTCATTTAAACCGGACATGTCCTCAGTGGTGAGTCACCTTCGCTAGGAAGCTTTATCTAACCTCTGAGCTTGAGCCGATGGGCCCATCAATTGGAACCTATTCGTTAGGTGACTACTGGACAGCCATTACCAAGTGTGATAGAAGAACTTTTAAAGTGTGGGAACATGTTCTAATATATTTTGTTTGGTGGCAAACACAATATGCAGAATTGATAGAAATGTTGCCAAAAAGAGGGCTATATATATGTAAAAAGACTGCAAAGACTGTCTTTTGGCGATGGGATTTTATGTAATTCTAATTTTTCCGTGGATTTTTCAGTCTTTTCTAAATGTGCATTATAATAGGAAAAATTAAAGTGGGAAAAGAAAGAACATCATCTGCCCAAGTTCCTATTTCCATTACTAAACTGTGAACTCCTCGAAGGAAAGTATCATGACTTAGTCATTTTTGTTTCGCCAGCATATAGCACAGTGCCTGGCATAACTTATGTGTGCCATAAATATTTATGGCACTGAAATGAACCTCTGGTCGTTTGATACTTTCTGTAAAAAGTTTTGTAATCATAAGCAATTGGCTTAGCAAATGAACTCTGAAGCATTTAGCCCCAAACCCATCCCTTCACCCCCACCCCACTCCCCAAAGGGAATCTTTTAAAATTATTTATTTTAGGTCTCGTGATTTTTACCAATATTTTAGATAACAAAATTTTACTTCTATTGCTTGGCTCATCATGTTGAGATAAGACCTAAAAACAACCTGCCATGAAAGGTGAGAACTCAGCTCACTGCTACCTACCTTCCCATCCCACACTTGGTGGTTCTTATTTTTAGCTCATGTATTATAATTTTACAAGGCAAAATTAATATCAATGACACATCAAGAAAATTACACAAATATTTAATGTACAGCTCACTATACTGAACCACCCCCCAGATGAATATATAGGATGTTATCAGCACCCCAGGCCTCCCTTGTGTCCCCTTCACAGACACTAACCAGCCTCATTACCAAAGGTAGCCACAGTTGTGAATTCTATTGTAATCTATAAGCTTTGCTTAGTTTTCATTTCTCTCTTTTTTTTTTTTTTTTTTAATTTTTAACGTTTATTTATTTTTGAGAGACAGAGAGAGACAGAGAACGAGCAGGGGAGGAACAGAGAGAGAGGGAGACACAGAATCTGAAGCAGGCTCCAGTCTCTGAGCAGTCATTATAGAGCCCAATGTGGAGCTTGAACCCACGAACCCTGAGATCATGATCGGAGCCGAAGTCAGTTGCTTAACCAACTGAGCCACCCAGGCGCCCCTCTCTCTTTTTTTAGGTTTATTTATTTATTTCATGTGTGTGAGAGAGAGTGCACGCTCACACTGTCAGCCTGAGCGAGATCAGGGGCTCAATCTCACGAACTGAGAGATCATGACCTGAGCCCAAATCAAGAGTCTGACTCTCAGCTGACCGAGCCACCCGGGAGCCCCATGTTGTCATTGTTTTTAAGTATCTCATTCTGGCGAATATAAATGCTATCTAATCTTGATCTTAATTTACAAGGCTTTGATAAATGACGTTGAACACCTTTTTTATATTTTTATTGTCTATTTGGCATGGGAATCTGTTTGTGAAGTACTTTTTTTTTTATTTTTTATTTTTTTTAACGTTTATTTTTGAGACAGAGGGAGACAGAGCATGAATGGGGGGAGGGTCAGAGAGAAAGGGAGACACAGAATCAGAAGCAGGCTCCGGGCTCTGAGCTGTCAGCACAGAGCCCGACGTGGGGCTCGAACCCACGGACCGCGAGATCACGACCTGAGCCGAAGTTGGACGTTTAACCGACTGAGCCACCCAGGCGCCCCTGTGAAGTACTTCTTAAAGGTTTTATGCCTTTTTGGGTTGTCTTCTCATACTGGTTTGTAGACAGTCTTTATATATAATAGGTACGAGCCTTTTATCAGATAAGTGTTTGCAAATACTTTCTCCTATCCTGTGGATTGCCTCTTCACACTCTTAAATAATGTCTTGGAAAATACAAATTCTGTAGTTCAATTTACCCATCTTTTTCTTTATGGTTAGGGCTCCAGCGGGAATTAATTTTAATGCAGTTTTAAGAGGAGTCCAGGTTGTTTTTCAACATGCAGATATACATTTGACCCTGCAACATGTGTTGAAAGAATCGTTTCCCCTTCGTACGGCATGTCCCCTGTGTCATAGAATGTCCATACGAGTGTGGGCCTATTTCTGTCCTCTTCCATTCCACTGGCCTATTTGTTCCTGGGCTAACATGTGCTTTCTTAATTGTTGGAACGTTACAGTACATCTTCATAACTGTCGCACAAATCTTCCAATTTTGTTCTTCTTTACAATTGCTTTGGCTAGTTTTAGCTCTGCATTTCCACTAACCCGTAGAAAGAGCTTGTCATTTTTCAAACACACACACACATATCCACCAACACACATGGACACACATCTACTAGAATTTTCGCTGGCATTGCACTGAATCCTTAGATCAATTTGGGTAAAACTGGCATCTTTATAATATTAAGTCTTAAAACCATCATCATTGTATATCCTTCTGTTACTCCCCTTGTAAATTTTCTCACTAATGCTTTGTAGTTTTCTGTATAGTAGAGTTACACATTTTAAAAGAGATTTTCCTACATATTTGATACTTTTATAATCATTTTTTAAATGTTTATTTATTTTTGAGAGAGAGAGAGAGAAAGTGGGAGGGCGATACAGAATCGGAAGCAGGTTCCAGGCTCTGAGCTGTCAGCACAGAGCCCGATGCGAGGCTTGAACTCACAGACCGCAAGAACATGACCTGAGCCAAAGTCAGACGCTTAACTGACTGAGCCACCCAGGCGCCCCTGTAATCATTTCTTACATTTAATTTTCTAGTTGTTTGGCACTAGCATATAGAAATACTATTAATTTTTGCATATTGAACTTGTACCCGTCAGCCTTACGACATTCACTTGTTAACTGTAATAGTTGTTTGAAGCTTTTAAGGTTACTTTTGTTTTGGGTGTTCTCAAAATTCTCAAATCTCAAGATTGTCCGGATATGTTTTTTTTTTTCCTTTTCTCATTAGTATTGCTGGATGTCTCTGATAGTTTTTAATCGTCTTCCCATAAATCAGTGGTTAGCACACACTGTAATTACTGATGCTCACACGGAAGCTTCCCCTTCCTTCCTCCTCCTCACTCAGCCAGTGAATGTCTCTGCCCTAGACATTTATCTGGGGTTTGGGCAGTCACCTGCAACATTTAAGATTGCAGCCGTCTGCTTTTGTAGTAAATATTGCATCCCTGTCATTAGTAATGTCATCAGCCTTGGGTGGAGATTCCTAATAAGATGCCTCAGACTTGATTCCTTAGGAATATATACCTAAAATTTTAAAAAAATAAATTATTTCTGAATATTTGTAGAAATCATGTGAATAAAATCAACTCATAGGATATAATAACATGGATATTGTGTAAGAAGTTTGCTAGGTCTCAGTGAATCTTGGCAACGGACTCACTAAAACTCCACGTCTTTATGTTTAAATGAAGGTGTTAGTAACTTCTATCTCATGGCGTTAGGAGAATTAAACGAGCAACATGTTCCATATTATGAGCTCTTATGATTAGCTCTCAAGGTCATACAAATAGTTAGTTAAACAGAAAATACTAAAATGCAGACATCCTTTCTTCTAGCCTAAGGTAATTGTCACAGTAATACAGAGTTGTTTCCCACAAACACAAATTTGGGAAGCTTTAACTAATAAATTCAAGTTACTTAGATGCCGTCTGCCATTCAACAGCAGTGGTTTCCCAAGTGCTGTCCAAGTCACCCAAATGCTTTAAAGCCACTGACAAATGAGCACCGGTTTTGCACCAGGATGATGTGATCAATGAGCATTTAACAAGTGACAAAGTAACATCGTCTGATTACTTCCCATATCTTTTGGCCCTGTGACCAGCATTGCTTTCTACTTACAGTGAACAGCAGGGAATAATTTATGCCATTTCCGATTCAGGACCAGTCACAATATTTTATGTGGATCAATAGAGAATAAAAGCTCAATTATCTAAGCAGATTCTTCAAACGTCAAATCGGTAGGTTAATCCTTGAACATTTGAGCATTTCCCCACCTTTCCATCCGGAGTAGAAGAAACATGGGCAAATATTAAATAAGTATAAGCTGTGTATATTGGCAAAATGCCTGTAACTTTGCTAAGCTGAGAGATGGGCAATCAAGGAGACTCGCAATTATAGAAGTCATAATACTGGGTATAAAACAGCCACCACGGCGTCTGGCACATTGTAGCTCTTCGGAAAATGAGAATTCCTGTTCTCTGCTCCCTAGGCTGTTGCTGCCGTACATCAGCCAAGACTGTTAGAATTGCTGCAGTCCCAGGATGCCCCTTCAGCAGCTCTGTCACCAGCACAGCCTTTCCAAGAAATTCTCCCGATCCCTGGCCCTTGTTTTCTCACTGCTTCGGAACTTCCTAACGGATTCGGCACGTAGAGCTTTGCTGCCTGGTGTTAGTACAGCTCTTTCCACATCTTTCAGCCTATCTCTTCCAGACTGGATCATAAGTTCCTTGAGGGAAGGCTTGGCTTTATACTTTGATTTCGCCATAAGCTGGATGAGTCATTTCTTAAAGCCCCGCACAGCCATTTGACATCTCCCACGCAAGGAACCTGTTAGGAACCATCCTCTATTATAAGGCTCAAAAATGCTAAGGGATAGCTGGGATTAAGGCCATTAAAAGAACATGGTAAAATAGGCTTTTGGGGAGAACGGTGATGGGGCAGAAAATACTGATAGAACCCTGCTTTAAGAATTCCAGTCTAAGAAGAATGTTTACTCGATCCAGGTAAATATCCACATCTCCTACGACTCCATGAGAGAAGTCTTGTGATTTGGTAAGTTTCCAAATATGTATTTATATACGGAAGTAAACATTTATCTGGGTTCAAACCTTGCCTCTTTTCCTTACTGATCGTATGACATTGGGAAAGTTACTTTATTTCTCCAAGCTTTAGATATATCATCTGAAAAATGTGGATAATAACAGTGTGGATCCTGTATCAGTTAGGCGGTTTAGAAAAGGGAAATGAACCTAAATATTTCAACAGAGGAAATTCACTGTAGAGAACTGGTTTTCCTGGGGCTAGAGAGCTAAACGAGCAAAAAGAGATTATAGCGGTAACGTGGCTATAATAACTGCAGGAAGGAGCTTCTGTCCTTGGAGATGGAAAAACAAAAGGAAGAAGGGGGCTTAGCAGAACACGAAGGCCCAAAAGAGGAGCGGTGAGGAGCCGTAAGACACGAAGGCCCGACTTTGGATGTGGGGGCGCTCCCAACTGATGCAGGAATCTCCGAGAAGATACAATGGGGCTGGTTCTGCGAGTGCCTGAGGCGGCTGAACACGAGGACCACTTCTGCCACTTGAGGTACATCATTCGCCTGAGAAGCAAGCAGTCCCCTCTCTCCACCTCCTGCTTTCCGGTCTCCCTCTGGTGCCCCTACCGGTAGAAGCAACTGAAGTCGGCTGGCAAAGAAAAGTGAGGTTTGCAGCATCCAAACTCCAGCGTGACAAAGCATAACAGAGAAGGCGGGTTTGGAGCTCAGGGACAATAGTATAATAATTTGTCTGTTTGTTAAATGGGACAGGAATCGTGCCTAACCTATAGACAATGACTCAGGATGTTGTACTGAAGCATTTAGCACAGAAAATGGAATATAAAAACAAGTTTAAAATGTTAATTATTTATTATTTATTGGGTGTGTTTCTTTGTTTTTGTTTTTATTTTTAACTAAGTGATCTAGCAAGCATCCTTAATTCACTATATTAGTATTAATAAAATTTGATAACACTGTGTTTGAGACTGTCAAATGGGCTTTCAAACATAGACCTGCAGTTCAAACTCCTATAATTTACATGAAAACAAAGTTCCTGCCCTTTCAAAATCGGTCATCAAGTAAACGGTTACTTCTTCATCTGTCCAGAAAATGGAATTCTTTGACATCACAGACTTTCATTGCTAATCTCTATGTATATTAAAGTGTTTGTCACCGATTTTCTAATTAGCGCTTTTTGACTCTTCCCATTTAAATGCGTTTCAGGACAGAACAAACGTAACAGAAATCCTGTGGCAGATATTCGTTCCCTGTCTTGCTATGAAGAAGAGTCTCCCTTACCGCCGATCAGCATGGTGCAGATGGAGAAGATCTTTTCCGCATCTGTATTAGCAGAGACATTCCCAAACCCAACACTGGTGAGGCTGCTGAGAGTGAAGTACAGAGCGGCAATATAGGCACTTCGGATGGACGGGCCCCCCAAGGTATTGTTGCCGTAGTATGGAGACTCTAGTCTCTTTCCCAACTCATGGAGCCAACCTGCAATGGAAGAAAGAATGAGAACTTAAAGCCACAGGGTAGAGTCCCAGGATTAGCACCTGGGGGAGGGAGGGAATGACAAATGAACATTGAGGGACATACTGATTTGTTCAGGAAAAAGAAGAAAAAAAAATTAAAAGGGAGTTCAAGGCAAGAAATAAGATTCCATTGCTACGAAAGCAAAAATATCACTTTTATGCAAGCTGTTCTATATAAGACACACAGCAGAGAAGTGTGCATCCGAGAGCAGATGGGTGGTCAAAGCTAAACAGGTTACCCTCATGCAGGAGACTCTACCCACAGACACGGAAACTGGGATTGCTACGGTCGGTAACAGTGTGGTGTATTTCTCTAGTGGCTCAGCTCCTTTCCTCCTTCCTCAATTGGAGTTTCAAGAGACAAATGGGCTTAATAGGTATTTTTAAACCCTACGTGATGATACATAGCAACAACCACAAGGAGCTAGACTTCACATAGACGAGATGGGCTTTATTTCCATCCAGCACAACCTTGCCCCGTTTTATCCACTTGGGCTGACATCTAGTTGGCTTAGGAGTCTCAGCTCATGCTACCTCCTCAGGAAACCTCCTCTGCAGCCCCATCCTGCCATGTGGGGGTGGAGGGGGAAAACCGCACAACTAAGAGGTACCTGTAATAGAACTGGATGTCCCCCGCAGCTGTTTTATAATACTGCTCTATACGTGAGCCCAAACTGATCAAATTAAGAGCTTTAAGTACATGCAGTTTATTGTATGTCAACTATGCTGTCATAAAGCTGTAAAAAAAGCTACATTAATAAAGATGAGAAACAGCAAGCATGACATTGACGATAATAGAATGGAAACAGCACAAACACCACGTTAAAATCCTTCATTGGAAACATTTATCCTTTAAGATTTTGTATTTCAGAATTCTCTCTTTCTCTTTCTTTGTAGGCGACTATGTTACAAACCACTGTGACAATTCAGCTGAACCCATAAGGTTCATAAGACTTCTGTTAAGAGATGTTATTCACTGACCGCTACTTTCTTGTAAACGCTTCATTTAATGGCTGCCCAAGAAGGGATGAGAGTCATCACACTTTTTAAGTAGTAATAATGCTGTCATTATCAACTAAAGTTATAGGTTATGGAACTGTGCTAGGTAATTAAAATGCATATTTTAAACAACTGGGAATTCCTTGCGACCAAGGAGAATTGTTTTGTGGCAAGTATTACATCTTATTCATCCTGTGTCTTCAGTAAAGTGTTTCTCAACCTTTAGCTTGCCTCAGAAACATCTAGAGGGCTTGTTAAACAGCGATAGCAAGTCCTATCCCTGAAAGTTTTTTAAACTGCTGTGCCCTCTGCCACCTCCACTAACCGCATCAAAGTTTCTGTTGCCAAGACCAGGTACAGGTATTTTTTAAAAGTTCCCAGGAGAATCTAATGTGAAGATAGAACTTAGAACCGCTATTCCAGATCTTAGCAAAGCACTAACAATAGTCAAGTTTAATAACTGTTATTTTAAAAAGTGAATGAGTTAATGAATGTATCAATTGTTCTTGCACTCTATCGTAGTATGAGATAATATGACAGCCTTGAGACGATAACACAACATATGTGCATTTGTAAATTTGTACTAGGATAAGAACATATGTTTGGACGATAGACAATAATAATGAAATGTAAGTTACACGCTATAAAAGGTGATGCTGTTAGTAAGTTATGACCAGGTACTCTGTCTGGAAAGGCTTTGCGAAGGAAATACGCTCTAGTGATGGGGTTCAGGGCAGGCTGGCACACAGGAATGTGCCACTTGGGCATGGGAATTATTTGAGCTGAAGGCAATCAGGGCCCGACGGACTCAAAAGAAGCTTTTTACTCCCCCTTCAACAGCCTAAAAGAATTTAGATAGGGGGCCTGTACCAAGAAGAGAGCTATTACCAGGGATAACTTTTTACATCAGAAAGATTTGTCTTCATGGCATGGCAAACATTTGTTTACTGAACATTTGCTCTTCTCATCTTCCAATGAACTGTTTTTCTTCCCTTTGAAGCCCCCTTGGCCTTAGCTCAGGATGGCCTCGAAGCCTCAATTGCCTGACCGTCTTTGACCCTCTCATGTCTACGTGAAACTCCTACAGGTACTACATTAAATTTGTTTTTCTTCGGTTTTACTGTCTCACATCAGTATAATTATTAGGGCAGCCAAAGAACCTAAAAAAGAAGAGAAAAATAACATTCCTCCCCAACACTGGATTCAACACAGATTTAAATGTGGGCTCCTCCATTTATAGGCTGTAGGAACGACTAACTTCTCTGAGCTCCACTTTTCTCACTTGGAAAAACAGAGATACTATCTAAGTTGTGGAGCTGCGATGGATTAAAGGAGGTGCCACATAGGAAAATGCCAACCATTGTTACTGGCTGAGGTTTAGTGTATCTCTTTTCTCTCTCTTGCTTCTCTTTCTTTCATGGGAACGAGAAAGCACAGAAGTCCAGGAAGGTAAGAGAAAATAAGAGCCCAGCACTGAACTGTGATGGGAGAGGAAGGTGGTGACTCCATGTATTCAGTAAAAACTACTGTAGGGATTAGCATTTCCTAACCAATAGAAATAAGAGGGAGAAAATCTAGATGACAGCAGCTCTTAAAACAAGGAAAGTTACGGGGTGCCTGGGTGGCTCAGTCGGTTAAGTGCCCAACTCTTGGTTTTGGCTCAGGTCATGATCACATGGTTTCAGTTTGGCCGCAGGTTGGGCTCTGCCCTAGCAGCGTGGAACCTGCTTGGGATTCTCTCTCCCTCTCGCTCTGCCCCTTCCCTGCTCATGCTGTCTCTCTCAAATAAATAAATAAACGTGAAAAAAATGGCGGAGTTATATGCCCATTTGTGAATCTGAAGAAAGACGCGATTCTTTGGCCAGAACAAAGTACATGTGGAGACTGTGGGCCACTCTGTACTCATTTTGTCATTTCATGGCTTCCTGAAGCCCTTTCATACATATCAGATTAAAAAAATCTGTTCTAGAATTTTAAGCGAGGGGGAGGATGAAGTGATCAAGGGTGATTTGATAGAAAATAGCTTAATCTTGTATGGAAAAAGATTTAGAAATAACGGCAACTTATCCAAGATTAATTGATGAGATATCACAAAAGCAAATCACATGTGCATTTAAAAAATATTACTGGCATATTTATATGCACCGTAGGAAGAGTGCAGACACAGAGGCATAATCAGGAAGCAGAGAGAACATCTGAATTTATTGTCATATTCAGGATGTCGATTTCTGCAGGATAGCGCCCCCGTAGGCATTTGATCCAGACGCCGTCAAATATGGAGAACCACAGGATGCTGAATGGCTGGTGGGCTTGGTATTTCTCAAGTGTCTTCCCACTTGTGCTCTAAAAGGGATGCTGTATTATTTCTTCTGGACAAAGAACTGATTAGAGGGGCTTGTCCTTTTGTTCCATATTGGTCATTCCTGCTAATTACTGGGAAGCTGAAAACTGTCCTCTTACCCAGAGAGTAAATATTGCATGACCTAATTTCTGTTTTAGCTGATGCACAGAGGAAGAGAAAAACCCAGAAACAACTGAGCTACTTACTACTTCCTCTTGCCTGAATCAGCTGCACCATCAGACCATGAAGAAACAACTGGACCCACCTATTGATCTTCAATTAAGGTATTCATTACCTTACGGAACCCAGTTTTCTCACTTAAAAAAAAAAAAAAAAAAGCAAACAAACCCAGTCAATATATTTGGTTGAACTTCTTAACTGGAACAAAAGTGAAATCCTGAAGAATTCTCTGAAGCAAATCAGTTTCATATAGATTGATTTCTGTAATCAAATAGGATGAAAGTTTGTATCAGGACATACAGATTATATTAGATTATATCCTCATCCAGGGCCTGTTCATTTACAATGTGTGAAGCTATCTCAGAAGTGATTCAGGGCGCAAAACACAGAGGAACAACAGACCTACTTTTGTTGATATCTCTTTTCCGTCTAGCCAACTGTTCTGTCTATTTTCAGAAACATCTTGTTTTTTAAGAAAGGTTGCTACTAAACTGTGTTACAGCTGACGGAGCAAAAGCAATAATGATGATGACAAAACCTGGTAACACGCAAAGGAGGTAACACCCACAAATCCTGGGATTGGCTCTGTGGGCTAAATAAAACTTTTTCACAGAACAGCTCGTCCAAAATGAGAGCACATGTTCACTGTAACAAGACAACATGTCACTGTACTGTATAGAAGAAACAGTTTAACCAATTTGGAAGCCAATCTTTTTTTATGCTGAAGAAACTCATCTCTAAAGGAAGGGATGTCCTAGAACAGTCTGTCTGCTTCTGCTCATTTTTTTTTCCTAAGGAACATTTTGAGGAAAAACACATACACAACATAAAGTAGAATCTAAATATACTAATACATTGCAATTTGATAAAGACAAAAGATATCATAAAATAATCCTATCATTACTAAAATTGATTAGATAAATAAAAGAGTAGGTTTATGAAACAAAGATACATTTTAAGATAGAACGACTCCTTTTTTTGAGAGAGAGAGAGAGAGAGAGAGAGAGAGAGGTGGAGGGGCAGAGAGCACAGAGCCTGGTGCAGGACTGATCTCACCACAGTGAGATCATAACCTGAGCCAGAATCCAGAGTTGGAAGCTTCACCAACTGAGCCACCCAGGGGCCTCAGGACAGAATGACTCTTAATGACCACGCCCAGAAGAGCATGGAATTTAGCACAATTCAATCCATATATTTCTCACTGCATACTTACCATGGGCCCAGTATTTTGCTTAATTACACACTTCTAACACTGAATGGGAATTTCTAATTAGTTTGCTCGTTAGGCTCCCTACAATAATTTACTTACTTTTACTATGCATATCGTGTGCACAGTTTGTACAGGTGTGACCTGCTTTATACAACATATGCAGTCTTAAAAAGTTTAGTTCAGATTAGCCTTTGGTAAGTGAGCAGATAGTTCAGATTTAATAAAAGGAATGGGAGCATGTTATTTAAGGAAAGCCTATGGTGAATTTCTTTGGTCGCATAAAATACCTTAGTAATATGCAAAAGTATCCGGTAAAATATAAGCTTATTAAATCATATTTATATGTGTGTGTTAAGATGTGTTTGTATAGACAGAAAAAAGAGAGAGAGGATTAGCACGTGCATAATCACACCTATAATCCCAAATGGTGTTTTACTTAATTTGGAACGCATGAACCATGTTGCATTAGGGTGTGGCGAGAAGCAAGAAGGGAAGCCATGCCAGGGTTTTCTTGTTACTAGGTTGGCACACGCTTTACATTTTACCGAGGCTTCCTGGGCTCCAGACACTCCAGTAAGGCAGTCCATCTCCCGTCTCACTTACAGGCACTAATTGTATGGAATAGGTATGCTTATCATCCACATTTTGATCCATTATTTCATTAATCATTATAACCATTTAGAAATCATCATCCTCATTTTAAAGACGAGAAAACTAAGGCTCCGAATGATTAAATAGCTTGCTCAGTATGGCAGTGTCAGGGTTTGAATCCAGATCTGTGTGCTGTCAGAGCCCAGGTTCTTGACCACTATGTACAGTGGTCACATAATATACATATACCCACGTAATATACATACAAGCCCAAGAATACTACTGTTGTAGTGTGGCTGAATGTCTTTACAAGCGAGATGCCATTTGTTATTATGGTGTACATACGTGGCAAGAAAGAAGTAGTCTTAGTTAGGCCTCCCCAGAAGCAGACCCTGAGGCATGGCTTTAACTATAAGTCATTTATTTAGGTGTTAGGTCCAGCACATATATTTAGGAGACAGTAGGGAAGGGACACAGAGAGTGGAGGAAGCCAATGAAGCATGTCCAATCAAGCAAGCTATCACTATAGGCAACTGGAGCTTAAGCCCACTGGGGGAACCCCGAGGAGGAGTGTAGAACATACCCCCTGTCAGAGCAGGGGAGTATTAACCATCAGTGATTGAGGGTGGCTCTAAGGGAGCATGACTTCCCCACCGTGGCCATGACTGTAGCGAAGGAGGCTTCTACATCTCAAGACAGTGCCTCAGGCATAGATATAGATCCTAAGGATAGGAGTCATACAGAGTGAGGGGGCACGGTGGAGTACCAACAACATTTGCGACAGCAGCCAACACTTACTAAATGCCAAGTATTTTGCTAGGCTTTCACATAACATATTTTCACACAGCTATCACAACTACTCTGCCTTTTTTTTTTTCTAAACTGATAGAGTCCAACAGAGAAGGTCAGAAGTTTTCTCCTGTCTTTAGGGACTTTTAGAACTGAGAGGTAAATCCATGCCTTTCTAACTAAACATCCATGATCCTTCCCCTATACTACACTGCTTATAAAGAAGTAATCATTTTAAATGATCTTTTTAATTGCGCTTGTTGAAACCGTTATTAAATAAGTTTGCATTTCCAGCGGCCTCTTTTGCTTAGCGTGGGGGATTGTGTCCCAAAGGCACACATCATATCAGAGAAAATAGAGGAGGAAATTACCAAACATAATCCACAATGTAGACATGGGATGACATGGTATTTAGAACCTGAATATTACTTCAACAGGGATCAAGAGGTTTCTAATGTAAATTCCAAGCATAGAAAATACTATGGTTAACATTGGCTTCCCCTCCCTCCATACTTAATCCTTTTGGACTTCATTCAGCTGAGAGGTAGAAAAACACTGAGTCCTAAAGTGGGAGGTGTCTGGCTGGGAGAGGCAAAACAGTGGGAGATGATGATTGTGGGGCACAGCATGAGAACTTCTCTGGTTGCTTAGCCTCTCCCCAGCGGCTAATGTGTGGGCCCCGCCCAGCTGCAGGGGTGATTGAGAGATATCAAGAAGGGTGTCAGAAGTCTGAGTGCCTGCATGTGTCTATGTGGGTTTGTGGGGGTGGGGGTGGTGATGGTGTGGCAACAGAAAGACAAAGATTTGTGTGAGGTATTGTATTTACTGTTATACACTCAAAAAGAGTTGTTAGGCCGAAACAGAATATCACAAAAAAAACCTTGAGATTTCATCTCCATTGTCTCTCTCTCTTTTTAAATTTATTTATTTATTTATTTTGAGAGACACAGAGTGCAGGTGGGAGAGGGGCAGAGAGTGAATCCCAAGCAGGCTCCTCATGCACAGCCTGATGTGGGGCTCGAACACAGGAAATCGTGGGATCATGACCTAGGCCAAAATCAAGAGTCGATCACTCAACCAAATGAGCCACCCAGGCATCCCTTCACTATCTCTTAAAATATCTACATATTTATCTCCATTCCTTAAGGTTCAGCTAGTGCCTGCCACTACAGTTTTCTGTTTTGTTTGTTTTTTGATTTAAACAAACTTTTTATTTTGGGATAATTTCGACTAATACCAAAGTTGCAAAGAGTACAAACAATCCCCTTTGTACCCTTCACCCAGTTTCTCCTAATGTTAGCATCTTAATGTTTATCAAACTATGAAATTAACATTGGCACATTACTACTAACTAAACTATGGACTTTCTATATTTTAATGTAAGAATACAGTTAAGGAGAAGTTCAGAGACTTAGATTCCAGAACTCACTCTCTACCTTCCACTCCATCCCCATATTTCAGGGTGTGACTGTGGATAAGACTAGAAAGGCACCAGGCTACAGTGATATTTGATATTGATTTGTTGATTCCACTAAGGAAAAGGCCATCAGTAAATTTGGGGTCCTGTCCGAATTTGACCAGGAACTCCATTACTTGGAGTTTCCACAGATCTCACGTTTTGGTTCTCATAAACTAAGAGGTGTGTTACATTTCTGAAATGGTGTAACCTACTTTTGTGGTGAAAGTCGGAAGCAAAAAAGATTAATCATAAAAGAGTGGAGATTGGACCTAGGGTCAGGAAATGGAGGTCGTAATCTTGGCCTTGCTGTTAATTAAGTTGATGTCTGATCCTTTATGCACCAATAGCCTTTCTAGTCTTCCATTTTTCCATCTTGAAGATGAGGTGATTGGATTGAGTAATCTCTTTTCCTGTAATCTTTTAGTAATCTTTCTCAGATCCAAGATTTGACGAAACAAGATCCTGTGACGTTTCCTCACGAACGGTTGATTTTCCGAAAGTAAAATGCTTGTGTGATAACCCATGATCTTATAATTCATCCTTTATTTGTTTTTAATTATTTGAGTGATGACCCATCAGCAAATGTTGATGGGATAAGGATGGAAGGTGTTCACATCTTGATGCATGTATCATTTCTGCTCTATTTCCAGCGCTGAACAATTACTCAGAAGCAATATTATGTGATATTGGTACCGTCAGGAAAAAAAATGCACCACTTGTGCTAAACCAGCCCGGAGTTTGCCAGTTCTCTAAAGTCTACTTAAATATGAAGTATTAGTATACTAAGGTACAGCATTCCACGTAAGCAATGAATGTAAAGATTACATACTACGATAAACTACCAAAATAGACCATCATCACATGCAGCAAAGAAACAAAACCAAAACTGGGGCACCTGGGTGGCTCAGTCGGTTAAGTGTCCAACTTCAGCTCAGGTCATGATCTCACAGCTTGTGAGTTCAAGCCCCTCCTCGGGCTCTGTGCTGACAGCTCAGAGCCTGGAGCCTGCTTCGAATTCTGTGTCTCCCTCTCTCTCTGCCCCTCCCCTGCTCGCACTCTGTCTTTCTCTGTCTCAAAAATAAATAAACAAAAAAATTAAACAAAACAAACCAAAACCAAACCCAAACCAACCAAACAAAAACACTCCAGAAAGAACAAGAAATGTAAAACAACCTGAAGTCACAGTTGGGCATCTACGATAGAGCTTTCTGACTGATCCTAAGAAGAGGCAGTATAGGCCATCTGTTTCCAACCAGCTGGGACACTTCCAAATGCCTCTCAAATCTTGGCTAAAAATAGAGGAAATTCTAACAAAGATTAGGCTCACGGCTAAGTTAATAGAACACAAACAATGAACTATTTACCTTTAACTGTCCTATATAAAATGCTCATACAGTTCACAGTTCACAATTCAGATCTGCCTCAACATGAGCATTTTTTCCTGAGGAATTATTAGTACGTTTTTCAGGGCTTAATGAGTTTGTGAGACAAACATTCATGGCTGAACTCATTTACAAAGGCAACTTGTCACTCAGGAAGAAAATTCTAATCCAAAGCACTCATCCTTTGCGCCAAGGGACAAAAACCTAGCTCAAGAAAATAATTTAGGATAAAAATAATTGAATCGAGCCAAATTATTTTACTTTATTGGTAAGCTCAAGTTTATTTTCATTACCTGCCCCCAATTTCCTTCTTATTCTCTCCTTTCTCTCAAAGATTTAGAATTGCTGCAAACCTAGGGAAGAAAAATGAATCAACACATCCCACGTTTGCAAACCATTTCTCAGGGGTAGTACTTGCCTGGCAGTCATTTAAATTAGAAGGATAGGCTTTGACATCCATTAAAAAGGAATCTCAAGTTTCTCTGGTTTGCAGAACTTCAAAATAAAGTTCTAATTACATTTCTTCCAAAGGCATTAAAGGAGATATGTTTTCTAACATCTCAATTATAAAAGTAACTCAAATAAATTAAGCCTCATAATATGCTGGAATGTTGCATTCAAATACAGTAAACCTTGTTTTGTGAGCATAATTTGTTCCGGAAACATACTTGTAATCCAAAGCACTTGCATATCAAAGCGAATATCAGGGACCATTGGCTCAGTCGTGATCATGTGACATTCGGTGTCACTTACTACTCGTGTTGCAAGACATCGCTCGCCTATCAAGTTAAAATTTATTAGAAATGTATGCTTGTCTTGTGGAACACTCGCAGAACAAGTTACTCAAAATCCAAGGTTTTACTGTACTTCATTAAAGAGTCCTCTGGATTTTATATACCTTCACTTGGTATTGAAACTGTTCCAAAGGCAGTTTCTTCAAGTTTCTAGGAAATGCTCAAGTCTCCAAAATGAAACACCAACTTAGTGGTATCGGCTTTTGTTCTCCATTTGAAGAGCTGATTCTGACTCATATGTCCAGTAATGCATTTAGAAACGTGTAACTAACTTTGTTTGATGGCTTGATGGGGAATGGAATACGTGGTGGGAATCTGCATGAGTGTTCCAAAATAAGTTTTTAGCCAGCACGTGGCTGAGTGGTTGGATGTGAAGTAAACACAGGGTGATAGGGGTGTGCCCAAGACACCCAGAGGTGGCATGCAGAGTTTTACAAATGCGAAGTAGAATAGAGGGCACAGGGCAATGAATCGAGGAACAAGATATGTGGGAGGAATGCAGAAGAGAAACAGGACAACAGAGAAATGTGTCAGACCAGGTAGTGTAGTAAACCTGGGTGACCCAGAAGGCAAGCAACGCAGGATAGGAAAGTACTACTTAGTTGTGTGATGTTGGCTAAGTTACTCATCCTCTTCGGGCCCAGTGTCCTTCTTGCTACAATGGAGAACATGACAGTACCTCACCTCATAGGCTGTTGTGACGTCAAGTGACCCAATTCACATAAAGGGCTTAGTAGAATGCTAAACACAACAAGCACTAGTAAAGAGCTATTCTTGTTGCTGCTGTGGTTTGAAAGGATTGAAGGTTTTCTGTCTCACTGAAAGTAATACAGACTTCTAAAAGCCTTCATAACTGTACATCGGTATAAAACACGAACCCAGCATCTCATTTCCATCAGTAGAAAATAATGAACACAGTAGAAATAACATACACAATCACATCATTCTTGCAGATCAGGGATTTTGCGCCATTGGTATTACAAATGCCACTTCTCATCATGAGGTACTGAAAATACAAAATGGATAGGATGTAGGCTCAGAATATTTTGTCATCGATCTGCTTTGCTGTTACTTGGCTTGTTACGGTACAAAGAGTGTGTTGTAGTACTCTTGTTTGTGCCTTTGTAGCTGAAGACCACACACTGATCGCCCAAGGCACAGAATAGTTTATATATTATTTAATTTAATCTTATATCGTGTAACAATCTCTTCCAATTCTAAGAGCCAAGGGTTATAATCTGAAATGTTGATATTAAAGTGTTAGGCTAAATCAAACATGATCAAGAGTAGACACATGTTAAGGCTAAGGACCAGCTTTTCGATCTGGGTTTGTCTGAATTTTGAGTCTTTACACCTGTTAATATGCCATAGTACCTCCTGATCCTTCTTGTCGGTCGAAGTTTGGGTATTAACACACTCTTGATTCACTTAATCTCTTTCACACGAATGGCTGTTCCAGTTGACTTTTCTCTGTAATTGCTGTTCACTTCCACCTGGTCCCTATCACTTGCTTATAGTCACCATTATCAAGGACATGTGGTCCGGAGACATGGCGTCATTTTTATTTTGAGCATGGAAACTTTTGTGACACTCTTCACCTCCCCACCACCCCTACCAGAAGCCCTAGCTATTATTCCAAAGGCAGTTGGCGGGAATTGATGTGTTCATGGTCAGTGTATGCAAAAGCCTGGGGAATGTGAAAGCTTTTTGGAACCATAGACTAAACTCTCAGCAAGTCCCCAAGGCTTCATTTTCCAGGAATAGAACTCTTTGGTTACATTCTCTTGTGGACTTTGCAAGAGACTTTATATAGGTCAGACCCATGCTGTGGAGAAATTAAAGACCACACAGCTTTTGTTTTTCTTCTGAAAACCCACTTTCCTACATAGTTTTTTAGACCTTATTAAAAATATTAAATAAGCTAAGCTTTGAATCAGGCTTTAACCATTCCATTCACCGGCATCTAACTTTTAATTTCACCCACAGACACCAACTCTGTATGCATATTCATTATTTGGCGACCATAATGCCTTTTTAATGGATTTAAAGCAATGGAAGCAGGGGCAAAAGATGGTTTAGTCTCCAGCCTGGCATACAAAAGTTGGTTTAACTCATATTGTAATCAAAGTACATACAGTACATAGCTTATTTGCACATTTGCTTAAATCTTACCCTAACAATTTGCGGGAAAATGTGTTTATGCTTTCATTGGATGGTATCTTCTGAAATACTTATAGTCCAGTTTCTGGGAAACAGGTTTCAAATGCCATGGGGCAGGTTTTGTAGAGGTTAGGGAGAAAGCTGTCCCACTCTGGGCATATGACAGAGGCAGCAAGAGGCACGCAGTAATGACAACAGGGAAGTCCAAGGTACCAGAACACCCTGAGAAAACATGGCAGGAAGCAGCAGCAGCAAGCCTGGGCAGAGCTGAAGGAGCAGTGCAAGTCCTCTCAGAAAGAAACTAAGCAGCCAGGGCTCTAGTGAGCCCAGGCTATGGTCGAGGCAGGATTTGACTTCCAGTTCTAACTGCTGAGGACCCAGGAACACATGAGTTATACCCTGTAGTCAGAGCCCTGATTCTAAGACTAGGATTGAGCCCAATCTGCCTCCCCTGGTTCCCCACTCTTCCAAAATATGGCAGCATTTCTAGTGTTTAAAAATCCAGTTGTCCAATAGCTAAATTATGGAAAGAGCCTAAATGTCCATCAACTGATGAATGGATAAAGAAATTGTGGTTTATATACACAATGGAATACTACTTGGCAAGGAGAAAGAATGAAATATGGCCTTTTGTAGCAACGTGGATGGAACTGGAGAGTGTTATGCTAAGTGAAATAAGTCATAACAGAGAAAGACAGATACCATATGTTTTCACTCTTATGTGGATCCTGAGAAACTTAACAGAAGATCATGGGGGAGGGGAAGGAAAAAAAAAGTTAGGGAGGGAGGGAGCCAAACCATAAGAGACTCTTAAAAACTGAGAACAAACTGAAGGTTGATGGGGGGTGGGAGGGAGGGGAGGGTGGGTGATGGGCATTGAGGAGGGCACCTGTTGGGATGAGCACTGGGTGTTGTATGGAAACCAATGTGACAATAAATTTCGTATACAAAAATAAATAAAATTTAAAAAAATCCAGTTGTCAAGGCCTCAGCTACAACTTCACCTGCTTTAGGAGGTTGCCTTTTTCAAGTTCATATGACGTCACTCCCTGTGCTTGGTTTCCCTTTTCCAAACATCCTGCAGATTGTTAATGTCTGTCTTTCGGGTTTTGTCTCAGAATTGAATGTAGTCAGTTTTTGTTTTGGAGGTTTGTTTGTTTGTTTGTTTGTTTTGCTCAGCAACTGCACCCTCATGAAAACACTTGGTTCCTGAACTCTCTGTTCTCACATCCAGTTCCCAGCCAAGAGTATATTCAGATTAATTCTCTTTCTTTACCTCCCATCACTCCTGAAGAGAAGCTTTTCTTGACCCAGGAAACTAAAATATTACTTTCATTACTTCCACCTGTTCAGTAGTCTCTCAATAGCCCCTAAGTCATTAATTCACTAATTCACTCACTTGGCAAATAGGTAGTGACCATGCATAGTGTTTGAGATGCTGCGTGAGATGCAAAGGTCAGGGAGTTGGGTCATCATTGCCTTGCAGTCTACTAGGAAACTCCAATAAAAGCGGATGTTTGCTCGAACTAAGTGCCCCTTCCTGGAGCAATCAGAAATGGTTTAAAGGAGGAAGAGTATTCAAATTGTACTGCACAGAATGAGTAGGATTGAGAAGAACAGAGATGTAGGGAAAGTGCAGAGGCACCAGGCCAGGAACACTTAATGCACATACGGAGAAAAGGAATTTATGCAATTTGGCTGGAGTGAAGGGTACGAGACAGAAAGTCATGTAGAGTACGTTTAACCTGCAAGTTTGCAAACTTAAAAGTATCGTTCTTTTCTTCCAAGAAATCAAAAATCAACAAAAGCAATCCACCAAAAGAGAAGCTGGGTTTAAACTGCTACATCGAGGACTAATATTTCATATAATGGATAATACTGTGGCAAGAATGTTAAGCCTCTGAATAAATCAACAGGAAAAACTGTCAAATCATTCTCCCCCTATGGATATGCATGTGTGTGGCTATGTGTGTGAGAGAAAGAGAAAGACGAGGAAATCACAATATGGGGATGAAGTTAATATAATTCTTTGCTAGATTCAGAGGAGGAGTTCAACTTTATTTTGAGAATATTTATAATGCAAAAAGATAATGCACATCCTTAAAATCTAGAAATAACTTCTGAAGAAACAATAAGGCAATAGGTACTGTGGCTTTGAGAAAGTGCTGGAGAAACCTTTTGGGATTCATCTCAGGGTCATTCGTTCTGACAAAACTCAATACATGTAGAAGGAGAAACACTTTTCAGTCTTCAGAGAGGCTCATACTGAAGGGTTCAGGTTGTTGGCATTCAAGCCTTACACGGGTATCTAGATTATAATTTCTAATCATTACGAATCATCATCACTATGATGCAACACTTAACAAACACCTTTAAGGATCTTGCAAAACTCTCGCACCTCCAGGGATTTCATTTAGGTCTTATTTGTCTCCCCTCTCATTTTGCAGTAATCTATGTAATCAATTTTTCATCTCCATCCCTTAGCCCTGTTTCCCACCCCTCGCCACTGGAGGCCTGACTGCATTTTAATCTCATCTGATTATCTGCCTGCAGTTCCCATTAGACCGCTGCTTCTTGAGGGTAGGAATTATCGTCTGTCTCACACACTTGATTTCCAAGCCTAGCTCAGGGTGTGGCACCTAATATGCACTCAATACATATTTATTAAGCGATAAAGCATATCTTTCTCAATCATAAAGACCACAGAATAGATACACTTGTCATGAATACAAAACAGGCTTTGGGTTGGCAGAATGGCTTCGACGGCAGACCCATGACTACTTAACAATCTGACTTCAGGGAAGCAGGCTCTCTAAACTCCAGCTTCCTCAACTAAAAAAGGAACTAAAAATGCCTTCTTGTTTGTTGAGAGGCTTGAGGAAGATAAATTTATCACATCTGTCATGGTGCCTGGGGTATGATCACTGCTTAACATGCTGAATCCTGTTCACCTGTTTTTGCAGTCTTCCATCATTTTGCCAGAAATAACTCGATTATTCCAAAACGAACTTGCTCTCTAAATTGAAAGATGAGTTGACAATTAATTTTCATCTTATATCATGTATATAACTAAAAATGGACATATGCCAGTGGGGAAATTTGGGCGTTAGAATAAAGTGATCCATTAATATAGACAGATAATAAAATAAACTGAGGCATCACCATCACTTAGCAAAACCAAATGACTCCTGATTGATTCCACTAAAGTGTCTAAACATTTGAAGGATATTTTGACCCACTGTTTGGATTTGACATTCGGTGCCTCTCTCCATCTAGATGCCTTCACTGTTCTACCTCATGCTCTTTGCTCCTTGTTGAAAGAAACAAACATATTTTAATTATGCTATCCGGTAAGCATGGTTAGTAGAAATGGAACAAAAGCAGTTGATGATATTTAAACCCGAGCATGTTCAAACTGGCTAGTTCCCAAAACAAAATGACTTGATTGAAAATAAACATTTTTTTAGGAACACTGAAGACAGCAAACATTGATTGGGGACAAATTAGACATGGTAGAAATAATGAAAAAAATATAATTCACAATAGCTAAAGCGGCACAAAGTAAAATTGTTATTGACCAATGAATGATGGAAGAATAAAATATTTTTAAGAAATTTTTTAATGTTTATTTATTTTTGAGAGAGAGAGAGAGAGGGAGAGAGACAGAGAATTAGCGTGCAAGCAGGAGAGGCAGAGAGAGAGGGAGACCCAGAATCTGAAGCAGGCTCTGGGCTCTGAGCAGTCAGTGCAGAGGCAGATGTGGGTGAGGGGCTCGAACCCACAAACCGTGAGATCATGACTTGAGCTGAAGTTGAACACTTAACTGACTGAGCTATCCAGGCGCCCCAGAAATAAAATCTTAATAAAAATTAGTTCTCTAAAACTTGTGTTGAGAAAACTGGACTTGCTAGAAATGTCACAAAAGAAAACTCATTCTGTCTGATGTGGAATTTGAAAAAAACCTGATTGATGAATTAAATCTTTGGTATAAAGTTTACGTAGAAAAGAACTTACCTTGGTAAAAATAATTTCAGTCGCAATTTTAAAAAGGAAATGGAAAGAAATTATTTGACATTGCTGTATAGGTATTTATTAAATTAAATTAAATTTTAATTTAAGCAAATTTAATTTAATTTAAATTAAATTTTAATTTAAAATTAAATTTGTGCCGGAAGTTCTAGCAAGTACCTTCTAGATGAGAATCAGAAATGTTGCTCTTTTAGTGAAAATGTCTGTATTACTAAATATACAGTGGAAATGTGCTTAGGGGTCAAGAAACACAAACAGATATCCACAGGGTTAGTAAAAATGTGAGGTTCAAAATAGTAGGATCAGAACATCTGCCCTCATCAAAATCAATTCAATATTTTGTCAAATAAAGATCTTTTAATTATTTGATTGGTACCTCAATGCAATTATTGACTCATGGAAAATAGAGACTTTCCCTAATATAATTCCATTGAGCTTGCCACCCAAAGATGGAATCTTTCCCTCCCAAAGAATGAAAAGTATTTAATTCACCAATTTTAAAGAATGCAAAATTCTCTAGGTTGGCAGTGGCAGTGAATTGCTGTTTGTCCCCCTCCCCCCTCTCTCTGTCACACACACACCCAATATGGCCATGACATTTGTAAAGAATGACTACTGGGGCGCCTGGGTGGCTCAGCTGGTTAAGCTCGGGCTCTTGGTTTTGGCTCAGGCTATGATCTCACGGTTGGTCAGTTCAAGCCCTGCTTTGGGCTCTGTGCTGACAATATGGAGTGTACTTGGGATTTTCTCTCTCCCTCCTCCACTCACGCTTGCTCTCTCCCTCTCTCTCAAAATAACTAAATAAAGTTAAAAAAAAATAACTACTATAACATGACTTGCTTACACCATTCATCAGGCATGTTGTCTACAGAAAAACAGCAGTCACATATGTTTAGTTGTTAACAAAATAATACTGGATTATTCATTTAAGAAGATCTGACTCTTCAGAATCCTATTACATGATGGTATTATTTTTGGATTTTTGCAAATATATTTGCATTGCTATGGACAAACATTTTCTGTATGAAACATATAAAACACCGTATTGGAGACAGGAATCATGTCTCCTCAGTTATGACATGTCTTTTTTTTAATGTTTATTTATTTTTGAGAGAGAGAGGGAGAGATACTGACAGAAAGCGAGTGGGGAAGGGGCAGAAAGAGAGGGAGACAGAATCTGAAGCAGGATCCAGGCTCTGAGTTGTCAGCACAGAGCAGGATGCGGGGCTCGAACCCATGAGCCGTGAGATGATGACCTGAGCCGAAGTCGGACACTCAACCTACTGAGCCACCCAGGCGCCCCAATTATGATATGTTTTTAAATCTTGCCAGTTTACTCTTTAAAGCCATTTCATCGGTTATTTCCTAGCGGGTCAGAGTCACCACCTATTCTAAGATATACCATTTCAGCCACAGAATAGCTTTGCAACCTATAAACCTAAAGCAATATATTTTAAAAATTAATGGGATTAGCTAGCACTAAAAACATGATTTTATGAGCAAATGATAAAATTAGAAATACCACCCTTCTGTGCATCACACTCAAAAAAGCCAACCTTGACAGAATTCCATTTCAGGCTAGAAATTCTGCTAAAAATAAGCCTGTAATCTCTGACCATCAGCAGCAGATTTTCAGTAAAGACTGCAGGCAGTTTGGGTGCTGGCTTCAACATTGAAAATCAAGTACATGAAGTTTCTTGAGAACAAAATGAGCTGCCATGGTCATGACCTTAATAAAATATCATGTGTCAATAATAGAAATAATGGTAGCTGAAACAACAGCAGTAGCCAGGGCAGCCAACAGCCATTCACACGAACTAAGCATTCCATAATTACTTTATATCATTTAATCTTCATTATAACCTGGTGAAATTGCTAATTCTGTTTCCGTTTTACACTTGAGGAGATAGTGCTTTAGACAGGTAAGTGACATACGTAAACCAACACAGACAATGACTAGAGGATCCCGGTTTTGAAGTCTGAATCTAGAACTTAACGATCTTTTTTTTTTTTTTTTTTTTTTTTTAAGTAGGCTTCACCCCCAACAGCACGGAGCCCAATGAGTGGTGTGAACTCGCGACCCTGAGATCAAGACCTGAACTA